>NW_016107541.1:84681-162327 GCF_001604975.1 Cebus imitator | reverse complement strand
AATGACCAGTGATGATGAGCATTTTTTCATATGTTTGTTGGCCTCATGTATGTCTTCTTTTGTAAAGTGTCTGTTCATATCCTTTGCCCACTTTTGAATGGGCTTGTTTGTTTTTTTCTTGTAAATCTGTTTTAGTTCTTTGTAGATTCTGGATATCAGCCCTTTGTCAGATGGGTAGACTACAAAAATTTTTTCCCATTCTGTTGGTTGCTGATTCACTCTAATGACTGTTTCTTTGCTGTGCAGAGGCTGTGGAGTTTGATTAGGTCCCATTTGTCTATTTTGGCTTTTGTTGCCAATGCTTTTGGTGTTTTGGTCATGAAGCTACATTCTTAAACAGCATTATTGCACCATTATTGTTCAGCTACTCAAGGTCCCACCTGGCCTGGGCATCATTAGGTCAAGGACTTGGATATAATGTCTTTTTTGTGAGAGACTTCTAAGTATACCATCTGATTTCTATTGCTGTTCAACAAGTTACCATTAAAGTGTTTTGCATATTTTCAAGCTTCAAGAATACCAGAGAACTGAGAGAAAATAACAAATGTAGTTGTATTCTACTTGCAAAAAACAGGACTGGTGAATCACAGACTTCTAGTTAACCTACAGCTTAAGTATTCAGTATTTGAGTTACTGAGCTCTTTATTATCTGTAAGTAAACAAAGTTTGTTTTGGACCTAAAAAAAAAAGATTCTTCTGTCTGGTGAGGAGGCTACTTTAGGGCAGGAGGTCTGATGGCCATAAGGGACATTCCACAGAAGGGAGGGGCGGGACTTTGCTATGTTTTATGCATGCAGGTGGCTCTCTTTATAATACCCTCATTATGTGTTTTCAGAAACAAGCAAAACAGAAACAAAGCTCTCCCTTTCTGAGACTCTCTGTGGGAACTCTGAGAACCTCTTGGCAGCGTGTTGGTGCCTCTCTTTCTTGCTCAGGCCCTTTGTGTGGGCTCTGTTTTGCACACAGTGCTGTTCCCATGGGGACTGAAGCCTCCAGAATCTCCCCACACTCACTGCTCCAGCAACTGGCTAGCAAACCTCCCTTGGGGGAGTACAGGGTCCTCAAAGAGACGGCAGGGGGCCACTCTGATGGTGGTGGGCCTTGGGGCTCCTTGTCGTCATTTAGTTCCCAAGTCTCACAATGGCTGCTAGAGTAGCCATCACCCCCATTACTTACCCTATAAGACAGAAATTGGCAGTAAAATTGGAAATGTTACAGCCAAAGGAAGTTCTGTGTTGCATGATTAAATACAGAGAAACCTGCAGCCTGCCTGCGTCATTTCCCAGCATCATCGTGGGAATGATGATGCCTTGATTTAAGGTTCAGTGTCCACTCTTCTCCGCTCCAATGTCAGGTCAGCAGTGACAGCACAGGTCTAACACCTAGGAATCACCCGCCCCTGGGCAAATCCAAGCACCTTTGGCATGCCTGCTGTGGAGCGTGGAGCCATCTGTGCTGGTCCGAGTCTGAAGAGCTCTGAAACCAAGCTCTTTCATCTTCCTACAGGGAGGGAGGCTGGCCTCCGTCAGGTGTAGATTTGAGGAACCTGTGTTTCCCAAATGAAGGAAGGAACCATCTTCAGGAGCCGCCACGGGGAGCTTGGCAGCCAGGCACTGGTCATCTGCTAGTGGATTTATTTCAATGCTTGAAGATGGGTCCCTGTGGACACACAGGGCTACAGTGGCTATGATGACACCCCAAGAACTTCCACTTCTTTATTCGACAAATACAGAGACAAGGCACGGAGCTGACCTCATCTAAATGTGCCCATTCCTGCTTTGTTCTTGGAAAGTCTCCACGCTGCCCATGCAGTAAGGCAGTGCCAAAGCCAGGGCTCACCCCCAGTCCTAACTGCCCACTCCGGGCTTCTGCTAGGCCATGCTGCCTGCCCCGCTATGCAGCGTTACATCATGGAGCCCATGGTGTGGTGAAGGGTATAGGAGACACTGTGTGTCTTTAACTCAACAGCAGCAGTCCTTAGGAGACTTGGAGGAAAATGTCATGTCATCTTCAGGAGCACCAGAGGGCTGTATAGTGGCATGAAGGTCCATGTACCCTGAAGTGGTACACAGCAGGGGCACGCAGGAAGTGGAGGGGTCATCGTGAGCTGCCAACACCCATATTTTGCTGCTGTCTTCCCTCCCAAGCGTGTCCCCACTGCATGGACGCGGAGCTGTGCATGCCTCTGTGGAATGCCCACCTCACCTGGAGGACTGCAGTGGGAAGACACCATGTGATGTCCCTCATCTTGCCTCCGGCAACTGCAAGGCAAGACATCATGCTTCTTTTATGGATGAGGACGGCGAAGTTCAGACAGGGAAGTACCCATCTCATGTTCACAGGAACAGACAAAGTTGGGACTAACATTTGAGGCCGCACTGTGTGGCTCTAGGTTTTATTCTCCTTCCCCATCTTGCCTTCTTATTATTTCCGAGGAGGAGAACTGTATTCTGATGCTTGCTTCGAATAAGCCAAACAAACAGGAAAGAGCAGAGAGAACCGCTATTCCTGGATGTCTGGCCAGGGAGGCTGTCAGGGTTGTGAGGGAGGGCTCTGCAAGGCTGTGAGGTTGAGCCCTGGGGCCGGGGTGCCTTCTGTGCTCCCCACAGACCTGCACAGAGCTTCTCAAGCTCCAGAGCTTTCCTCTGAGCCCATGTTGAGGAAGAAACCCTCCTATCAGTTCCCAGATTCTTAAAATGTGTTTTTTTTTTTTTTTGAGAAGGAGTTTTGCGCTTGTCGGCTGGAGTGCAATGGTGCGAGCTCGGCTCACTGCCATCTCTGCCTCCAGGTTCAAGCAATTCTCTTGCCTCAGCCTCCCGAGTAGCTGGGATTAAAGGCACCTGCTACCATGCCCAGCTAGGTGTTTTTTTTTTTTTTTTTTTGTAATTTAGTCGAGACAGGGTTTCACTATGTTGGCCAGCTGGTCTTGAACTCCTGACCTCAGGTGATCTACCCGCCTGGGCCTCCCAAAGTCTGGGATTACAGACATGAGCCACTGAGCCCGGCCTCAGCTCCCATAGTCATCTCCCTTTGCTCTCTTTCTGCCTGACCCAGTGGGCTCTTCTCAGGTCTTGAATTAGGCACTTCCCTGGTGCCTGTAGAAAAGTAGCCTCTTCAAGCCTGGAATGTTCTCTCCCTATTCCTCTCTCCCACTCATCCTCTTCTCCTAGCTAGTTTCTAGCACTTTCTTTCTAGATTCAGAAGCTGCTTCCTCACGGTGGGAGTCTTTCTGGAGTACCATATTTACACCCCAGTGTTCTTGGAGATAACAGGATCCTGTCCCCAGGAGGCAGCCAGGGAGGGTGAGGCCTCCTCTAGACCCATTCATCTCTGTATCCTGGGCCACCACCAGCCTGGCTACAGGGCAGGGGAAACATGGGACCTTACTGAATTTAAAAATGGGCTGGAGACTCCTGTTAATGAGAACAGAGGGCTCCTTAATAGACATAGTGATTTTATTACCTGCAATCAACAGGAAAATCGGGTGCTGAAGAACCCACTAAATGTAGAAAACACCAGGAGAAGAAACAGGAAAGCCAGCGGGTCATCAGACTTGCTGCGTAGCCCTGGAAGGCTCACTGTGCCCTGAACATTTCCAGGAAGATGAGAGCAGTGATGTTTAGCACCTCATCTGCCACCCGGCGCCTTATTCTTAATCCAAACTTCAAATCCGCTACAGAAAAATACCGTTCCAATGCTTCTCACTGGAGGTTGCTTTGTATTCTGGTGCCATCAGGGTTGAGCTTATCCATTAAGGAGTTCATCCACCTATAGGTGACCCCTGACTCCTTCCTGCATGCACTCCCAAGCCTCAGTGAAAACGTCCTAAGAACTGGGATTTCTGACATATATAACAAACCTGCATGTTCTGCACATGTACCCCAGAACTTAAAGCACAATAAAAAAAATTCCCAAAACGTATTAAAGCCTATTTTAAGTGCTGTAACACATATATTATTGATCCATTATACTACTTAAAAAAAAAAAAAAAAACAAGGATTACACCTCTGAAAAAAAAAATCTCGGGACCCCAAACTCACTAAAAGTTAAGCCTGGAAACTGAGTTATGCAAGAAACAGCCTGCTGTTTGTTCCCACATAGATGGCTGCAACATAGAAGGATCACACAGCACCCTAGGCGGCCTCCCTTACAAAGGCTCAGGAAAAAATTCCTCCCGGGCCCTGAAATCTTTCAGAATAGACACCCCCCGAAACTAACCCAAAAACAAAGTTCTGTTGACTCTCCCCCTGGCAATGCAAATTAGTAGCTGATTTTCACAGGTAACAGACAAAGACAAGATGGGAAATCATCCCTGGGCCCTCCCAGAGGAAGACATCATGGAGTTTCCTGACTCAGCTCTTTTCACATGTAAAATATGGTTTCAACGAGCATGAATCAAAGCCTCACAAGAATGTAACCACCTCCTGCCTGGTCCATTTCTCTTTTTATTCCTTTTCCTCCTTTCCCTACTGTATATTCTTTCTCCTTCCAGTATTGAAGTCCTTAAAACTCTCTTTGGAAATAGCACAGGCCACGGATCCTCCTGTAACTCATGTTTCTTTTTCCTGGGCACATCCTCACCCTTGGAAAATAAACCTCTAACTTGATTGAGACCTGTCTCAGACGCTTTGTGGTTTACACATCTCAGACATCTGGGAAATGCCACAGCACTAAGCACAGGGCTCTGCGCACGGTGGATGCCCAGGTACATGTTTCTCACGTTAAGTCCAAATGTAGACACATCTGCTTCCTCTTGCACTTCAGCAATACTGAAGACACCTCACGACATCTCGCTTCGAAAGCCATGTCAATATTTAACTGAATTGCAGTCTTTTCAAGTCTAGCTAATCCATTTGGATAAACACTCCATGACATTCCCATTTCCATCCATTCTAATGGATGGACTCAAGTCTTTGGTCTGCTCTTGTGCATAACTCCTAAATCCTCTCACACTCATGATGTATCTGATTCTCTGAAATTCTAAGAGCCTTGGAAGGCTGTCTGGGAAGCTGAGTGCAGGGAAACGGTGGGCATGTGGGATGCATGGTTTAATGCTGCCTCTTGGTTTGAGCCTCCATCACGTGCTGGCCAGGCAGGCCTCCTCCCACAGTGCGGAGAGGGCAGGGGCTGCTTTGGGGACATATTTGGGACCCTAGTGCCTCATAATGGACATTCAGAACTTTACATGACTGGGGAAGAAATCTTCTCTAATAATGAATCCAACTCCAAGCTCAGACTTTTAGAGGTCCTTCTAACCCACTATTCTCAACTGATGTCTCTCCCACCAATCAGTATCTTCTTGAAAACTGAAAAATTCAAGCCAATTTTGGCCATTTTGAACACTCAGATGAGTGAAGTACTGCAGCCTTTATGCCAACGAAGAAGCGTTCAGCCCTCACCCAGGTCATCACCGCATCCAGCCCCTATCTCCCAGCCCCCAGCCCCGCGTGGTCTGACCTCATTCTTCAGGCTCCTGGCCAGGAAGTGCTCAGCCACATGTGCAGGAAGCACGTTCTCCAGCAGCACGCGGTTCAGGTTCTCCATGGTCTCTATCTCCTCCCGCTCTTTTTTGAACTTGTTCTTCCATAAGAAGTCTAACCTACAGTAATATTCATTCTGTTACAAGAGGACACAGAGGTAAAGAAACAATAGGCATCTTGTCCCGCCAGAGAGTGGAGGTTTCAAAGAGAAAACAAAAAGAACAAAATGCAACCTAAAAAAGAACCCCCAAACAGAACTGCCACCCCCTAGGAAGCCCTCTGTTTCCCTGAAATGTCCTTCAGTCAACCTCTGGCATAGATTTGCAAAAAATAAGAACCAGCCTCAGAAACAGGGAAATCAGCTATATGGAGGCTTAAATTCAAAGTGCTATTAAAGCTTCCTGCAAATTTATGCTAATAAAAGATGGCTCAAATGATTTTTTGAAAAGAGGCATAGAATGTAACTATTGCAAAATATGGACTTTGTTTTTCTACCTGGGATTGTGCTGTTCTGACAGAATGCCATTCATTACATTTAGAGAAAAGTTCATTTTGATATCATTTAATTAAGATAATGCCTGCTAGTACAAACATGTTTTCATGCTTTATAATGTATTAAAATATAATGTATTTTAAAACGAGTTATTATTAACATTGTAGGAATAGAGAGGCCCAATTACTGACAAAGAGTCTTTTGGGCCTTGGCATCATTTTGTGCCTCCTATGATGTAAATAATTTAATATAATGAAATAGCCTTGAGTGGATCCTTCTGTAATAGAAGGGCTTAGTGGAGAGTGTGTATTTCACGCAGATAGTCACTTGCTGCCAAATAAATGTGAAGAAGATCTAACTGCAAGTTTTTGGTTTGTTTTGTTGAGTTGTACCAATGACAGTACAAAGTAAAACAAAACACACACACGTGCACACCAATGGCCTCTCATGCACAAATGGGAATTTTTTTAAAAAAGTTAAAATCCACATTTTGTAATTTGAAAGAACAATAATCATTCATTAGTTATGTTTGATTCAAATTATCTGCCATACATTAGGAAAAAGTTCCTCCTCCTCCTCCTCCTGTGGTGTGGCATTTATGTTTATCTCACGTAGTGAGCCATTTTCAAAAAACTGCAAAAAAGATATTTTAAAAGTCTGTTTATATTTGGCCAGGCATGGTGGCTCATGCCTGTAATCCCAACACTTTGGGGGGCTAAGGTGGGAGGATCAATTAAGGTCAGGAGTTCTAGATTAGACTGGCCAACATGGCAAAATCCCATGTCTACTAAAAATGCAAAAATTAGTGAGGCCTGGTGGTGCACACCTGTAGTCCTAGCTACTCAGGAGGCTGAGGCAGGAGAATCACATGAACCCAGGGAGTAAAGGTTGCAATTAGCCGAGATTGAGCCAGTGCACTCCAGCCTGGGCAACAGAATAAGACTCTGTCTCAAAGAACAAAATCCCCAAAATAAAAGTTTGTATTTAAAGTTTCATGTTCATGCCACATTTTCAAAACCATGGATTGATAGAAATTAAGCTGTACATTGACTAGAAAAGCCTTCTCACTTGAAGAATGGATTAAAAAAAAATAAATCAATGGTGTGTCTGGCTTTAAACTGAAATGATAGATGCAACCATCTATCAATCATCTAGCTTCTCAATGCCCCTACCAGCAGCTTCTCAATGCCCCCACCACTGGCTTCTCAGTGCCCCCACTCAATGCCCCCACAGGTGCACACTCAAGATTAGACAAGCGTGAAGCATGAGATGAAACCACCACCAAGGCAGCAGTTAAGGCAGCAAGTCCGACCCAAGGGAGCAGGAAAGTTTTTCATATGCCATGCTAGGATGTTGCTCAGGTTTTCAGAGCCATTGTTGTTGCATAACAGGTAAGCATTTTGTAAGTCTCCTACTAAAAAAAAAATCACAGTCTTTTGGAACCAGCTGTACTGAACTGAAATGACACTTTGCCAAATCAATTAATCAGTCTCCCTACCTACTACCTACGTTTCTATCCATCTATCACTCATCTATCACCTTCCCAAGCAATGCAATCTGTTTAGAATCCTCTGCCTTATGTAGCTGGCCCATTACAACTCACATGAAGGGTGCCTCAGAAAAGATTTAAAAAAAATTCCCAATCAAATGTAATGGATTGAATAGTAATCCTCCAAAAGATAGTTCCAAGTCCTAGCCCTTGGTATTTGTGAATGCCTGATTTGGAAATAACATCTTTGTGGATGTGATCCAGTTAAAGATCTCAGGATAATATCGTCCTGGATTTAGGGTGGGTCCTAAACCCAAAAAGCATGTCCTTACCAGAGAAAGGAGGGGGGGATTTGACTCAGAGACACAGGGGGAGGCCATGCGCAGATGTTCAGCAGAGGCCAGGATGAAGCCCCTGCCTGGGTGACTTGGGGAGGGCAGTGCTGCAGAAGAAAGCAGAGAATTCTGTCTGCAGAAGAACAGGGAGGGACCAGCAGGCTTCCTCAGCTTTGAGCCTGCTTGGAGAGCCTCCCATTCCTCGGACTGCCACCCACATCCCAGACTCTGCCTGAGGCTACTCTATAGGTTTTCAGGAGCCCAGATTCCATGAGGAGACATAGAATTTGCTTTTTATTGGCTCTGTCAACAATGAGAGATCGAGAGCAGAAAGAGCCTAAGAAAATCCTCCAGGACATCCTCCAGGATTTTTTTAAGGTTTAAAGACCCCATGACCCTCCCTCCTGTGGCTCATATCTAGCGCAGCCTCAAGGGCAGTTCTGAGCTGTTTCTGGTTCTGAAAACAACACGAGGAACTAGAGGGCTTTACATCTTTCTACATGGACAGAAGAACCTAGTATCAAATTAAATTCTCCCAACTTTGTTATTGGTCATTGAGATGATACACAGTCAATGCCACCACATAATTATGGTTAAGTCCAATGGCTCACAGTTGATCCATTACACTCTAATTGATTTAAGATAAATAATAGAAAGCATTCAATATTTTGATCAAGCACTAATTTTACACAATTGCGTTGATATCAGTCTTATAAGGGAGTTATTCCATTTTTGTCTTTAATGTAGCAAAACGTAACATTTACATCTAGAGGCCTGGAAAAATCATTACTCCCTTTAAAGGATTTATTATTCTTCATAACCATCCTTTAACACCAGTTATAAATCACTGAATGATTTTTTTTCCTTGGCTCTGTCAACAAGGAGAGAGAGAGCAGGAAGAGCCCTGGCGAATCTTCCAGGACCTGCCTGGGACCCCATGACCCTCCCTGCTGTGGCTCACTGGGCTGGAGTACAGGGCAGTTTGTGGCCCTGCAGATTCTTAGGTTCAAGCTCTCCTGTAAAACAACAGCTTCATTTGAGGTCATGCAGACTGTCCCCTGGTTTGATGGTATAAATGTATCCCACCTCAAATGCAGACCCTGCATGGAATGTGCTGCTGTTTAAGCTCTGGTGAGACTCTGGGCTTCTTTCTTTTTCAAGAGACCACTGAGTTGGCTAATACATCTATCATAAACTAGACTTTAGTACAGTAAGTCGCACTGTATTTTCTGTACAAGGGACGTGTTATGTTTTCATCAAGGCTACTTTGATACCCAAAGCAATATTTAATATACTGATTTTCTCAGAAAGCAAACATATTTCCACCATTTCAAAAAAGATGGTCATCGAGCAGCACAAACAACAATGAAAATAGGTTACAAAGTGCATATACTATCATTTAATAAACCAATAAAAAAATACAATAACTCTGAGGCCATGAATGCTTTACTTGTGGCACTTGAAAAGTCTTATTTCAAATATGGGGTATTTTGTGATATACCTCCCCTCCCTTTGGGGAAGGGAATACTAAAGCACTGTGTCACAGACTTCAAAGTTCTCACCCCAGAAGGCTTAGGGCCTCAGTAATCATCCATTCAATGATTCTGGACTGCAGGTCAGACTCCTGGCTCACCTTGGTATTTCCCATGGTGCTTTATGTAGATTCGGTGATTTATAGCTGGTGTTAAAGGATCGTTATGAGGAATGATAAACTCTTTAGAGGGAGTAACAATTTTTCTAGGTCTCTAGATGTAAATATTACTTTTTGCTACATTAAAGACAAAAATGGAATGACTCCCTATAAGACTGTTATCAACCCAATTGTGTAAAATTAGTGCTCAATCACAGTATTGAATACTTTTGGTTATGTACCTTAAATCAATGAGATGGTAATGGATCAACTGTCAGCCATTGGACTCAACCATAATTATGTAGTGGCATTGACTGAGTATCATCTCAAGGACCAGTAACAAAGTCGGGATAATTTAATTTGATACTAGGTTCTTAAAATTTGCTGCCGTGAAGGAATCTGAGTGATGAATCTAGCAGGAGAAAGCATCCCCAGTATGAAATGGAGAAACAGGTGATCCCACGGAGGCAATGGCTGCAATCTTTCCTGAGAAATGATCATCTAGGTGATATGATGCCAGGAAGCGCAATTCTCTCACATCTAGGGTCCTCAAGGGAGAGCATGCCCGCCAATAGGAGTGAGAGCAGAAAGATGGCCAATCGTGAGAAAAGAAAACCAGGTTGCAGGAGAAACCAGGGAAAAATAACGGGACATAGTGCAGGTTGTCAAAACTGCAAGTCAAAGAATGCAGAACAGAGAAAATGTAAGAGGGGTGGTGGGGTGGGAAGAAAAGACCTCAAACAGCTTTGCAGCAGGACAGGACAACTCCGTGCTAGGGAGATGGATGAGGGCCACACCGTGAACTCCTAGGGAGGATGCAGCTCACATTGCTTGGGAAGCTGGAGGAGGACAGTTGTCCCGGACTGCTGGCTTGAGAGCCAGATCCAGACTCCGTCCAACTGACTATGCAATTACTAACAGCTTTCTGGTGGGGAGAGCTGGAAGCCTTGGAAGCCAGACCCAAACTCATAAGTATACAGTGTACCTCTTAGATATTGGACAGATTTAATTTAATTGGCATTGCTTCTTCATGAGATCTTTCCAAATACATAAATCACTGCTTTTTGTTTGTTTCCTATCACCCTTCATAGAACTTAAAACAGCCTTGAAAAGAGGCAGAGGTGCTTGGCTTCAGATAAGTCTTGTAGTCTTTGGGCAATTATCTTTGTTGAAGGCAGAAGAAGAATAATTGTCCTTAAAAATCTGACACCCACACCCTCTACTAGGAGACCAGAGGGTTGGCGGGAACAAAGAAGGAAGAACAGTTTTAGTCGCATTGCAAAAATAAAACTTTTCAGCAGGGGATCATATTTCGAGGAGTGATTGCAAATGACAGCAAGGGAATTCTGATTCTTAGGCATTTGTTTCCAAGATAGTTAACTAAAATCCACAGCAAAGCATTATTAATACAGCACTTTAGAAAAGGTATACATATATATATATATATATAAACAGACTTCTTACCTGTCTACCCAGAACAAGCAGTGTGATGAAGAATATAGAGAGAGACACAGAGCCCATGGTCTTTAGGTCTTTCCAAATTCCTGGTCTATTAAAAAAACAGACAGACAGATAACAATGCAACACAACAACAGGCACACAGGACTTAGAATCTGAGTATGAACACATGTCAGATTCTCTAGTGCCTGCCTACATCATACACCAGCCATGCAGGTTTCAAATCTCCTTCCAAACCCAGCTTGCATGAAAACAAAATAAAAATCCCTATTTTTAGAGCACAGTATAATAATAGAGACTTCGTACTTTATATCAAGCTATACCAAATATTAAAAGAAAAAGTAAAGGAACATTAACATTTTATTCATAGTTCTGGGATCAATATGGGTAACTGGGTATATGGTTTCTTCAATGTTTTCATGATTACTCTCATAAAGAGACAGTATGCTTGAAATGAATAGTCACACAAGCATAAACATGAAGCAGGGAAATTAATTTCTGCAAGCTACTCTCACCTCTGAATTATAGTTTCATATAACTTTCAAGTAGTCATCCAATCTTATTCACTCTTTCATAGGATTTTGTATCGCAAAGGTACAACAAAGATGAAAATGCTGGGTACACTGCCTGAGTGACCTCAGGTTCAAGTTTATGATAAATGACATCAGTCATTTATCCCTGCCAAGATGTCACTGCATGGGGTGGGCTCCCCCATACCTCGATACCACATTCCATGCAGTGAGCACCCACACATCCTACAGATGCTGACACGTGAACTTTTCCCACATAGGACTGTAACTAGGACCTGAAAGATAAATTGGATTATGCATGGACACCATGTCAAATAAGCAGCATAGACGGTATCCGATCAACTACAAACAGCAGGTCATCACTGTCTGCTTGTGTGCTGTCCTTTCTTTTTGATTTTTCCAGTTTCTCTGTGGGTTCAAGGACAAATGAGGTATCAAGAGGCTCTGGTATAATACTAAAAAGCAGTCAGGTGGCCTTTCAAGCAAAAGAGCCTGGGTTTGAATCCTGAGCTATGGGACGTGGCATAAACCCCTTCAAACCTCACTTTCTTTATCAGTCAAGTGGGTACCAACCAACCACTACACTGCAGGCTATTTTAGACACAATATTAAATACCTATATACCTGACACAGAACCTGACAGATAGGAAACTCTTTCCAAATGGTACCTGTGATTTTTAACATTATTATGGAATGATAAGGAAGGGGAGTGGGGCAGGGCTAAGAAACTAGAGAAAAGGATAAGGAAACACAGACTGGAGAATATTCTTAACAGAATGAAAGACTCAAGTGCAATGAAAAGGTGGATTCCTGCAAGAATGAGGTAACACAATCGCCTGGTCCCAGTGGCTTATGGGCTTAGACCCGCAGAGAACTCTCCAATAAGGTTGTGCTGGCATCAAGAGGTCTTTCCTCCCCATCAAGCCCATGGCAGCTGGAAGAATCTGAGCTCATGAAACTTAAAGAGGTCACCATTTCTCTCTGAAAATGAAGCCAGGGGAGCAGTGCCGCGTTCCTGTTTCACTGGCATTAATTTTATAAAATGAAGTTGCTTTTTTCTGAGCTTGTGACTGAGGTGTCCAACAGCACAGCTGAAGTAACTGACAAGTAAAGTTGTTTAAAACCAATTCTGGCTCTGATTTTCATGAATTTTAAACTCTTTTTACCCTATGTTGACCATGCTGATGCTATATTGAATAGTTAATAAAAATAGTACCACACAGCTAACATCCTAAGAAGCTGGTATAGGCTGAGTTTTTAATTTTCATGTTGCTTTGTGAATATCACATTTTTACAATTCCAGGGGGCCAGAGAAAGCATCTATGACATCCACTTCTTCCACCCACCGTCGTCTGTAATTCCTAAACTAAGAGTAAATATCAGGTCAGAATTTATGATAGTTTCATCAGCACAACAAATCAGAACACAAGTTCCCTTTGCATTTCTGGCTATAGGACCAGATGCAGAGAGCCAGCTCAGGGCCCTCTCACTGACAAACCGATACAGGTAGGACCCGGTTAGACAATTCAGGACCTGGCTGGGTTTTCAGTTAACCATACCAAAAATTCACACAAGCAGCCCATTGGAAGAAATCCTGTCTGGGGAATCCTCACATTAATGCATTCGAATCTTGGTTTATGGGGTAGAAATACCCTGTTCTATCCATCTCCCAGATCTTCAGTGTTCTGTAGGAATAGCGATGGGTGGAGGGAGAGCTTGGAGGAAGAAAGACCAGCAGAGGCTCTCCCTGTAGGACTGGGGAACAGATTTGAAAGTGCAGACCTAGATGGATCTCAGGAATCACAAGGCACCAGCAGCCCAGAGAGCCAAATGGTACACCAATACCCGGCTGAATTTTCTCTTCTGAAGCTCTCTGACAACTACTAGGGACTCCATTTGGTTTTTCTGGATTTCACTTGGACTTCTCAAGACTTCTTGCATTCAGTTAGTGAAAGAGAACGGCCAACTCCTGCTGAAGGCCTTCTCTCTTGCGCGGGCCACTTGTGGATGGATGCTGTTAGGGTCCCTCTAGTTTCAGTGACTAACGTCTCCACCCTAGATCTGCTCCTAGATCACCTAGCTCTTTGTGTGTCTGTAGGAGAGGTCGGGAGAAGGAGGGGCAGGTAGTATGGTGGGAGACAGGAAGAGGTACAGTAAAATCCCAGGACATCTTTCCAGCAGAGTAGTCAATTGTGTTGATCTCTGGATTAGTTTCCTAGAGTTGCTATAATTAGGTAGCACAAATGAGGTGACTTAAAATAACAGAAATGTATCATCTCACAGTTCTGGAGCTTAGAAGTCCGAGAGCAGGATGTTCTCAGGGCCAGGTCCTTCTGGAACCCGCAGGGAATCCTTCCTTGCCTTGGTCTCACTTCAGTTGGTTTGCCGGCAATCTTTGGCCTTCTTAGCTTGCCATCATGTAACTCCGATCCCTGCCTTTAACATCACGTGTCATTCCTGTGTGTCTGTCTCTTCACCTGGCTATCTTCCTAGGAGGACATCACTTATATGGATTAGGGGGTCACCCTACTTCAGCGTGACCTCATCTTAACTAATTCCATATGCAACAATTCTATTTCCAAATAAGGCCACATTTGGAGAAACTGGGGGCTGAAGCTTTATCTCTTCTTTTGGGGGCACAATTCAGCCCACCAATCAGGTCAGCTGTTTAGAGAAATATGAGCTACACAGCTAGTTGTGTATGAGTGCTCTCTTCTCTCTCTCTCTCTCTCTCACTCTTTCTCACCTCTCTCTTTCCCTCTCTTTCTTTCTATCTCCTTCATGTTTTAAGGGTGAAATCTACTTTGGACTCTCATATGTTAGTGTTGTGCCGCCATTGAGTTATGAAGTGGGGAAGATACAGCTAACAGAACTGAGAAAAGTTTCTAACTCTGTGATTTCCCATATGATGACAATGGTAGCCAAAATGTGACGGAACACACTTCCTTTCACATCTAAAAATCAGACGCTGAGGGCCCAGATGCTCACGTGCCTCAGCTGCATAGGCATCTGCAGTTGGCCCCCGACCTGAGGTTGTTGTTAATGGAGCAATCATTTTGCTCATCAAGTTTCAGAGTCCAAAAGAACAGCATACTTCAACATACTGAGTGAGGGAGACGGAGGAATTGCTTAGTGAACCAGCCTCTAACTTGAAGGCAAACACTTCAGATGGAGTAAGAAAGGGCGTTTTCATGACTCTCAGGAGGGAAAGCAGTCCAGGCATGTAGACACAAACATTATCTTACCTGCAAAAACTTTACATTTCTGTGGGTGAACATTTTCAAGAAGAAAAGCACCCGAAGGGGGAACCTAATTTCTGTTGCGTTGTTAACTGTGGCTGGCTCAGGTAAAATCATGTCTTCTCAGGTCACTAATTGGGATAAATTAAAAAATCGGTTCACTGATCGCTGAGGGCCGTGACTTGGAAAGACAAGGCCAACAAGGAGACAATGACTTCCCTTTACCCACACAGCGGCCTCGTGGTCTTCAGCTAATCTATTTTTTATCTTTCTCTCCTGCCTCTGGTTACACCATTAAGTCAGGAAATGCCTGGCTTTGCCCACAAAACATCCCTGAATCCTCAGGAATCGTCAATGTCAAACGATGCAGAAAGCAAATGTCTTGTCCAACTTGTTAATGCCACAGGGTGAGTGTGCTCACGGAACCTCACTCAGCAAGGGATTGGGACCTGGATCACAGGGCCAGAAGACAGCATTGCCCTACATAAAACAAGACAACACCCCAGAAACTGAATCTGAGGTTAAGATGTGCAAGATGAAACAAGTCCTCCCATTCCTTGTCAGAAAATCTTCATCAGCTCGGGTTTGAGAAGCAGCAGGGAAGCGCTAAGACACCTGGATCTGCTTTCATGGTGACCTCTCCCGCTGTGTTAGTTGGAAGCATGTGAAGATCCTGTGGATTACCTCTTTAGGCTTTTCCAAACATGAGTCCCCGAGGCAGTACTTCTTTTCTCCTGGCTGGTGAAGTGTGAGGTCAACAGCTCAGCCAGGGTTCCCACACTTTGTATCAAGAGCATTCCATGCAAGTGTGCCATGAAAATGAATAAATGAGTGGACAAATGATTGTGTTGGCTTGGAAATGGCCCGTCTTCCCTAAGGGGTTTCTGGGCATTCTTTCCTCCCCTGGTTGGACACGGATGTGCAAGAATCCCATGTGAACTTGCAGCGAAGACGGCCCAATTATCATCCAGGGACAGATGGCTGAAAGGCTCCCGCTTTTTCAGAGTGGTGTTCATAAATGCCAAGCTGAACATTCCAGTGCTGCAGCAGAACCACAAAGTAAAGAAGGCTCCTGCTTAGAAATGAGCTCCGGAGCCAGGGGCAGGTCAGAAGAGATGGGAAAAGCATGCGTGGGTGGGGGTTGCAATGGGAGTGGGGCCCTTTGCTGTGAAGACAATCACGTATCCTGATTAATGTAGTTGTTGTTTCCTTTTGTGGAGAAGAGTGATTTTAAGTCAGAAGCCACTGCTGCATCAGCACGGTCTGACGTGGTTGGGCTGGGCGTGGCTTTAGCATTACAAGGAAGAACTGATGATTGGCAGCGTGGCACATTCTATGCAATCTAGGCCACAGGCCCTGTGAATCCCTCCCCTCATTCTAAAATCAAACAGAACAAAACAAAGGAGCGTAAATATCGAGTTTCCTCTGGCAGACGAGTCCAAACCATGGGACATTTTCTGTTTTAGGTCAGAGAAGTAGATCACTAATGATTGCTTTTTGTAAAAGGGAGGGAAGCTTGTTAGACCCTGCATAGCCCTAGGACGCCTGGCTTTGTTGTTAAAGTTAGGCGGCTGGGATTGCTTCCTCCTCTGCTGCCCTGCTAGTGGGTGTCAGGCACGGAAAAGCATGCTGTGCTGCTTGCTTTCTGAAATGGTACAGGGTACAGGAAACAGGCAGAGTGGGGGAAGCTGAGATGGTAAATCTGAAAGGCATAGAAAATCCTTGCAATATTAACTTGACTGTATCACTTGCTTGGAATGCAAATTTGAAATATAGTCTTCATTTAAAGAAAAGACATGAAAACAATTTCAGGTGCTTGGGAAGACCTACAAACCATCTGCCCCAGGACGAGGCTTGCAGCTCTTTCTGATCTTTCCTTGAGGGATGGGTTTTCCTGTTCTTCCTCAAGGCCTGCCTTCAGTTCATCATCAGTCAATCCCTAGTTAGTACATTGCCAAAATACATCACAATATCCCGAATTCCAGCCATTTGGATTTCCATGAGACACAGGAAAATCAGGGAAAGCAGAAAAATGCCACAAGGAAGGTGCCTAGTTCAGGCATCTCAGTGACAGGTGCAAGTCCGAGCATCTCCAGTGGTCTTCCTGATGAAGCTGTTGCTAAGGCTGGGAAGTTAAAGTTTCGCAGACATTACAGCCAGCTGCAATCTAGAGCTTCTGGATAATGCTAAGCACTGCCTATCACTGCTGCTTAAACACTGTATTTATGTGCTTTCTGAAAGTACTTATTTTACTGGACTGAAGTTCCAGCACAGAACTAGTTGGTCTTCAAGGATCCTTGTTAGTTAGTTGCTCTGTTCAAGCTCTCCATGTCGCATGCCTCTCTAGAATTAAAGGTACATTTCTAGCTGTCAGGCGAGCTAACATAATGGCTGGGTCCAAGTGAAATAACACCCATCCCTGAGACTTTTCAGTTCTGCCAGAAAAGAAACTCAGGAAAAATCTGACAGCTTCTTGCAGACTCGGTAGCAAGCTTTTGTCATGGGAAGGATAAGTGTCTTCACGACAAAAACAGCTTCCAGCAACATCAGTTGTTATTAACATCACCATCACCTTGAAGAGCAGTTGGTATCTCAGCAGCTCTGGCTAAGGCTTTTGAGACACAGTGTCATGGATAGGAACTGCAGCCATTATTGCCCAATTCACAGACACTATGGAGGACTACTGTGAGCACCAAAGAATAGGAAACAATTGAGAAACTTCTGAGCTCCCTTCAGCAGGAGGTGGTTTATCAGAATCACACCCCAGCAGGTCACGTTAGATACCGGGACACTCCTGGCCTCCATCCTAATGGATTTTCAATGGCACACTCTCTCTGAGTGATCTTTTTTTCCTCCTAAAAAGTCTACTTTTCACATTCTTGAATGTGTAAGGATGTCTTTAATATCATTTTCTTATTCATTGATATGAAGTTTTTCTGGTGCACACCTCTCCTTTTTTCTCTGCCAACTGTATTGGTGTGTACCATCCTGTTGGCTTGCCCATGAGCAAGGTCAAGTTGGTTCTGAAAAGTTTCCACCACAGGAGTCATGATGAAGTCACACACAGGACAAAGTAGAGAGGAAGACGGCTGGCACTGCCTTTCAACAGAGATGCCCTCTCTGAACTTTACTTTGAAATATAAGATATAAACAAAACCTGATGTGGATACTAACAGACAATATCATCCATGATCTGGAGATACTCTCTGTCTTCAGGGAAGCAGGTGAGGCGAGAGACTTAAGGAAGCTGGTATCAGGCTCTTCCCATTGTTCAAGAGCACAACCTGCTTTTGTTTATTCATTCAACAGATGCTTGTTGAGCACTAGCTGCCAGGCACAGTCACAGGCCATGGTATTTGGTTCAGATCTTCTCTTCTGCTTGATTCGGGAGAGTGTGTTAAAGTACTCAGCACATACGTGTATATCACAGAAAAGGGGCTAATTGGCAACAGAGGCTATGTCTACATCATCCAGGATAAGCCCCTTCCATCTTTCCAGGGTGAAACAGAACAGAAGAGCTGCTTGGTCCTCAGGTGCACCGAGGGGTGAAAGCCAGAAGCTTGAGGGAGGTCTATGTATTAGTTGAAGTTTTCCAAAGGGAAAGAACCAATAAGATACATGTATTTTAGAAGGGAGTTTATTACTGAGGGTTGGCTCACCGGATCACAAGGCGAAGACCCATGACCGGCCATCTGCAAAACAGGGAAAGAGATGCTGGGAGTAGCTCAGTCCAAGTCCAAAAGTCTCAAAACCAGGGAAACAAACAGTGTCACCTTCTGCACTGAGAACGCTGGAGATGCTGCTATACAGGTCCCAGAATCCAAAGGCCAAAGGCCATTCTGTTGAATGAATAAACAAAAGCAGGTTGTGCTCTTGAACAATGGGAAGAGCCTGATACCGGCTTCCTGAAGTCTCTCGCCTCACCTGCTTCCCTGAAGACAGAGCATATCTCCAGATCATGGATGATATTATCTGTTAGTATTCACATCAGGTTTTGTTTATATATAGAGTTTGATGTCCAAGGATAGGAAGCATCTAGCACAGGAGAAAGATGAAAACCAGAAGACCCAGCAAGCCAGCTTAGCCTGCCTTCTCTCACCTGCTTTGTTCTGGTGGTGCTGGCAGCCAACTGGGTGGTGCCCACCACATTGAGGGTGGGTCTTCCTCTCCCAGTCCACCAATTCCAATGTCAGTCTCCTCTGGCAACACGTTCACATACACACCCAGAAACAATACTTTACCAGCCATCTAGGCAGCCTTCAGTCCAGTCAAGCTGACACCTAACATTAACCATCAGTCTCAACAGAGCACTCAAGGCCGACAAGGAGCAGGCCCAGGGGCCTCAGTGGACAGCAAGGACATTGACCTGCCACAGCCAAGCAAGGGTCCCAGAAAGAAGGCTGGAGCAGAAGAGAGAAGGCCAGGAGTAAGAAATAGGTCACCAAAGGGACGGGACCAAATGCTGTGACTTTAGTGGCACAGACTGGTTCAATCAGAAAAGGCGGTGCTGTCTGGCTGTCCTGTGAGCCAGCTCCAACTTCAGGGGCACCTCTGGCTTTGTGATTAAGTGGTGTTCACTCTCAAGGCACCATGCTACACAGCTTTTTTTTCCCCTAAAATATCTTACTTTCAATTGAGAAGTGTGTGTCAGCATCAATAAATGAGGCAAAGGGTGAGAAAACTGATATCAATTATTGGATGGGGAAAAGCTCTTGGATCTCAGAAAAAAGAAAGAAAACACTGACATTGATTGGTTTTACCTCTGGCATGACTCACAGGGTTATGTAAAATAGGCAGGAGTAAGAACAAGGCAAGAACAGCAGGAGTAAGAATGGTGAGTGGATCATGAGGTCAGGAGTTTGAGACCAGCCTGGCCAGCACAGTGAAATCCTGTNCTACTAAAAATATAAAAATTAGCCGGGCATGGTAGCATGTGCCTATAATCCCAGCTACTCGGGAGGCTGAGATAGGAGAATTGCTTGACCCCTGGAGGCAAGGTTACAGTGAGCTGAGGTCGCACCACTGAACTCCAGTCTGGGCGACAGAGAGAGACTCCATCTCAAAAACAAAAACAAAAATAAAAGCAAACAAACATAAATGAATGAACAAACAAAAAAACAGGTAATGAGGCTGAAGAAATTGGGGGGCTTCTAAGCTCCCACTCTTAAGAGTCTCCCATGTGAGGTTAGTTTTAAGTGGACATCATAGAAGATTCATTGATTTTGAGGCATTATGCTTTTTTTTGCTATTACTTCACATCAGTAAGACTCATCTTTCCATAGGAGATGCTTCTGAGAATATTGTGCAGCCAGTTCAGGGATTAGTTCAAGAAGTGCCAGAACTTCTGATCAAAATTAGGAAGCGGGAAAAAATAATGAGTAAGACGTATTATTTGATAGCACAACAGGTGACTCTGGTTGATAATAACTTAATTGTACATTTAAAAATAACCGAGCCAAGGTTGGGCATGGTGGCTCACACCTGTAATCATAGCACTTTGGAAGGCTAAGGCAGGCTGATCACCTGAGGGTCAGGGATTTGAGACCAGCCTGGCCAACATGGTGAAACCATGTCACTACTAAAAATACAAAAATTAGCCAGGAATGGTGGTGGGTGCCTGTAATCCCAGCTACTCGGGAAGCTGAGGCAGGAGAATCGCTTGAACCTGGGAGGCAGTGGTTGCAGTGAGCCGAGATCGCACCCCTGCACTCCAGCCTGGGCAACGGAGCATGCTCTGTCTCTAAAACAAACAAACAAACAAACAAAACTAAGAAGCCAGGTACTGAGACTCATGTCTGTAATCCTGGCACTTTGGGAAGCTGAGGTGGGTGAATCACTTGAGGCCGGGAGTTTGAGACCAGCCTGGCCAACATAACCAAACCCCAACTCTACTAAAAATACAATTTTTTTTTTTACAAATCTAATTAGTTTTTCAATATTTTGCTTTAAACTGAGGACAACTTTGCCTTTGATGGCAAAAAATGCAGCCGGGAATGATGGTAGGTGCTTGTAATCCCAGTTACTAGGGAGGCTGAGGCAGGATGATTTCTTGAACCCAGGAGGCAGAGGTTGCGGTGAACCGAGATTGTGCCACTGCACTCCAGCCTGAATGACAGGGCAAGATTCTGCCTCAAATAAATAAATAGAAAGTGTAATTGGATTATTTGTAATGCAAAGGATAAATGCTTGAGGGGATGGATACTTTATTCTCCATGATGTGATTATTTCACATTGCAAGCCTGTATGAAAACATCTCATGTACTCCGTAACTCTGTATACCTAGTATATATCCACAAAAAATTTTTAAAAATTAAGAAGGGGGACAGAGGCGTGTGCCCCCAAAGAGGATGCTGGCTTTAATGACGGAAGTGAAGGCAAGTCGCTGAGGCTTCTCAAGTTGGTCTCCCTAGCTTCAAGGTCATTACAAAGACAAACCAAGAGAGCAGACACAAAAGAGCTTTAATAGAACAAAAGTGATCTAAAAGTGAAACTCCTTTTCTTCAGCCTGATAAGTACTCTCCTGCCGCTGGGGTTCTACTCAGAGAGTACGTCTCCTAAGGTGTCTCACTGAGGTCTCCAGAAGCAATTCTCTCCACATCAGAAACCTGCTAATCTGATTTCGTCTTTTCCTTCGGATATGTAACATATTCAGGCGCTTTAAATTTAATAAAGGGAAATTTAGTAGCATCATCAGCTATGTGTGAAAATCAATAGTGCTACATTTACTTAGGAATACAACACAGGTTTTCTGGATACAGCAGAGCAATAGTAAAGCATGTTTAGATGGCAATTTTGAGAATTCATTGGAAAATTAACTTCCATTCTTATCTTGGCTAAGGAATCATAAATATAATTACACATTTTTGCAACTCCACTGCCTTAAGCTTGGTTACAGGTTAGTAGAGTTTCATTGTGTGGGGGATGATGAAAATTAGATTAGGTGAAAAAAACAGGCTGCACTTGTATTTTTGCAAAAGTTCTCATTGGTCAGAAATGGCTACACGGTGTGATGATTGCCCTTCCTAACTCCGGTCTCCAGTGGATAAATAGGTGGCCATGTACTGTCAATATAAAACAACATTTTGGAGTAATAAATCTATGTAAATATTTAAGGCATTTATATTATTTTAAAATAAATATAGAAATAAGATGGAGGACAGTGCAAAGCACTCCTAGAAAATACTTTGACATGTGGTTTATTTCTGGTGGGTTCAGAAATAAACCTAACATTTGTTATAACATTTTTTTTTGAGATGTGATATGGAGAGTATCATAATGATTAAAACAATTTTTTTCAAACAAATATTCATTAGAAGCCTACAAAAGTAACTCAATAACAGGAAACCTGTTATAAACCAGAGCGAGTGCCCATGGTAGAATCATTCTTGCTACATCTAGACTTTCAGTTAAAAGACTTAGAGCAATCATATCTTTTCTTGGAAGTCAAGTTCTTCATAGGACAAAAAATGTTCAGGGCTGATATTTCTCCTTCCACACAACAGTATTTTAGAAAATCTCTAGTAAGAAAGGTAACACTATAACTTGTGAATATGGCTACTTATTTTTTCAATATTTTGCTTTGAACCGAGGGCCATTTTGTCTTCCCGAGGACATCTGGCAATTTCTAGGGACATTTTCGGTTGTCATGATTTGGGGCAGAGGGGATTGTGACTCGCATTCAGTGGGTAGAGGCCAGGGATGTCCCTAAACACTAAACACCCTACCTACCATGCACAGGACAGCACCCCCCCCCCCCGCCCCTTCCAGGCAGAGAATTATTTAGTCTACAATGTCAATAGTTCCGAGCTGGACAATCTTAAATTACTTTTATCAACACAGTTCAGGTTATAACACAGTGCTTCTCTCTGAACCACTTCACATCTTCTATGTGTGTTTCAGAATACATAATCAGATACAATGTATAACAAAAATACATATCTTTCTGAGGCATCACTTCAAAGAACTTCTATCAGAATGATTTATCAATGACGATGTCGCTAACTTGCATGTACTCAAAACACACTCACAATCCACATGCCGAGAAAGAACTAAAGAAAGAGAAGGAAGAGGCATCGGCTCACCTCTCGAACAAGACCTGGCTGTAGTCACCCAGGACGTGGGCGTGGGTGTGGAGCAGGATGGTGTTGTAGCCCACCAAGGCCACCATCATGATCAACATCTTCAGTTCGTAGTTCACCCGCAGGAACACGGAACAGGATATCAGTCCCAGAATGCAGCTGTATATAAAGTACTGAAACAGGAAAAGACAACAGACAGATACTTAGGATCTTTTCTGAGAAATGCTCAATCACGAGTACAGTCAGGGCCACTGCCAAGCTCATGTGGTCAACATATAACCTGGCTGTGAAAACAGAGCCCTGTTTCTTATCTTTGAGGCAGTGGTAAATGCCCAAATATGTTAAATTCAGAAAAAAAAATATCATCCACAGCTTTCCAACTCAACCTTGCATGATAAATAAAAATAAGCATGTATATTGCCAGATACTTTTTAGAACTAAAATTGTAAAAAAAAATATATGGAAGACACATCATTATAAACCAATGTCATTTATTTCTTGAAAATGAAAACAGTGTGGCCTCCTATATATTCCTTAAATATATGTTGAAGTGAATAGAATCTCTTTTGGCCTTTCAATTCTTTCATTCATTAAGAGAATATAAATCATTCCAGATAACTCTGTTAAAAGCATAAGGAAGCCCAGACATTTTATTAGAAGAGAAATGGTGTGTCAGCGGGCCTATTTAAAACAGAAGGATTTAAGTTAAAAGCCTGACCAGGGCGAGTCATGAATCCCCTGGGAGTTGGACAGCCACCAGAAGAAAGTGGAAGAAACAAGTGGGAGCCAGAACTAGCACCTTCCATCTGAGGCCGGAGCAAGCTGCAGGCAGGCCCCCCAGGTGAGCCATTTCCTCACCATCTACCACTGCAGGCAGGTTCAGGTAGGCTTTGGATAGCTCTGAATTCAACTTTTCACTCACACATTAGCTCACTTACTTGCAACCAGTGACTTAACTTGCCTATATCACAGTGTCTGCATGACACTGTAAAATGAGGGTAATCATATTATCCTTGTAGGTCATTGAAAACAACAGAGATAAAAGAGTAATGTACAGAGCCAGAGTCCTGCACGCCAGGAGGTACTCCCTACGGTGAAGCAGGTGCCAGCCTCAAAATGCTTTATTTGCTACATCATGGGGTTTCTGTGAACAAGGGGTTGTGTTACTATCTTAGCATTCCTAGAACAGAAAAAAAGCTCAAAAAATTAAGACTTTTAGTAAAACATAGATCTTATTGATTTTTTTTCTTTTTTATATGGAGTCTTGGTCTGTCGCCCAGGCTGGAGTGCAGTGGTGCAATCTTGGCTCACTGCAACCTCTGCCTCCTGGATTCAAGCAATTCTCTTGCCTCAGCCTCTTGAGTAGCTGAGATTACAGGTGCCCACCACCATGCCTGGCTAATTTTTGTATTTTTAGTAGAGACGGGGTTTTACCATGTTGCATTGGTCAGGCTGGTCTCAAACTCCTGACCTCATGATCCGCCAGCCTCGGCCTTCCAAAATGCTGGGATTACAGGCATGAGCCACTGCGCCTGGCCCCTTATTGATGTGTTTTAAACCTTGTCTTTAAAAGATAGCCTAGCTTTTAAACTACTCAATTATAATTTCATCATACTGAGTAAGCCAGGTATGAACTGCTTATTTTTGTCATTCCGCCTCCTCCTTTGATATCCCCAGCTAAAGCCATCTACATTAAGCTATGTGGAAGGCGACTGATATTAGCTCAACACTCCTGTTCTTGTAGACGAAAGAAAAGTTGGAAATATGAGCTTGCAGTGATCATACGTCAGGCTTTCTCTTTGCAAGAGGCATGCTTGACTGGAGGAACCCAAGGAGGAATGAATAGAAATTCCATCAGTAAGAACTTCGACCTGGTATTGTGGCTTTAAAAGGAAGACCAACACCTCACACTGGATTACACACCAACTAGGTCACTCTTTAGCGGGTGAAAGTCTTTCTCTGCATGGGAATGTGAAGGCTACTTTTCATTTCAGGTGGCAGCATTTTAAGGAATACTGAGTGTTATAAGCACTGTATCTCAGCTGCAATTGCCAGATAGCAGCCCTCTACTCTTCTGTCTCTCATGCTCTCCCACAACAGAGAACAAAAAAACGGAAAGAAGAGACAATGTGGGTTAACGTAGTAAAACAACAGAATCAATAGAGCTGTGAACACGTGCACAGGCAGTATCTCAGAGGCAGGCAAGGTGTAGCATACCCTGTGAAAGGACACCTTATTTCTATGAGAGTTCTGCCCATGTCACCTTAGATAAGTTACTGAGTACCTACTTCAGGGCAGGTCTGAGGACTTTGATACAAGTTACACTAAAGCTCTATGTCGCTTAGAAAAAGAGGACTCAAAATACAGCAGTGAGTTCTGTGAAACAGGTATACAATGTGGATTGAAATTTGGCAGAGTAAGCTTGTTTCTGATGAATGTAATAAAACATGAGCTTGCATTTCATATGGCTGTCTTTTTAGTTCATTTTTCTAGTAATTCACCATTATATTTTTCAAAAGAATTAGTCTGTTACAGACTAGAAATTACAAAAACAAAACAAAGCAAAATGAAGAAAGGGCCTTCACAAAGAGTTTGAGAAGCCCTTATTTATAACCTAGTAGGCCTTTAATCGATAGTCTTGAGTATTATAAAACTGCTCCTTAAAACCCGGGAAATTGCCCCAGGAACTGGTGAGGGTAAGTCTCTTATTCAGTAATTCTGTCCCATCGGATCCCCCAAATCAGCTGAGCTTAACAAAACAATCCCGTGTCTTCCACAAGTCACTCAAAGTAAAGATGATGGTAATACCCACCTTGGAGAATTCTCATTAAGATTAAGTAACACAAGTTCAGAATGGCCTAGTCCATGAGAAGTTATGTAAATTTTGCTATTATTACTATAAAGCTCTTGGTCAGCTTTCGTTTTTGAAAGAGCTCTGTTTCTAAAATTATGATTGAAAACCACTGTTATAATGAAAGCTATCAACCAGTTCAGCCTAATCAAATGAGAGGGCAGAATAAGGAATCACTTAGAAGTGTGTGTGTGTGTGTATCAATGGGGATTATTTGGTGTGTAGGGACACGGGGTAAAATTTTAAAGGTTCTCACAGTTTGAACCTTTGAACTATGTGTCAATACCTATAAACTATGCTAAGGTTTCACATTTCAAAAATTATTCTGAGGCTTTAATTTTTTTTTTTCACATTTCAGGAACATCTACTCAAATATATATGTTCAAGGGAAGTAGACTTTTAGTCCATCTCTATTAAATGGCTTTCTAGCATGCTTGGAGGCTGTGCAAGAGGTAATCTGGCATGAAAAGGTAAGTTGGGAACCTGTAAATTGACTCCGAAGGATGTGCGGGAGAGAATACTACAGGATGGCTGGGTTGGGAGCCTGACCTGCCTCCACGGTTTAGCTGACCAGGGAGGGCGCTGGCTGGCCAGCGGTTCTGGCGATAGGATATTGAACTGACTTCTAATGGACTGTACTTACTGGTAAAGCCGATTGCTAGTAATGTTTACCGGTTTTGACATAATCTTTGAAACCAACCTGCACTTTACAGTAATGTAACAGCCATTGTTATCTTGGGTAATTTATTAACAGTAAAGTCTCTGGGTCTTATAGCTTCTTCACCTGCAAAATTAGAGTCCCAATAAGATCTACTTTACCAGGGTCATTTTTGGATGAAATGACATAATGCATACCAAGCGCCTGCTGTGGTATAAACAGCTTACGTGGCAAAGATCCTTTATGGCTAATTTTGTTATTTTAAAAGGACTGTGTTTTCCTGCTACAGAAATAATACATCCAATGTCAAAAATTGGGAAATATACAAAAGAATCCATATAAAAATAAGGGTCTCTGATAATCCCCAATATCCACTTTAGCCACTATTCATTACTTGTATATGTGTTTCCAGCCTTTTTCTTGCTATTTAATATTGGTAGTATTACTTTAGAAAGTTAGGATTATACTGTTTAGAATTTTTTAAAACAATTATTTTCAATGAATAATTTATTATGAATATATATTTATATGTCATTTTTTTTAGAATGTCTTATATGGTAGTTAAAATAAATTTTGTTATAACTTACATGGTGGTTAAGTATAACCACCATGCATTTTCAAATTTTTAGGCTGCTTTCTTTCTTTTACTTTCTTTTTTGTTGTTGATGTTTTATAAACACATGTACAAACATGTTTTTGGTAAACCTTTCCACTTTTAAAATTAACTTCCAAAATTAGTATTACACGGTAAAAAGTATGTCTGTCTTGTACTTTTTTTTTGGTAACGATTGAAATTATCACTTAGAAGAGTTATATCACTTTCTATTACCATCAGCAGTCAATTAGGCATGCTTCTCAACTTGCTGGTCAACTTCAGATATCACATGACATGGGGTTTGAGAGAAACGATGCCTGTCTGGTGCACACCCACAAAATGGCTTTTCCTGTGTTCCCTGGGATCCATGAGGAAGGAAGTCAGGATATCGGGCTCCTTAGGGACTGCTAACCCCATGAGTTCATAATGCATTTCTGTACAGCCAGTTCATGCAGACCTGGGGCTTCCTTGGCAACACTGGCTAGCATCTCCAAGGCCCCATGATTGGAAAGACAGTAGTCTGTTTACCACATGCCATGTAGATTGTGCTTTTTCAGAATGATTTAAGGTCGAATACATGTTGCCTTTCCCCACCTTGAGTTTTTAATAATTTTCTTTGATTGCAAATAAGATATTATACAGATTTACCTAAATGAAATTCATAATGATTTCCTTATTCTTTTAATGATACCAAGTGATCTCAAACATAGTGGAAGGAGAGATTTAAAAGGATATTACCAGCTATACATTTTTTTCCTGTCAAAATGCATCTTCACATTAAAATTTTAAATGTAAAGTACTACGTGGATGTGAAAGGGGACTGCTCAGTCGGTGCACTCTCTCCCCAGCATCCAGCTTATGGATCATGTGGATGCTAACACCATTGGTTCAAGGAGGAAGAGTCAGGCCACACCGTTAATTTAAATATTTCTCTAAAACAGAGGGCTCCAAATGGCCCGCAGTGAGATTACAGTCAATAAGCTCTCAGGAGGACTCCAGCTTTTCACTTTCGTTTAACTAGATAATTCAAAGCCTAATCCTCACTGAAGTTGATGGTAATACATAATTTGAAGGACAGGATCTCCAGGGTAAGGGATGAACCTATACCACCCCCTCTTCCCAATGTCCCCATGGGGACACTGCTTTTAGAAAATGGTCATCTTTCCCTTGACCCAGTCAAGCCTCAGAAGCCTCCAGGAAAGAACAAGAGAAGCCGTTTCTTTCTGTGCATGTAGCTGTGAGCTGCCCGATAAATTACATGATGGGAAGGGAAAAATGACCAGAGCAAAATATCAAGGCAGCAAATCAGAGAAGGAGAAATAAGAAAATCAATCCACTTTATTGCCATAGCTACTGGAGTTAAAATTTTCTGTATTTTGAAAGCATACATATTGAATTATTGATTTGAGTCTCCAAAATAGTTCACTTAGCTTTCTCAAAACTGGTTATTTGAGACGGAAACTAAATGAGCATAATCTGCACTATTTTTAGGTAATTATTCAGAAAGTGAAAAGGAGAGCATAAAAACTTTTTTTTTTCACAATTTGTGGAAGAACAAAGTTGTTAAGCAGTAAATAACTGACTTAACTCCCCACTTAAAAGTTTAATGCGTTAATAAGTTTTGAAATTTCAACCTAGGTCCTTTGGGACACTGGTGAAGATGAGTCCGTTAGCAAGAATTACTGAGGAATAGAATTACTGGGCAGCGTATGTTGCCAAAGAAGAGGAAGGAAAATGAGGTGTGGGCAGTTTTATCACAGCTTTAAGGGGGATAATACTAATTCACTGGAACAATTAGCAACGTCTCTCAGTAAAAAACCCAGAAACATGGTGATGTATAATTGAATGCCATATGGTAGGATATATGCTAGAAATGTTGTAGTGGTTAAGAGAATAAGGCAATCATTACTGGTGAAAGCATGAAAATAACATTGTAGGTTTGCAAATGTGAGTTTCACCAGTCCCCAAGGGCTTGGACTTGTAGCAGAGGCTGGCATTTGTAAATTCAGGACTGCTCAGAGATTGATATCAGAGAGGAAATGCAAACTCTAGAACAAATCTAAGACTAAAGAATGTATGTTATACAGACTACTAGCATACAGGAGAGCCACCAAAGCAGTCATAATTGCAATGTTCTTACCGGGAGGAAAAATAAATTTTGTGCACGCAGAATCGCCGCCTGATTATTTGAGGCTGAAGAACTTGTGTTTGATGTATTGGCAGTTGGAGGGATTGTTTCCTCGGAGTCACTCAGGAAAAACTGCAAAGAGAAGGTTTTTTTTTTTTTTTTTTTTTTTTTTTTTTTTTTTTTTTTTTTTTTTTTTTTTTTTTTTTTATGAATTAGTAGTGCAAATTAGACAAGATAACTAGCAGGTGGCTGCTAACTTTATGAATTCTGTGTTCCTTATGCACAGTAAACAGGATTGTTCATGCGGATTTGGGAATTTCTATTCAATAAGTAATGAACGATTTATTGTTCTATACATTCCATAAAGAATTCCAGAACTTCAAAATTCACATTAAAGAAACTGGAGGCACCTCTCTCAAACAATAAAAAGTACACAAAGCCCTTGGCAGAGAGCATGGTTAGAATGACATTTGAAACCGATATCGCCTTTGAAGCCGATATCACCATGCATACATTCACTTCTCTACCATCAAATTGGAGTCTTCAGAATGTTTTTTTCCTCCAGTATCTTTTCCATCTCGGCTCAAACATTTAATGAGTCAGTATATTTCTATGAATTATTGATTTTTAGAATGAAAATTAATTTTGTAAGCAAAATGCAATCACCAGCCTCTACATTTATATCTATTATTTGTGAGTGCTTGGCAACTCAGATCATAAGGGTGAAAAATTTAAAAGGATGAATGTTTTTAGGACTGCTGGAAAGGGGACTTTAAAGAGACAAAAGGTAATGCTGAGAAAATAATTAGCTCTTATGTAATGGTCTTACATAATATAAGCATCAGAAGGACAGCATCAACCTGTTAGCAAGGCAGGAGAAATCTCTTTCTCTCTCTCTCTCTCTCTCTCTCTTCCTCTCTCTCTCATTCTCTGTCCTACAGAAGCTGCAAACAGACTAAATACCCAAGGATCAGCCACTTTTCGGTCATATGGCTAAGGGTCACAGGCATGTTCTGGAAACACAAACCACAGAACCGTGACTTGAACCAGTTCCTTTTACTGAAATAAATTAATTTCATTCATAAATCTATTAAACAGATTTTGTTTTCTGCATAGGGTTAACCACACATATTCAAGGTTTAAAAAATAAAACTTCCCTTGTAGTTTCTATGGTTGCTTTTGTTCATTTCTATCGAGTTATTTCTCTGGATTGCATAGTTCTTGTCAAATACCTAAACTACTTTATTTGGACAGATAAGAAGGCATTTATTTAATCTATTATTGGGAACATTCTTCTTATCGTCTATAGAAATACTAGATACTGTATTTCTGCCCATTATATCACTTGATTAAATCAGGCAAAATGCTGATTTAAGAATCAAAGAAATGAGTAATTTCTATATGTATGATGAAAGAATTTGTAAAAATTGTCACATCCCTGGCTGAACTACAAGTGTGCTAATATTTTGGAAAAAATTATATCAGGGATTGAAAAAAAAATAATGAAGTAATCGCTTGGCAAACAACAAGCTCCAAAAAAGTACAAATTTAGATTAAAATTTGATAGACCAGAAATTCAATTGATTTAAATATTTTAAAAAATCAAGAAATGTCAAACAAAAGGAGATTGTTTAGCCTGGTGCATCACTAGTCTTAAGTGCCAAGGATCTTAAAATATTTTTAAAAACTTCTTGATTATATCAGCATATAGGCAAAAACCTAGGGAAAATCAAGTATTACATTCTTGACATACAGTGACTGAGTAGTTTACTTTGTGAAAAAAATGTGTCTTGCAAGGAGTTTTTGCAGTAAATATGATGGTTGAACTTGAAGAACAGAAAACTCCAATCACCATACACCATGTTTCCTATCTCACTTCTGCTGTCTTTCTAGTATTTACTAACTACCCATAAATTCAAGACTCTTCATTCTGTCTAAAATCATATTACAATTTTGAATCAACTCCCTACCTCTGACTTCTTTTCATTTTCAAATAACAAACTCATGTCATTCCCTAATTATAGCCAGTTAAATACTCAAGAGAGTTATTATTTCCTTGCCCACCTTCCTTCCAGGTAAAGCTGCCCCAACTTTCTCCACTGAAAATATTTTTAGCATCATAATGATTTAGGAAGCGCTTCTCTGAACCTAATTTAATTTTCTACATCCTTTATCATAATTGGGATAATGATGTCATCATTCTGAACAAAACATCCTAAATAAAATGCTAATGAACATTGCATATTTTTAGTTTGCTTGCAAATGTTACATTTCTAAAGCAATTAAAAACATATCAGAATTATATTTTTCTAATGACATTAAATTGTAAACAGGTGCATTTAGTATTATTGTTTTATGCCTGATAACATCATTGTGTTTGTCATTTGGTTGAAATTAGACTAGTAGTCTAGTCTAACTGACTAGCCTACTAGTTAACTATGGCTAACTCCTTGTCTGGGTGGCTCACAGATTTATATATGCTTTACTTAGAATACATTTCTTGGAAATTTCTCAGAAGAAATTGCAAAATGCTGCAAGGAATCAAGTGACGTCATTCTCGAAATGTCAGGAATAAAATGAGAGCACATTCGGCTGCTCAGACATGATTCTCAACAGCCAGCTGGAGACTAACATGGAAAAAACACTATGTATAAAACAAACATGGACAACTAATTGTTTTTCTCCACTTTTTATTGAGGTGCCGGTATCACACGGATAAACGTCAAATGTATAAGGTATCCTGGTAAAATTGCACAATTCACTGAAAATAAAACTGACTTGGAAGTTTTGGCATTCAATATCAATGAGTACTGACACTTAAAACCAGTCCTGTGAACACACTGTTCTCATTGACCCTGGCTCTTGTGAGGATCATTAAAATGCAGGCTGGGAATAAATATCAGTGACTGGAAATTGACATAGAGCCCTCAGATGAAGCGGCCCATCCATGCAGTCAATGGCAGAGGCAGGTCAGGGCAGCCTCAAGCCATCCACGTTACTCCTAATGCATTTCTCCCCTTTGAAATATAGAGTCATGGCAGGTGATGACAGAGAAGCAGTTAATAAGGGCTGCTTGCCACTGGCTGGAAAAATGCAGGGCAAACTGAGGCTCACTTGCTGCAGAGGGACTGGGGCATCTAGAAGAAAAGGAGTATCTGAGGGCACAATGCAAGGGGCAAGGAGGCAGACACAGAGGGGCAGATACCGTGTGACTCACTCACATGAGGTCCCTAGAATTGGCAAATTCATAGAAACAGGAAGCAGCACGATGGTGACCTAGGGCTGGGGGAGGTAGGATGGGGAGTGAGTGTTTCATGGGGACAGAGTTGCCGTTTGGGAAAATGAAAAACGCTATGGAGACAGAGAGTGGTGAAGGCTGCACCACGTTGCAAATGTATTTAATGTTACTGAATTGTATGTTTAAAAATTGTTCAGTATACTTTATGTTATTTATATTTTATGTGATTTTAAAAACATACATTAGAAACACACACACACACACACACACACACACACACACCCAAAGGAAAGAAAATGAAAGCACTCTTCCTCTGTCTCGAAGAGAAAACTTAAAAAATCACAGGGACAGCCGGGCGCGGTGGCTCACGCCTGTAATCCCAGCACTTTGGGAGGCTGAGGCAGGTAGATCACAAGGTCAGGAGTTCAAGACCAGCCTGGCCAACATGGTGAAACCCCGACTCTACTAAAAATACAAAAATTAGCCAGGCATAGTGGCTGGTGCCTGTAATCCCAGCTACTCAGGAGGCTGAGGCAGAGAATTGCTTTAACCCAGGCGGCAGAAGTTGCAGTGAGCCAAGATTGTGCCACTGGACTCCAGCCTGGATGACAGAGCAAAAAAAAAAAAAAAAAAAAAAAAAAAAAAAAAAAAAAAAAAAAAAAAAAAAAAAAAAAAAAAAAAAAAAAAAAAAAAACAGTAACAGAGGCTTTACATAAAGACATGAATGAGGCTATGACTTTAAAAACGTGAAGTTTTCTGAGAGCAAATGAAATGTTCTTCCCAGTGACTTGAAGCATATGTGCTCCCACAGCCCCCAACCTCCGCCAACACAAAAACTGGTATTGTTGCTGAAATGGGAGTCCGATGCCTGGATTCCTCTCACTGGGTTAACAACTGCTAAGAAATGGAAATATTACTTGGGAATGGGGCTCCATCAGCCTGGAATACATGTTCAGAAAAAAAAGAATACTGAAAAAAACATCAAAAGCTATCCTGCTTTAAATAGAAACTGCCCCAGGATGGACAGGTTGAAGTGGGGCTGGGTAAAAAGAGACAGAAATGATGCTGGGACTGTTGAGCTGCACGCAAGTAGAGACTGGGTTTCACTGGCATCCTCAGCAGGTGTCACCTTCCTGACGTGAGTGACAGGAGCCCGCTTCCCTTGCACCACCCCGCACAGGTGCTGTCTTCTAACCAGCCTGCCTGCTTCAGCAGTCTGCCTGTGGCTTCAGCACCACCTAGTGAGGCATGTGGCCGGGGGCACTGCCTCTGCCTCACTCAGTCAGAGCTCAGGAGCCCGAGGCATCTGCAGATCCTCAGGTGTGGCCAGAGGCACAGTCCCATGGACAATTCCTGCCTCTTTGGTGATTAATAAGACATTATAAGAAAGGCTCTACAGCCAGGTCATATTATTTCCTTTCCGTACCTAACATTGGCTTCCTACAGTTTTATGATTTTTCTTGACATAAGTACAGGCGGAGCACCTGCATGGAAAAGAACCGCTAAGTTCATGGCACCAGGTATCAATACAAATGGGGCTTTCCTGAACTCTTGGAGGAATTCAGCGCTTGAGCAGTTCTGATCTCTTCTCCCCCTGCATCGACACAGGAAAAGTGGGGAAAAGGTAATTTAGCTTCTTTCCTGCCTCTACTGCTACAGAAGGCACCTTGGTATGTGGAAAATCTGCAGAAGACACATTAAAAGTATTGCAAAGTGTGATGAATATCTTTGAGAAGAAATACATCTCAAGGGTCAACCGTCATACTTTTAATGTGTCTTCTGTAGAGGAAGAAAAACAACATGAAAGACACATTTCTGTTACTAAAGGCAGTTGTCCTCTCTCTAAAGGATCACGGCTACTGTGGAAAGAATGTCTCCTCCTAAATGATCACTTGTCAAACTATAGACACTGGCTGCACTGTATGTCAATCATGACTAATTATGCTATACAAAATAGAGCTGGCCTCCAAAGCATATTTGTTTCCCAGTTACATTGTCTTTACGAATTAGGTGATAAATCCTAGCTTTACAAGCTCAAACTAGATTTTACAAAAAGAATTTTTTTTTATTTAAATGGCTGTATACTTCCCTATTCATTCATCCATTCTTTCATTTAATAGCTAATGAATGAAAGGCACTTTCCTAGGGCATGTGAAAAAACAAAGAAAGATTTCCTCAATGTTCATTCCAGCATTATTCATAACGGCCAAGATAGAGAAACAATGTGTCTATTGACGGATGATTGGATAAAGAAATTTTGATACACACACACACACACACACACACACACACACACACACACACACAATGGAATATTACTCAACTTTAAAAAGACGGAAATCTTGTCATTTCCAATGACATAGATGGAGCAGGATATTATGCTAAGTGAAACAAGCCAGGCACAGGAAGATGAATACTGAGCGATCTCACTTATATGTGGAATAAAACAAGGTTGAATATACAGAAACAGAGAGTAGGATGGTGGTTCCCAGGTGTGGGGAGGGCAGGAAATGGGGAGAGATAGGTCAAAGGGTGCAAAGTGGCAGTCCTATGGATGAGTGCATCTAGATATCTAATGCACAGTTGGAGGGCTATGGTTAATACTATTCTGTTGTATTGAAGATTTGCTAAGGGAGTAGATTTGGGTGCATTAATCATACACACAAGAGGTTACTGGGGAAGGTGACAGATTTGTTAAATAGCTTGCCTGTAGTAATCATTTCACTATTTATATGTATATCAAGAAATAATGATCTCACTCTGACGTGTGTGTATATGATGTTAAAAGGTATCGTCCCCTAACTGGTATGAGCTGCTACTGGCCAGTGAAGGTCAGCTCTCAGGAAGTGTGCTCAATTTGCTTGCAGGTATGGTGAACACACTCCTGAGGAGCCAGGAGGAGGCTTAATGATCGGGCATGTGTCAGTCACTGGAGGTTTCTGAGATCTTGGGACCCCGGGCACCCTGCTGCCTTCAAGTGCGCTTTCATCCTCTGCCCCTTGGCTATGGAGTTAACTTCCAACTCGGTCTCTCTCGTAGCTTTCATCTGTCGGACTCCACCTGGTGCTTGGCAGTGTGCTCACCCGGGGAGCTGGATCTTGGAGCAGCAGGACTAATGCACAGGTTACAAAGTTGAGCCCGAAGAACCCATTTTAGAAAACACACTCGGTTGGGCACAGTGGCTTATGCTTGTAATCCCAGTACTTTGGGAGGCTGAGGCAGGCAGATCACAAGGTCAAGAGATAGAGGCCATCCTAGCCAATATGGTCAAACCCTGTCTCTACTAAAAAAAAAAATATACCAAAATTAACTGGTTGTGGTGACCTGCACCTGTAGTCCCAGCTACTCGGGAAGCTAAGGCAGGAGAATCGCTTAAACCTGGGAGTCAAAGGTTGCAGTTGAGCCGGAATCGCGCCACTGCACTCCAGCCTGGTGACAGAGTGAAACTCCGTCTCCAAAAAAAATAAAGTAAACACACTCATACACTCATGATGCTTCTGGAGTCTCGGCCCAATGCCACTTGCCTACCTCTCTGTCCAGGTTCCTCCCCTGTGATTTCTTCACATCCTTGCAGTATCCAGGAAATTGCCTATGCAGAGAGCTGAGGCATTCTTGTGGCTCGTGGTGTGTCTGCAGAAAGGCTCTTTCAGGAAAACCTCTCCTGTCTGTCTTAAATCTCTCATCTTGAGCTCCCGACTCTGAGGCTGTCCCCCTGAAGAGAGCTCTGGGACCACAGTAAGAACACCGCTCCCTACCGTCACCCCCAACCCTGTTCTTCAGACAGAATGCCCCCTGGCTGGCCAGTCTGGCTCCCGAGAACAGGTGCCTCAGGTGGACTAACACAGCAGGTCTCCAGCTGAGCCCTGGCACTTCCGTTCTTCTGGAGCCCAGTGGTACCCCAGGGAATTGCTTGTTGTCTAGACATGGTGTATTTTCCCTCCTCAGCTGTTTGCCATTCACTCTGGATTAAGCCCTAATTGGAAGTAATGAGGTGACCATCTAGGCACGCCTGAGACCTAGAAGAGGAGGCCTCCTTCCCCAGAGGGAGGCCCCATGATCCCTGCAGCAGAAAACGAGCCTCAGGTGATGCAGACATCCAGGAAGAAGGGGAGACCTGCTTTGTGCCACTCTCCCATCTTACAGAAGGGCAGGAGGAGGGCTTCCAGCACTGGACCTGGCCCATCCGGACTTCTCCACAGGGCACTGCGAGCCAAGGGCCTGCATTAGCCCAGGGAGGCTGTGTCCTGGGGGACTGGCCTGCTGAGCACCTCCTTCCCCAGCAACAGATGCGGCTGTTTAACTAGCTGCCATGGAGGCTGAGCTGGTGGCTGGAGGAGGTGGCTGCAGTGTCCCCTTTCAGCGGTCCACATACCTGTGGAGATGCACATCAGAACTGCTCTCACGTCCTTTCTTGGGGAACTCCTGAGACGGAGCTGGGGCACACAGGCAGGTGAGGTCGGGCCGCAGGCACACTTGTCCCCAAACTTATGACACAAGAAAATTTGCGGGAATGGCACACACCCACTTCCAGACAGGCAGGGAGAACAAGCCACAGCTGCTCTCTGAAGGCCCTTTGCAGGTGTCCCTAAGATCAATTCTAGGCAAGGCAAAGCAGATGGAGAGGCCATCCTACCCCTGCCACTGGGGCTTGACCCATCTGGGGTTCAGGTGGCATCAGCGTCACCTGAATCTGCAGGTGTCTGAGAAGAACTGTAGGATCTCCAGCATGACCTGGAGGACTGGCCCCATTAAACATTTGAGGTCCTTATCCACTTCTTCAGCTTTGTTTTTCAATCCTTCTTAGTATGAATGTCTCTCTTGTCCCAGATGCAAATGTCCCTCCTTCTCAGGACCTTCCGCCCACCTGCCCTTGCCCCTCACTTCCTCCGGGTCCACGTGGCAGACTCCTCCTCTCCGCCCTCCAGGACTCCATCTAGCCGACCCTGCTCTCCCTTCCCCTCATGCCTCTGTTGCTGTTTTTGCCTCCTCGTTTCAGGAGGACTTGATGATAGGGTTACCCAGCTGTCTGTCTCCCACTTCTACTCCTACAACTGGAGGGCAGAGAACTGTCTTTGGGGTCTGAGCACCCAGCACGTACCAGGTGCATCTTTATATTCAGTCAATATTACATTTTGCTATGCAAATGCTTTCTACTTTAAAAAAACATGTTATTATTATGAAATTATATACAGCCTGTCACCACAACCTGGCTTCAGGCCCCTGGAAGGCAAGGGCTACAGCTCCTAACACTTTGCATGTCCCACAGTCAATGAGGCGTCCACTACAGGAAACATCAGAGTTCCTTCGGCTGCTGCTGCTGATGGGAGAACAGTAAGGACGCGTCTCAAAGCACCCTGACAAGCCAGGTATCCGTCCTGGGGGAGATCACCAGCAATGATGAGACTGACATAGTAAGAGCGGCCATAGGTTCAATAGTTACAAAATGGCCAGCACTGTCCTCAGTGTGCTGCAAACATTGGCTCACTGAATCCTTAGAACCCCCTTGGTAGAGAAGTCTTGGTTCTCACTTTCAAAGAAGTGCAAATGGAGCCTGCAGAGTTCAATGAAAACATCTTTCTAGTCCTGTAGGTGGTGAGAGAGAAGCCCTGAGATCAGGTCTTTTACACTCCAGGGCAGGACACTGCACCCTTCTTGGTTTATGACTATGCTTCAGACCTTGCAGTCATTTCTGTAGCCTGTTGAGGAGCCACCATGAGCAAGGAAGTGCAGAGTCCAAGGACTCGCCCAGTGTCTCAAGGTGGCTCCATGAAAGCATCCCTTTCCTTAGAGAAATGACTGCTGTTGCCCTGAGATGCTACATTTAATGGGCAGCATTGGAGCTAAAAGCAAGTTTCCAAAATTCCATAGGACAGGTCCCAGAAGGGAAGAATGCCCTGCGTGGCGTGAGCACTGATTCACCCCGGGGCTTACCATGTTGAACACGGCCATGGTTAGTATGATGGCCGTGGTGACGATTGTCAGAGAAATCCGTGGCCAGGGTCGGTTGGCAATGATGCCGGAGGACTTCAAAAGCCACATGAGCGGGGGAGAGGCTTTTTTGCTGCATTGCTAGAAGGGAGAAAGAAAAAAGAAAAGCATTGCTAGTTTATGATTTCTCTCTAGTTTCTTGATGACTACGTTTAAGACCACAAGAAGCACCAACATGGTTCATAGACTAAACATGTCCAGTCTGCCCACCCCTGGGGACTCATACCAAGTCACGAACCTCATTAAAATTATGTTGGCATCATTGCTACCAATTGAGAACAAGTTAAGTGTCTACAACAAAGGTGGGATGTGCTTGTATGTCTTTTAAAACAGGCCTAAAGTTATGTTTTCAACTAATTCTTTTCTCAAAGGAAAAATGTCAGTTAATGAAATCACCCTGGGGGATGTGTGGGGTCTCTGATCACAGCTATGATGAAAGTTTTCATAAGTTCAGCTGATTATGCGGAAAGAGACCAATACATCTCCCGACCCCTTTAATGCTACATTAGCAGATCACAAGAAGGCAGAGCAGGTCACAGACTTAGTTTGGTGCCTAAACTTGCAAATATGGTATCTGAAAGTCTCAGGCATGAGGCATGATGGCTTGTTTGATCTCATCTGCTCTTGTAGGGGTTTTCTCCCACACAGAGAAGCTCCTTTTTTTCCCTCCAAACCATCTTTAACAGTGTTAAGAAACCCATAATATAAAATATGCCCTTTAAACCATTTTCAAGTGTACAGTTCAGCAGTGACAGCCACATTCACATAGTCGTGTGCCATCTCTAGGGTTTTCAGTCTTACCAAAAGGAAACTCTATGTCCATGGGAAATCAACTCCCTGTTTCTCCCTCCTCCCAGCCCCTGGCAACCACCATTCCTCCTCCTGTTTCCATGATTCTGACTACTCTAAGACCTCATGTAAGTGAAACAATCTAATAGTTCTTTTCTGACTGGTGGATTTCTCTCAGCATAATGTCCTCAAGGATCATCATGTTGTAGCATTATGCCAAGACTTCCTTCTTTTTAAAGCTTGAATAAAATTCCATTGTATGTATCTACAGTTTTTTTAAAAAAAATCCATTGGTAAAATGGACACTGAGTTGCTTTGTCTCTTGGCTGTTCTGTATAATGCTGCTATGCATATGGGGATTGGGGAAGATTTATTAATACAAGAAGGAATTGAGGACTTTAGGGGATGACAGCCAGCATTTGCTCCCCATTCACCGTGGGGTCTTGGCGCATGAGCTCACCCATCCTGAGGGCCACCGTTCCAGGCAGGCACAGCTGGGATTCTCACCATCTCCCAGGTGTGAGTGTGCAGTGGTAGCACAGAGCTCCACGGAGGTGTGGGTGACATCAACTCTGCCTATGCAGATGTTGTGTGGGCGTAATTTGCATATGTCATCTGACATGACAAGCAGGACATAAGAGTCCTCTAGGGGTTAACATTTTTACCTTTATGCCAAAGGGACTATGGTCCCAAGGCTATGTGTCTTGGAAGTAAAAAAAAAAAAAAGTGGTGATTTCAATAAATTCAGAAGAAGGAATAAAATAAATTATACCCTTTGATCAGTACTACCAAGTTAATCTATTGGCAAACAAAGCTGGTGTGGCATCCATGAAATCCGAATTCAAATAAAAAATATTCCTGAACAGCACTAATAGGCTGTGCTTTTACTTCTCTACGTCTTTCACAACTTCTTTCTGTGTTATTACTAAAAATATTCTTGCCATAAGCATTGCTATATGTTCAATGTTGATACAACAGTTGAATGAGAGTCTAAACACAGGGTGAGTTTAGAAGGTAAAGCATCAGTCAGTGGCCTAGCTTCAAAGCTCCACTGCTGCGAGACTTTCTGCAAGTTAATGATCCTCTCTGAAATGGGGTCTCAGTTTCTTCCTCTCTCAAATGGGGATTATAACAGTACCTGCCTTCTCTGTTTTCAGAGGTTTAAATGAGTTAGAGAAGGTGTGTGCAACAGAACTTACAAGTGGACATCCGCCTGTGAATGGTTGTTATTGTTTAATGCATGCTACTTCTAATCACATTAATATCACAAAACAGACAAATCTGTGTTCTGTAGGAGAAGCTCTTCCTGTTATTTCAATGAAGAAAACACAATATTTCTTAGAAACATTTTAATGACTAAAATATAAATTCTTTATGTAAACAACAACAACAAAATTTCCTCGTCTCTACTCCTTTCTACCATGGAGTTTTATTTTGTTTTCTTCCTTCCAGCTCCTGATAGGAAAAGATAAAGAATATTTGCACACAGCGCACATCCCCCTGAGGGAGACACAGGACCAGGTTCCGGCCTCACTCCTTGGGCTGATTTTCCTGGACCCTCGTGTCATTTCTCTGAGTACCTGCCACGGAATTTGAGCCAGTGCTGCCCTCAGCCGCAGAGTGCCCAGGGCTGGACTGCTGGCTGCCGGCAGGGGGCGCCCTTGGCCCAGCTCTGCAGGGCATCTGATCACCAGCAGCAGATGACCAGATTTGCACTCTCTGCTTCTACTCAAGAGCAGGTTTGGATAGGGGGTGGTGGTGGCAGTAAATGTGTGCCCTAATGTTCTGAACATGCAGCATCTTAGAGGGTCAGGTAGCAGAGAACATCCACCTGCGAATGGTTATCATTATTGTTTGATGCATGCTACTTCTAATAATATTAATATGACAAAACACAATCAAATTTGTGTTCCATAGAAGCTTTTTTTTTGCTATTACATTTAATGGCAAACCCGCAATTACTTTTATACCAACCTATAATAAACTATGAAGAGCCAAGTTTCAAATGGAATATCATGCTCATCTGGCTCAGATTTCATTACATGATGACGTTTGGTTTGATTCTCTTAAATTAAGACAATATTTATATATTCGCACCCGGATTGACTACAATTAGTTCCTTTAAGAGAAAATTATTAAAATAAATGTTTTTATGTTTGTGAAATTGTGACAATTTCTGTATACAGAAATTATCAATAGATACGATAATAAAAATGCTTAGAGCAGGGAATTTTTAAAAAGTTTATTACTTCAGGAGAAAATGTACATCTAGCTAAGATTGCATATCACTGTCAATTAGGTAAAATAGTATGTAGTTATTACACAAATTTTCGAAATTACAAAACTAAAACAAATTACTGTCTTTGAAGTTTTAGAAAAATACGTGGTGACAATCTTGCCAAATATGCAGTCTAATATGTTGTATTCTGCCCATAGGCTAGTCATTTACTGAAACAGATCGAGGCAGATATGTAGGAATTCTTTTCCTGCTCATGTCACATGCCAGGCAAAATGGCAAATCGGCAGCACTTGCAGCTACGGACTAGACGCCTAGGGGGTTGGCAGACATGGGGTTCAGCACAGCAGATTCAGGATGCACTTGGTTCAAATGCTTCACCCATGCAGTTTCCATGCACATCTCAAAGTTCCCCCTCACAATTGTTTTAAAACTTATGCCAAATGCATTGTTCTTGAGGTCAGGGGGACAGCCAGCTACCTTTCTTTGTCACCAAGCAGTGACAAAGTAAGCAAACCTGTTCTGAAGTGTAAAAATTGGTAAGCATTGCTGCTGGCAAGGGCAAGAAAGTAGAAGAGAACAGAGAGGTGACAGTTGCAATGACAATTATGAAAGAGGAGGAGGAGGGTTGAGCTGTGGAGGCAGGGACAGAAGAAACCAATGATGAGGATAAGAGGAGAAACACGACTAAGATCCTAAAATGGAAGGAATCTAATTAAGAAAAAAGGAGACCCTTGATTCGGTTTGTAGCCCCATAGAAAAATTACAGCTTGGCTGTTGATATGATCATTTGCTTCAGTTTATCCTGTTTTTGATTAAGTGATTAAGTATTAAAGGCCCTGGTGGAAAAATGTTTATCAAAATTCAGACCATCCCAATTAAATGTTATAAATGATAACATCTCAAAAAATATTTTGGCCTTCATTTGGAAGATACTATTCAGCTGAAAATGAGAAAAGGCCTGCCGCGAGCCCAGAGTGGTGGACTCACTTGCTTTGATCTTTGGTTCAACTCCTGGCATAATTTCAGCCACATCTGTTTCCTTTCTTACTTGATGATCTCACTGAACCCCATGATCAGCTCTTACTTATGGTGAGCTCACCGTGTACCTTCTAGAAATGCTCTTGGATGTGGATATTACATTCATCCGTTGACAGACAAGGGACTGGCACTAAGTGTAGTCTGAGATTTAATAAAAGAAGAAATGTAAATTTATAGGAAAATCTCAGCTGGGCGCAGTGGCTCATGCCTGTAATCCCAGCACTTTGGGGGGCTGAGCTGGGCGGATCATGAGGTCAGGAGTTCAAGACCAGCCTGGCCAACATGGTGAAACCTCATCTCTACTAAAAATACAAAAATTAGCTGGTGTGGTGGCAGGCGCCTATAATGTCAGCTACTCGGGAGGCTGAGGGAGGAGAATTGCTTGAACTTAGGAGGCAGAGGTTGCAGTAAGCCAAGATCGCACCACTGCACTCCAGCCTTGATGACAGATCAAGAATCTGTCTAAAAAAAAAAAAATTATAGGAAAATCCTATCATAGAATTGGTGGTGAGGACAATAAGCAGTGGGGTGTGGTAGGAAAAGCGTGGGATGAATCCCAATGTTCTTAATTCAGTAAATGCAGATCCTCCTCCTAAAGACAAAATGTTCATACATGTTATTTGGATAAAAAAGAAGAAAAACCTCCACCAAAAATATCAGCCAGCTTCTCTTCCTTTCCTCTCTTTCTTTCTTTTTTCCTTCCTGTTTTGATCCACTTGCAATGGAAATGACTGGTAGTCTCTCAAATTAAGTTAAATGTAAATTTTTCACTCTAAAATTAATTCTTCATAATTTAACTTACTCATTATAAAAGTAGACTTCATTTACAGTTTCATTAGTATCACTTTTAACAGTAAGATGAGATACCTGAAGAGAAGTAGAAGCTCATATTAAGTGAAGTTAATAAAATGAAAAAAAAAATCCAGAAAAGTTATAAAGATATCAGAGTGGCTGAGCAGCAAACTTTTAGCATTAGGAAAACAAAATCCATATTAAAATCTTGCTTGGAAAATATGGTGGTTATGTGTTTCATATAAAGATGTACTTTTGTGTATTTACCTAAAGGAACATCTACTTTGGCTTTTTAATTAGCTGAGGACCATCATTCTGAATAGCAGGAACAAGTCGGAGCAATAATTACTTGTAACATTTAATGTCATAGAGACTGTGATGTGTACTTTGATTGTTTAATTGTCCTTGAATTTCCCACGGGAAGACTTCTTTATGCCAATCAATCATATTTTACAAAATCGACCTGGGTGAGCCTCATCCCTGCACTGGGGCTCCATGTGTACCACACTGAACCATTTTTGCTGACATGCTTATCTCTGGCCAAATGCAGAGCTGGTTGAGGACAGTGGCCACATACAAGAGGCCAGTATAGTGTTTGTTAAATGGTAGGGACTCACCAAATACGTGCAGATTCTGTTTGCTGTTTTCAATGATGGACTCAAAGGGAAATTACCAGGGCAAAGAAACAAAGAGGGAGCTCAGTGATAAAGGGACTGAGGCTGGTGGGTGGGTCCAGGAGTGTCCTGGAACAGGACTCAGGCCACAGCACTTAGGGGGTGGGCTTTTAACTCCCGTAGGGAAAAGAAGATGTTGCCTGCAAAGGGTGGGCAGCTGAGACTTGGCTCTTGAATAAAATACAGAGACCCAAATGGCTATTCCTTCTGTGCAAAGAAGTCTAGAAGGGCTCCATTCACTAGCTCAGGGAAGTATCAATAAACTTCCGAGGATCAACCCAAACCTAAAGTGTTGTGTTTGAAATTACATTACCCGATTCATAATGAGAATCCCAAATTGAGGGGTTATTAATTAGGTCAAAACCAGAGAAAATCCTTGAAGCTGTGGCAGAAGCAAGAATAACAATGAATGTAAATGATACTTTAGACCACACAGTGCAGGGATGTCCCATCTGGGGGCTGCAGCAGTTCCTCCTGAACATAACCTCACAATAAAAAACAAATTCTGAAGTACCTAAGGCAATGAATCATATGAGGAAGAGTCAACAGACATAACAGGTAGTAGAATTAGCACCACAAGATCTACAGATATTACAACAATCTGAAATAGCCTCTAAAATAAGATTAAAGTAACAAAAGAGGGATTAGAATACATATGAATGAGCAAGTCAAGAAAAAATAACAAGTATTTTAAAAAATGAGCCACATAAACTTTCTAGAGATAAAAACGTAGATTTCAAAATTAAAAATTAAATGGTTACTGAGGAACTGGATGAACTGCCAGTGAATGAGAGAGGCTAAGAAACATCTCAGGAAATAAACCATAAACAGCACAGAAGGATAAAGAAGTGGAAAATAGGGGAAAAAAAAAGACTAAGACACAGAGGATATAATGAAGAGGTTCAACATAGCTCTAATAAATGTTTGAGAAAAATAGAACAGAAAGACCAGGGAAGGGACAAAATACAAGGAGGTATTGGACAATGACATTGCAGACCTTGAGATGATTATGAGGTCTGTGGTTGAGAAGGCACAGCTGAGTCTCAAAAATAAAAGTCAGGATACACTTTAACACGCAGAATCTACTGCCCATGAGACAAAGAGCAAATCCTACAAAAACTCCCACCGAGGAAAGGGACCAAGTCTCTACAACAGTTAGACAGACAGGAGAGTTATCCTTGGTCCCAAAGAGGCCAGGAAATTATGGAATCCTGTTTTCAGAATGTTAGAAAAAATTATAAAGGATCACAATGAGGAAAATATAAAGACTTTTTTAAAATACAAAATCTGACTGGGCATATTATATTCAAGCTCTCATGGGAAGGATTATAAAAGGAAGCATTTTAGTAATATGGAAACTGAGTCCAGAAAGATGGAATGGTATTTGGAAAAAATAGTAAACTAAGAAATTGCTTGAGAAAACGAGAATAAACAATGAATAATTTGAGCAGTTTAAATTTAGAAAAATTTAAACAAGGCTAGTATAGAAGACAGAAAATATTACCAGACTCAGAGCATGGTCCCTGTATTGTTCAACAAGAAAGTGGAGATACCAATAATATACTTTGTCAATCCCATGTACATGTTACCTGTTTTAAGATAATAACTGAAAAAACAAACTAGACTATCTAAGTTCCAAGGCACTAGAGAGAATAAAAGAGATAAACTCCAAGAGTCCAAAAGAAGGCAGAAAAGAAGGAAAAACAAGAGAAGCAAAAAATACACAAAATGGGTTTTAAAGATTATAGTAATAATTATAATACATGTAAATGGACCACACTCGTCAAATAAAAGAGAGAGAGATGTTTGGATCAGAGAAACAAGCATAGAGCTATATGCTGTTCACCAGAGACACACCTAAAACCTATATCCTTTTCCTTGACAAGGAGAAGCTGAAAGTAGAAAGATGGAAAAAGGAACACCAGGCAAATACTAACCAAAAGAAATAAGGTGGAGTTATATTGACAGCAAAGAAAACAGACTTCAAGGGGAAAACACTGCTGTGGGGTAGAAAGCTTTTCTATTAGCTGGGTGTGTGACCTACTTTTCCCTTCCCAAGGCGGCCGCTCTGTTTGCGCTTTCATCTCTGCCTGGAACAAGGTTGGTGGGCTGGCATCGTATTATCTCTGCTATTGAAAGCACAAGGTAACAACATTGAGAGAAAAATTTCCTCTAATACTTTCTGGCATTTTCATTTACTGTATCCAGCACATGAGTTCTGAAGGTGTTTTGTGGGTTTGTTTGGTGAATTTCTGGTTAGAGTCACTCTCTTGTGTTTATTACAGAGATGTAAATCCATCTCCGGTACTTTAGAAAGTTAAATCAGACTCTGAACGTGCACTTATCATTATTACTGCTACAATGACAACTAGTACTATTTTTAATTGCTAATTGTAATGAAAAATGTGAACTTGAATCTCTTATTCTAGTCTTAGTTTCTGCCTAGATGAAATGAATTATTTTCATTATCAAATAACATGTATGAAAACACTTTGAAGGATTATCATATGCATAAAACATTTTGTGAAGTATTATAATACTGAGTACTTTCTTACTAGATTATTCTAATCTAAATACAATTATAAATTAACTTAAAAAATTATCAAATGTCTTTTAAGACAAATTTGCACTTTGCCCAGAACCTAGTTTATATGGTTTCTTTGAGATAGAGTTTCACTCTTGTTACCCAGGCTGGAGTGCAATGGCATGATCTTGGCTCACTGCAACCTCTGCCTCCTGGGGCCAAGCAATTCTCCGGTCTCAGCCTACGGAGTAGCCAGGATTATAGGCATGCACCACCATGACAGGATCATTTTGTATTTTTAGTAGAGATGGTCTTTCTCCTTGTTGGTCAGGCTGGTCTCAAACTCCTGACCTCAGGTGATCCACATGCCTCGACCTCCCAAAGTAAAGGGATTACAGGCATGAGCTACCACTGCCAGCCAGAACCTAGTTTTAAATAAATGGGACCAACGGCTGAATAACAAATTTTAGAAAACTAGACTAGAGAAGAATAGGAATAGGTACTGTGTGAGGTTACCATGACTTACCAATGTGATTTTGATCAATGGGTGCTGAGCAATCACCACAAGGCAATGTGCTGGTGCCATGCTGGTCCATGTCCATGAACATGGGCATCCCTGCCTAGTGCTGGGCACTGTCTGCCTGTGACTCACTCCATACTGAGCCTAGTACCCTCTGCAATCTGCCTCCAGTATAAGGTTTCAATGCTTGATTCCAGTTCTGGCTCCAACACCTACTCGCTATATACCACTGGGAAGGCAAGTTATGCAGCACCTGTGAGCCTCCATTCTATTAAATTATTAAGCTGTCAAATAGATATTGCCTCCCAGGGCTCTTGTAAGCATAAATGAGCCAGTAGATGCTAAGTGTCTAGCAGAGTAAGTAGGTACTTTTAATAACATTTACTATTTATAAGCTATGATGAGGCTGGAATCAGAACAACTCATTGGAATCTTGACCACCATAAATAGTTTGAAATTATTTCAAAGGTTCTTATCCAAGGATACAAAGCCTTTGCAGACCTCACAGTCATTGTATTCCTGATTCTACTCCAAAGCCTCCATTTCCATCCTCAAGAGACCTGATTACAGTTTCTTCTGCATTATTTGTGTGTGTGTGTGTGTGTGTGTGTGTATGTGTGTGTGTGTGTGTGTGTGTGCGTGAAACATTTACTTTAAAAGATTGGAAATAAAAACTCACTTAAGTGGATGGCTTAATTAGGGGCTGGATAAGGTTCTTTCTAGGTTCTCTCTCTGCTCTTGAGTTTCACAATTCTGGAATGCTAAGTAGCATCTGATGTAGTAAGCACGTCAGAGTCAAGGAATCATGGTGAATGGGAACAAGAAATTTCAATGCAGTGTGATGAAGGCTGCCGACTCACCATCCCTTCTCTCAACCACACATTCCTTTACACATAGAACCCGTCCTCATGCTAGGACATCTGGAGAAGGTCTCTTAGTGCACATCTTACTCTGCCTGAGAATCACTGGCAATGGTAAGATGAAGGGGCTGCTATATGACCCATGAAGGTGCCTGAGGCAGAGGTGTCTAAGGAGATCCAACAAGTGAGGACATCAGGATGCCAGGCCAATATGTAGAGGCTGGGAACCCACCAGAATGCAGAGCAGGATGCCACAACTGGGAGCTGGATTCAGAGCATCAAGTTAGGAAGGAGTCCAGTTGCAGTGAGAATGGGGGTGGAACGTTTTCTGAACAGTTGCACCAGGAAACCACACGTGGGTGCAAACCAATATTCCTTCAAGCAGACTGATACTAATTATTTATCTTGTGTTTCAAGTGCCCAAAGAAGTACAATGAACAAAACAGGGCTACAGTGAACTCACTGAAGATCTTTCCATCCTCAAGAATAAAAGTAATAATGCAAAATGGGAATCCCAACCAGCCAGCACTAGGGGAGTTGGTGGGAAAGGCAGGCTCTCGAGAGTTGGATTGTGAAAGTTAAACGATGATTTTCAACCGGGAAACAGCTGGAGGCACGTCAGAGTCAAGGAATCACCGTGTACATGAACAAGGCATCTTGATGCGGCATGATGAAGCCCACTCACATTCCTCCTCTCATCCACACCATCATTTACACAGAGAACATGTCCCCACACTGGGACATCTGGAGAAGGTCCTCTAGGTCACATCTAACTCAGCCTGAGGAAGATTGGCCTCCATGAGATGAGGGAGTGCTAACTAGAGCCAGATGAGAGGAAGAAGTGAGAAAGGACCCCATCACAACTCTACAGTACATGGAGTCCACTAGCATTTACTCAGCACCTGCTTATTAAACACATTCATGGGATAGGGGTTGTACTGGATTCAGTGAGGGGGCAGAAAGCATGTTGATGAAGCCATTCTGGTTTCAAGGAACTCAATATATTTAAGGGGAAATAGAAACAATTTAGAGATTTCAAGGAGATGTTATATGATGCAGGTGAAGCTATGTAACACAGATCATCAGTCCCATGGTGAAAAAAGAAGGGCTTGTTGGTGTAGTTTCGAGGTGTCTTGGAAGGTGCCTGGCGGCTGGGTCCACCCACATGCACAAGAACTGAGACGTGGGCAACATGGGGGTGAGAGGGAGCCAGCACTCCAGCGAAGGCATGGGGCGTGCCTGGGGTGGGAGTGAAGGGGCAGAAGGAGGTTAGGGCTGGACTTCTCACAGAAATAAGGATCACAGAAAAGAAATTCCTGCCATGGGTTTGAGAACATGTCACAGAACAAATATCTGTATGATTTTTCTATCAACAGGAAAAAATCTGCAATTCATTATCACTCTTATTTCTTTTTGCTGATTTCAACATTTTTTTACCTTTTTATCAAGCCCAGTTGTAAAAACAAGCAATCAATTTGATTTGTTGGCGTTATACTTTTTGTGCAACAGAGAATGACAGAGGCAAAGCTCTTGGAAGAAAAACATCAGCCAGGCTGACCTCCCCTCAGCTTCCTTTATAAAGTATTCTATTCTATGTTAATTCTTCATACTGAGAACTGAAAGCTGGTATTAGAGCACAAATACTGCCTCTGGCATTGAAGATTTCAGAAAGTTACCATATGTTAATAGAAGGGAAGTTTGGGGTATTAAGTACTCTTTAATAAACTCAGTATTTAATTCATAATAAATGCAAGTAATTATAAAACCTTACACAATTGGGAAGCTATTCAGAAGCCAAGGATTGAGCACTTAGGATGTGGCAATGTTTCTCCATGACCACAGTGGAGTATTTGTGATAAGCAGAGTTTTTGACTGAATTTGGATGGCAGAGTGCAGAGTACACTTAAGCCTCTTTAAATTGGCTGTGCACCAATATGTTTGATGTTGAGAGTTAAAAAAATCCTTATAGAATGGTTTAAACAGTAAACAAGGACCTATTATTAAAGTGAAAAGAATTCCTTCTTGAATTTTTCATGGATTACCTCCAAGAAAGAGGAATGGCAGCTGGCCACTGGGGGGCGCCTACTTCACGGGTCTTATGGGGCCAAGTTTAGGAAGACCAAGTATCACAGCGTTTAGTCTTCCTGGGCACACCTGTAGACACCGTAGAGGCTTCTTGTGAGGATGAGGTAAGCATCAATTTATTTGTAGCCTTGAAATCTTCTCTTTGTGATACCACAGACTCGAAAAGAACTTCCTAGCACGTGGCTTGTGGGGGCCAGGGTCCCGGGAAGCTCCAGGGATGGGAGGCAGGTGGAGCTGTGGGTGTCATCTTGACAGCTTTCAAGGGCCCCAGGCTGGACACAGGAGGGAACAAGAGCTATGGCAGGGGCAGCAGGGAGTGGGATTCCAGCGAGGCTGAAAGGGGGCCCTCACATAGGAGCAAGGCTTTCCCACGCACGCAGCACAGCTGTTCCTGGGATATTTTTTTTTCTGCCTCCAGCTCTATGTTTATTTAATGTAAAAACTTAGACACTAGAAAGAAAAAAGTCCGCTTGATACCCTAAATGTACCACATGCCCTCATGTCCAAGACCAGATTCTCTGGAATAGAAATAACAAATATGGCTAGTTAGGCACGATGATCTGAACTGACTTCATTTAGAACCAGGTTGGGATTTCCAGTGGAACCACCAATGATGGTTCCTATTTTGAAAACCTGAGAAATGGGCTTCAGGAGATTTACGGGGGCAAGGAAAAGAGCAAGGGAGCCTGTGCACCTTTCCACCCAAGGGATGATTCTGGGAACAGAAAACCAGGCTTCTTTCTACAATAAGCATTTTCAAATGTTGCCAAAGAGTCTCATCAGGTCCTTTCAGAGTGGATTAATATTAACCAAGGGCGCTCCTTTCTCTATATAACCCACGATGTCTTCAGGGGGTTTCAGAGAATCGAGATGCTATGTGTGCATTTGGGTAAAGCAGAAACCACAGTCCCGTTTTTGGAAGAGCTTTCAATGCAATTTGAAACATTGAAATTATCATACAGTAAAGAAAATCCACACAAGTTTGCAAAGGTATAAGGCACAGAAGGCAAAGTGCTTACTGTGGAAAGGCAGAGACAGCCTTTGGAATCTTAACCAGCCTTGGCCAAAGGCTTTCAGCACATCAGACTGGAATGCAACGGGCAGCTTGTGGGCTTTTGAAGGGAAGACGAGGATTCTAAGAGGCCACTATCACGCTGTCCCAATGTTGTTGCTAGCAGTGGTAGTGTGTTTTATGAAAAGCAAAATGACATTGTAATAAAGCCACAGTTGCACACTGTAAATCCAGGCAGAATGAGAAAAAATTCTTTCATAGAAGCCAGAGTAGCCCTGAGAGGTAGCAGACAGACCACAATCCTCAGGAGGCTTCCTTGGCGGTGTCATCTAAATGAGCTTGTCACAGTCTAACCAGCAGAAGAAATCATGATTTGGACAATGTGAAAATATCTTCACTACAGTCTATAATTGCAGAACTCATATAAAATGTATCCATTGAAAAATATTTGAAAGAACATTTCTATGTATTTTTTATAATAGGTTATTATCACGTTAAAATTTTTATTTAACAAAATGTCTGGAGCCTCTCTTAAGAGTGTGCCATGGTGGTTTCCTGTACCTATCAATCCACCATCTAGGTTTTAAGCCCCACACGCACTTCTTCTGGGATGTGATAAGTATGTCCAATGTCTATGTCTTATGAATTTTTGAAAATTATATGTATTTCTTATGCTGGTAACAAAGTATTTCTCTGAATATAACTATTGAAGGAGACTTATGAGTTAGTCAAACCCCTAATAGCCTGGCTTACTTGATCTGTCAACGTTAGAATATATTAACATTTCCAACTAGGACTGTAGGTTTGTCAATGTATTTGAACATTTTAATACTTCCTGCTTTATTTATTTAAAGAGATTCTAGAGTGCTTCTCTGTTGAGAAGCTCAGAGTGGCCTCGTCCCAGCTCCTCTCCGTTGAATGAAAGGAAACAGTGGCTTATCTTCCCAGCCTTCTCTTCCATTGTTTGCTTCCTTAGGACGCTGTCATAGAGCCATGGCCAGCTAGCAACATTGCTTTATACTTTCAAATTTAGATTTCATCTGTATATCCAGAGCTAGCATATAAATCATAAGAGTTTACACTGATTGGCTTAAATTAATAAAATATATTTTAACATATGTTTTCTTCAAATACTCCAACATTTTATAGCTTGAAAGTGGATGTAACAATGTATTAGGTTTACTTTAAAAAAAATTTTTACTTTAAGTTCTGGAATACATGTGCTGAACCTGCAGGTTTGTTACATAGGTATACATGTGCAATGTGGTTTGCTGCACCCATCAACCCATCATCTAGGCTTTAAGCCCTGCATGCATTAAGTATTTGTCCTAATGCTCTCCCTCCGCTTTTCCACCCCCCGACAGGCCCTGGTGTGGGATGTTCCCTTCCCTGTGTCCATGTGTTCTCACTGTTCAACTCCCACTTATAGAGTGAGAACATGCAGTGTTTGGTTTTCTGTATTATATTTGCATATGCTGCTATAGATACTCTGAAAACTTAGAGGAAATAATAAAATATATTGACAGAACCAAATAAGCAAGAATGCAATCTTATAATGTGACATCAAACGTTTCAAATCATCTTAGTATTCGTGTGTTGGTTGTGCATGAGCTGCCCAGTCTATATTTCTGGCTATAGATCTGAAGGGTACATGTTTCCTTAACTGGAATCTGGAGTTCTTGAAGTGGTAAAGCAATAAGCTCCTTGTTTCTGAGTTTTAGGCAAGAAGTCAGCTTTCATGAAATAGCATACTTTTCAAAGAAGCGCCACATTTGAATACCTACCAGAAGCTGTCCAGCAAAGCAGACGAAGAGGATGAAGGCCAGCAAGAGAAACGCAGTCCCAAAGGAGATGCCCAGGGTGGATGTTCTACCAGGAAACAAAAAGCAACACGTCAGGGTGGAGATCAAGTCTATCATTCTGGAAAGCTATCAGTAATACTTTTGGGTTATTTAGGATTTCATTAAGTGAGGACTGCAATCCTCACTAAATTTCTGAGAAACAAAAATGGAGCAAAAATACCAAACACATGTCCGTAGAATGAAATCTATAGAGGGATGGCCAGTTCAACTTATTATGACACAATAAAACTACCCCTGTAAGCATCAGCTCTTCGTGAAGGATAAACAATGTTTTTAAATGACTCGCCCATGTGCCTGGCAGTTTCATGCCACACTTGGCCACATCCTCCATCTCTGTGGTCTCCTCACTGCCAGGGAGATCCTGGCAGCTGCTGCCTTCAAGACAGCCTCACCTTAATAGCCTGGAAGTCTTCGAGCTCCACCCTTGCTCCTGTTGACCCAGGAGACACTGAGACCTCACCCTCCCCAGTCTCATGCAACCAGATTCAACCTATTTAGTTCAAATGTGTAGTGAGGCTTTTTACATGCTTGAGCGGGCCAATGAACTCAAAAGCATCCCATGATCACGTGAAAAACACGCCTAGCAAGTTGCAAATTCTGCTACGGACAGATGACAGGTTTATTTATAAGAACTGCATAAATATCCGGAAGGTCCCTTAAATAATTAAATAATTCAAAGCCTTTTAAATCTTAGTTTAATCCAAGGATAGAAGATTCAGAGATATAAAAAGGACTGAAACACAGTGAATCATCAAAGATGAAATGCAAATGGACCATTGAGGGAGAGGCTGGATGGTATCTGAGACCAAATGGGCCCTCATGCCAATGCAGTTGGCTAGAGACAGTGAAGGAATAGAGGATTTGGCTAAGAAGAGGAGTAACATCCAGAAACGATGACGTATGGGGCGGAAGACCTGGACACAAGTCAGCCACAAGCTGATATTACCCTGCGAGTGCACCCCTGGGAGTCCCCAGGAAAGGGAAACAAATTGAGCAGTTAGTGTCGTGAGTAAATTCCCTGATGCTGTCATGATGAGGCATCCTCAACTCTCTATCTCAGACACCTGCTCCATTAAGAGAGATGACTACAGCGACACACATCAAACAACATCTAAAAAACAAGTTCAAACCAACAATTGGAACTGACCCAATCAACGACTTTCAGGCACTGAGTCATGTCCTGGACATGATTTACAGTGCTTTCAATCACCTGGCCTGATGATAAGGTTTGTTCAGATTTTATGAGTGATGATGAAACTCTGCAGGATGGTGTGTATACACCAAGTACACCTGGATTGTTGACGAGTCTCATGGGCCGGGTTCATGCTGGGGTGTTCTCACACAAAGATGGGTAAGATGTGATCCTGCAGCAGCAGGAGGAGTGCCAGTCCACACCTCAGAGCTGTGAAGGGCGCCTGCCATTATCCTCATGACTAAAGGGGACCTCAGTGATTCATCTGCTGAGCTTTTATTTGCTATCTTCTCCTTCTCCTCTGTTTTTACGAAAGAGCTCTGACAGGGTTTTTTTTTTTTTTTTTTTTTTGAGCAGTATTCTCTCCTAGCTTTTCTTGGTATCAAGGTAATGCCAGATTCATAAGGCTGAGTTTAGAAACAACATTTCATTTTTTTTTTACACCCAAAACGGTTTAAATACTGAATGAATGATATCTTCTTGAAGGTTTGATAAAACTCAACTGTAATATTATCTGATGATGATGATGATGATGATGATGATGATAATGGGTGATCCGGTGATGGTGACAGGGATGGTGATGGTGATGGTGATGATGATGATGGTGACGGGGATGGTGATGGTGGTGTTGGTGATGCTACATCCTAACATCTATAGAGTATCCACTATATGCCAAGTACTGGGTATGTATGTACATATATATTTCACTTTATCTTCACAATAATCCTATATAGTAGTTACTATTATTACTTCATTTTGCCAAAGAGAAACTGATACACCGGGAGGCTGAGGAACTTGCCTAAAGTTATAACTCTATTAAGTGATGCTGTCAGGACTTATGTTTACCCAATTGTATTCCTGATCCAGGTTCTGTTTTAGAAATAGACATGTCACATTTCTGTTATGTTTATTTGTTCTGTTTCTTGAGTCAATTTTGATAATTTTCTAGAAAATTGTCTATTTCATGTAGATTTTCAAATGTAAAATATTCTATATAATATTTTCATGTAATTTAAAAACTCCTCATATTTGTAATTTCTTATGTTTAATGCTATTTTCTCTAGATCAGGTTTTTGAGGTCTTGCATGTTTTGTTGATCTTCTTAAGGAATAAGTTCTTGGTTTATTATTAAGGTCTGCTCTTTCCATTTGTTCTCTGTGTTAATTAGTTTCTGATTCAACTTTAAAAAAATGCTTTCTTCTTCCTTATTTAAACTTATACATTTTATCTTGATTGCCATTTATTAGAAAAATCTTTTGTATTTTCTAATAAGTGCATTTAAGGACACAAATACTCTACTAGTTATTGCTTTTGCCAAATCCCACAGCCTTAATTCATAGCTACTCATTATCACTCTTTTCTAAAAGCCTATAATTTCAATTTCCATTTTCTTTTAATATTAAAAGTAACTGAGAAGTCTGAATTTTAAATTCCACAAGAATATTATTTTTGGTTGGTTCTTATTATTTCTAATTTCATTAGAATTTATCAGAGATTGTGGCCTCTATTATTATACTTTGACAATTTATTTTTCTTTTGGGATGTGATAAGTATGCTCAGTCTACGTCTTATGAATTTTTAAAAATTATACATATTTCTTATGCTGGTAACAAAGTGTTTCTCTAAATATAACTATGGAAGGAGTCTTATGAGTTAGTCAAATCCCTAATGGGCTGGCTTACTTGATCTGTCAATGTTAGAATATATTAACATTTCCAACTAGGACTGTAGGTTTGTCAATGTATTTGAACATTTTAAGACTTTCTGCTTTATTTATTTCAAATAGATTCTGGAGTGCATAAAAATTTGTGATTGTTAAATTTTTGGTGCCTGAATCGTAATAAAAATATATTTTTTTAATGCTGAATACCTTTCACTTGAATTCTTTATTTTCAGGAATTTATATTATTGACATTTCTCTTATTCTATAAGCTATTTCCTGGAATAGCGATTCTATATCCTGTATTTCCAACCTTTCTCTTTTTATTTCAGCTACATCTTCCTTACATGGCATAGATGTGGCCTTTGGTTTGTAGCCTCGATCTTTTAGTCTCTTTCCATGAATGAGACACTTTTATCCATTCAAAAATATAAAATGTATTAAATATTTGACCAGTTCTTTCCATCTTATTTTCTTAAAATTGTGGGTAGAATTCACACAGAAATAATCCATGTATGAATCTTCCTTTGTCAGAAGAATTTTTAAAACAAATTCAATAAATGTAATAGATACATGCCCAGTTAAAATTTCTATTATGTCTCAGTTTTTGGAAAACTGTCTTTTCAAAAAATTCTTTCATTTTATCTAAATTGTAAATCTGTTTGACCTCAAGTAATTTATGGAATTTCCTATATATCCTATTAGTATTTATAGATTTTTAGTGAGTCCTCTTTTTTCTCTTAAGTTGCTAGTTTGGGTGCTTTGTGATTTTTTCCCATTTTTCGTTCTTGATCAGTCTTGCTAGTAGTTTAGGACTCCTTAAAGTCTTTTTCAAAGAGCCACATTTTGGCTTTGTAAATTTTCACTACTGATAGTTTTCTATTTTATTGATTTCTTCTTTTTCGTATTTATTCCCTTCTAATTGCTTGATTTTAAATTCTTCATCTTTTTCTGCTTCCTAAGATGGAAATTTGGACAACTGATTTTTAACTCTTTCCTCTGTTCTAATGTTAAAGCTACAAATTCCCCTTTAAATTGCTGCTTTAATTACATCTCACACATTTTGATACATTATATTTTGATATTAAAACATTTTTACATTTCTCTTGTATTTCTTATTTTACTCCTGGGTTAGTCAGAAGCATATAGTTTAACACCAAAATATTAGAGGATATTTTAAAATATTCTATTGTTAATGATTTTTAATTTGATTTTAGTGTGGTTAGATACTGGACTATATGATTTTTTTAATGTTTTCATATTTATTTCTGTCTTTTCAAATTTATGGAGTTGCTTTTATGGCCTAGTATAAGTTTCATCTTTGTAGGTTAATGTTTCATGTGCGCTTTAAGTAAAACATGTATTTTTCAATTCAGTTTAGTGTTTTTTGAAACAACAATTAGTTTTAGGAAGTTGATAATGTTGTTCAGACCTTCTATGTATTCCTATTGACATAATAAGAACTAGAAGAGGGACACTAAAATCTAATTATAATATAGATTTGTCTCATTCTTTCTTTGGTTTTCTCAGGTATGCGTTCCTAAGAAGCTTTTTACGGTCTACTGTAGGTTAAGTGTGTTCATATCTGTATTTTATAGCTCTGTTATTAGATATGAGCACATTTTATGATTTTATGCCTCCTGGTGAATTGACCTTTTTATCATTACTCACTATCTTTATTTATCTCTGTTAATATTTCTTGGCTTCATAACTACTTTGTCTGATATTAATATGTGTATAGTAGCTTCTCCTTGTGCTCACTGTTTACATCAGATATGTTTTCCATCCTTTTATTTTCAACCGACCTAAACTTTGTATTTTAAGTGCATCTTTTGTAGAGAGTATGTGGCTTGGTCATACTTTCCTTTAGAGTGTTTAGTCTTTTCCCATTTAATAATGTTTGAATTTAATCTTACCCTCTTGCTATCTATCTATTGTTTATTTGCCCCATTGCTTTTATTTGTATAATGTGGGTTGTTATATTTGTTGCTACTATTTCAAACCTACCATTTTATTATCTGTTTTATGTTTGTCTCATTTATTTTTGTTTTTCTGTTCTTCCATTATTGCCACTTTATTAATTAAATGTTTAAAAATATTTTTCATTTCCTCTTGGTTTTTTAGCAATATTTCTTTTATTTTTAGTAATTGCTCAAGAGTCAATACACACTTTCTAACTTATCATTTGTTACTTAGTATTAATATTATGCCACTTCAAAAAATACATGACACTTACAACAATTTAATCCCATTCTCATGAGAAGTCTTAGTAGGTGTCATTGCTTTTGCATCAGATCACCTGTTACCTTTTAGAGAAAGTAATAAAAGGTAAACATACTGTCTTTTATGTTCTCTCATACAGTAAGCATGTCCAGTGCTCTCCATTCCTTCCTTAGATTCATGCTTCCTTCTGACATAATTTCACTTCAGCCTGAGGAACTTCCATTAGCATATCTTATAGGTTTGCTGGTGACAAATTCCCTCTTTTTTAACTTGCAGAATATACTTCATCTCAACTTTAAAAAGGAATATTTGAACTGAATGTTTAATTCTGGGTTGATTATGTTCCTATCAGTGGTTTAAAGATGTTCAATTGTCTTTTACCCTCCATCATTTCTGATAAGAAGGCAACCATTTATTCTGTAATTGATCCCTTATATGTAATGCCTTTTTTTTTTTCTTTTTGTGGCTGCATTTAATGTTTTTCTTTCTTTTCTTCTTTGGTTTCCAGAAGTTGGACTATGATATGCCACATATGGTTTCCTTTATAGTTATCCTGCTTGATGTTCATAGAGGTTCCTGCCTTTGGAGATTGAGGTATTTTAACAAATTTAGGAAAATTTGTCACTGAGTTTGTTTATAATTAATTGTTTCCTAAAATGCATTTCAATTTTTTTTGAATAATTATTCCACAATGAAGACAGTTGATGGAGACTCTGAATATTTTCAAGTCAGGTCAAATAGACCTGGAAATAAGAGTATTAAAATGTGACTCTTCCTATTCTATAATAATCTGCTAGACACAGTGAAGAGCTGTTAACATGTTTTGTGAAAGTACCTGATGATCACTACTTTGTTCCTTCCTCAAATGTCAAAAATCTATTAAGAGCTGATAAAGGAGTACAGTGTTACTAATACAGCTGACTATCTGTTTTTGATTTGCTGTATGTATGACATGCCCATTTAAGCAGGGATTATCATTCTTAAAAGTAGCTTGTAACACACAAAACTGACTCAAGAAGAAATAAAAAATATAAATAGGCTTACCTATAAAAGGTAAAGAGATTAACTTAGTAATTAAAAATCTACTTACATAGAAAAATTCATGTGCAGATGGCTTCACTGGTAAGTGTTCACAAACTTTCACTTAATTTTTAATTTTGTTTTTGAGACAGAGTCTTGCTCTGTCACCAAAGCTAGAGTGCAGTGGCACAATCATGGCTCACTGCAGCCTCTACTTCCTGGGCTCCAACCTACCAAGCAGCTGGGACCAACAGGCTTGTGCTGCCATGCCTGGCTAATTTTTGCATTTTTGGTAGAGATGGGGTTTTGCCACTTTGCCCAGGGGTTTTGCCATGTTGCCCAGGCTGATCTCAAACTCTTGAGCTCCAGTAATCCACCTGCCTCTGTCTCTCAAAGTGCTGGGATTATAGGTGTGAGCTACCATGTCTGGTCCAAAACTTTGAAAGAAGAATTAATACCCATATTTTATAAACTCTTCCACAAAATGGAAGGAGGGGGAACAGTTCTTAACTCCTTCTGAGGCAAGTATCATCCTGATACCAGTACCAGCCAAAGACATCACAAAGAAGTAGAAATCAATATCTCTTATGGATATGGACACAAAAATCCTAAACAAAATATTAGTTAATTGAATCCAGCCACAAGTAAAAAGGTTTATATATCATGACCAAGTGGAGTTTACCCAAGAAATGTAAGGTTGCTTTAACATCTGAAAATCAGTCAACTTATTAATATATCATATTAATAGAATAAAAGAAAAAACACATTATCATCTCAATAGCAGCAGAAAAAGTATTTGACAGAATCCAACAATATTTCACAATGAAAACACTCAACAAACTATTAATAAAATGGAATTTCCTTATCTTTATGAAAAATCGCTATGAGAAGCTCACAGCTAACATCATACTTAATGGTGAAAGGCCAAATGCTTTTCTCCTGAGATTAAATAAGAAAGGATGTATGGTGTGGTTACTTCTATTTAACCTTGTACTGGAGGTTTTAACCAGGAAAATTGGGTAGGAAAATAACATAAAAGGCATCAGATTGTAAAAGAAGAAGTAAAATTACCTTTATTTGTAGGTAATATGGTCTTGCATATAGAAAAGTATGTGACAATCTGAGATTCAGACTTGGAGTGGCTCAAGCTCTCACCGATATGCTCAACTTGTGGCTGTTCAATATTCTAGTCTATGGCATTTTGGCATTTATGTTCAGATGGACCTCTCTTCCATCTGAGTTTTTATGGACTTAATGTCTTCTGCCACCCCAAAAATCTACCTGTTGAAATCCTAACCCCAAATGTGATGGCATGAGGGAAACGGGGCCTTTGGGAGGTGATTGGTAAACTCATGAATGGCATTAGTGCCCTTATGCGAACTGGCTGGAGAACTAGCTATTTCTTTCTTTCATGTAAGGATACAAGGAGAAACCTGCAACCTGAAAGAGAGCCCTCACTCAAACCCGCCCATGCTGACACTCTGATGTCAGACTTTAGCTTCTAAATTTTTATTGCTCCTAAGCTACATAGTCTATGGTCCTTTGTTAGAGAAGTCCAAATGGACTAAGACACCAGGGAACAAAAAACAGTGTGAGACAAAGTCAAGGTTGGTTAAATGCTCTTAATTATAACCATTTATCCTACCTGTTCTGTCAAAAGCATGTTCAGGTCCATTAAGTGTACCAAGACGTTGGTGTAGCTTAATCAATTTTAATTAACAGTCCAGTTGCAAAGCTGCTTCTTTTTCAACCCTGAAGCATAACCGATTAAGTACTTACTGAAAAGCAAACTTGACTCTTCCCTGTCGTAAGGCAAGAAAAATTACCTTTAGTGTCAGTTTTGACTTTGGTGCTTTAGTCATGTACATTGTTATAGAATATGGAAGAGACTGAATCTGGACAAGGTCCACTTTCCTTTCTGCTTTTTTCCCAGTGAAATTGCTTAAAGGTGGTCCTGACAGGGGTGAGAGACGTTTATTGATAAAAGAAGCCCACTGGAGATAAACACTCCCCTCAAAAAGCCTACAAAATGTATTAATTACAAGACATCTCTCTGGGTAAATAATGGTGTCTTTGTCTGGCATTCTGTTGAATGTCATGACTTTCACGGCCTCCCTCCTGATTGACTTCACTTCCCTCACTTCCTCCCCAAAGCAGGCCTCTCATCAGCTCTCCACTCCCATCTGTTGTGTGGGATTCAGTCAGGATGATAAGAACCAAAGAAAGCAATTTTTTCTTTTAAGTTAGCATGAAATAAAATTTCCTCCTTTTTAAATGACAGAACTTCAAAATGAAAGAGAATTTAGTAAAAAAGAAAAAAAGAATCAAAAGTTGAAAAGAGGAAATGGAATTTAAATATTTATCACCATTACAGTAGCTTTTCTCTCATGAGAGGACTTAGTTTTGAGATTTTCTGGACACTTGAAGGTTCTGAGATGTGGAAAAGAAAAAAGAGATTATCTTTGGCCAAGTAAAGAAAGTTCTACCTTTACAGCAATGATAAGGATTGAAGATTTGAATTTTCAGACACACTGTATTCCCCAGAAAGTGCAGAGTCTTCTTTTCCTATACCCACTCCTTGTATTTAAATACTACATAGGTGCTGGGTTTTCCAGATTGTATCTCCACCTATCCCTATAGAATCTATAGGAGCTATACGGGGTTCATGGGAGGTTCTATAAATTTTATAGGTCATACATTCCCTTCTGTGTGAAACTCCAGCACCTGATGTGTAACACACATGTGCATATAATGTCCAGAATTGAGCCTTTGAGTCCACTCTCCCTCCCCAACCTGTTCCTGCCCCAGGATTTTCTCTCTGTAAATCGCAACATTTTTTCCAGTGGTTCAGGAGAAAATTAAAAAAAAATAAAAACCCTGCAAAACTTACTTTCTCATACCCTTTATATCTAATCCAGCAGCACTTGTTTACATCACTCTGCAAAACCTATCCCAGGATTTGAACAAGTTTTATTACTTCTAGTATTGAGGGTTGAAATAAGTAATAAAATTGATATTAGAGATCCAAGTAGAAATAATAATTCTAAGATATTTAACATTATAATTTGGCTTATTAATTTTTCTTAAAACTACATTAGTTTTCATTTTTCTTGGGATAATAAAATGCGTATTTACCTAAACTGTACTGGAAAAAAATTTATCCTTGTTTTAACAATTGCTCTCATGACTGGTTAAACATAATCCATTTAGTTTGGCAGATTATATGAATGAAACTACTAAAAATAACAAAAACATTTCATGCTTGATCATTTTTGATCTTTGAAGGTAGCTCACATTTCTGATAAAGATACGCTACAGGACAGACAGAGTGAAAGAGCAACTCCGAAGGAGGAGTCAACCAATAATTTCATTATATCTTTTCAAATTCTGAGATTAGAGCTAGATTCAACAATTATAGGCTGAATAAGGATGACGTTGGGCTCCCTTTCAGAAAAACATCTCCCTTTTTACTTGTTCTTTCCAGGTAACAAATTTCTCCATTATTAGTTATTCATTCATTCATTTATTCACTCACTGATTTAATTATTTCTTTCCCTTTTTCAAAAACACAGGAGGCAGTTTACCACAAAAAAAGCCAAACTAAGGGAACAAAACAAAAGTATAATTAAGTTAAGAAAGAAAGTAAAGTCAGCATAAGTGAGAAGCACCATTATTCTCACAAAAATGCTTCATACAATACAACAAAATTATTTCTTTAAATACATGAGTTAATCAGCAAGAAAGAGAGTTTCCTAGATATGCAGAAGGTATTCAAATGCAGACCACTGTGAGGTGCTGATGCTAAATGGCCCAGGAGAAATCGGGGCTAATACCTGCTCTTGGTGTAAGACTGATGTCTACCCAAGGAAGGTGATGCTCTCAGGCATTTGATTAATATGATATTAGACCTGAGCTCTTAAATAAAGGCAGGGACCCTGAGGTGCTGTCCCACCAAGAAATAGAAAAAGAAAAACTCTCTCCATCAGTCTGGTAATTTTTAGGAAACAACCATCTGACTGGGGCCATAAAGAAAAGATCATTTTTGAAAATTGGGATCACCAATCTTGCTCCATGCCAATGGGTGTTGACCCAAATACACATGACCTACTTAGTGCAGAAACCTTAGTCTAAGGGTTTAATAAAATATTGTGACTTGAATTGGTGAATCCCAGAGATATCTGGCAAAGATACACTGAAATCTATCCCATAGTGAAGCCATTACAACCCAGGACATACATGACTACCATGGACCCTGATCCTTGCTGTTGATGAACATACAGAAACAATTACAGATAACACAAGGACGGACTTAACAGGTAGACTAAATGGCAGAATCCACATATTTATCAACCATAAAGAACACAATAAAAGAAGTGATATTTCTGCTGGGCACAGTGGCTCACACCTGTAATCCCAGCACTTTGGGAGGCTGGGAAGGGCAAATTGCTTGAGGCCAGGAGTTTGAGACCAGCCTAGCCAACGTGGTGAAACTCCATCTCTACTAACAATACAAAAATTAGCATGGTGGAGTGGCAGGTACCTGTAATCCCAGCCACTCAGGAGGCTGAGGCAGGAGAATCACTTGAACCTGGGGGGTGGAGGTTACAGTGAGCCAAGATGGTGCCACTGCACTCCAGCCTGTGTGACAGAGCAGAACTCTATCTCAAAAATAAAAAAAAAATTAAAAAAATGATATTTCCATATAATATGTTTAAAATCTGCAAGTAAAAGAAAACAAAGTAAACTCCACAGGCAAAATATAAAATTATATATACAAAAAGGTTAGGTTTTAAGAATGTCATAAACTTCTTAGATATGAAAAGATATCATAAAGATTATGAACTCCATAGAAATCTTTAAATCATAAAGATTATAAACTCCATGAAGATTATAAACTCCATTATAAATCATAAAGATTATAAACTCTATAGAAAAAATACAAAATTATATATACAAAAAAGGTTTTAAGAATGTCATAGACTTCTTAGATATGAAAAAAATCAAAAGATTATAAACTCAATGTTGGATAAATAATTTACCAGAATGAATCCCAAAGAAATAAAAAAGTGGAAACTGTGAGGAAAAATGGCAAGACCTGGAGCACAGGATGAGAACACAATATGCAGCGAACTCCAGGAGGAAAGAACGGATAATCGAGGAGCAGCGATGTGTGAGGAGACAGAGGCAGAGTATTTTCAAGGGCTGAGCAGAGATATGCATCCTCAGGTTGAAAAAATCACACCTAGTCATGTAGGTAGACGAAAACAAATACATTTATGGAAACAATATAGTGAAAATCCTGCCCCCTCCTCATCCACAAAAAAGATACCTAAAAGCTCTCAGAGAGGAAAGACAGACTCTCTAGGAAGGAATGTAATGAGACTGACAGAAATACTTCATTAACAAAAATAGAAGGTGTAATGCCACAGAGTAATATCATTATCACACTGAGGGAAAATAAAAGTTAACCTAGAATTTTATGCCCAGTTATACAAACATGAGATAAAGCAGATAAAAATTTTTTTAATATAAACAGAAAAGGGTCCTATTGTTTAACTCATAGACCCCTCCTCCAAAACCCTAACAAATCATATACATCACCAAAAAGAAAAATAAATCTGAAGATACAAATAATTTTAAAAAGCATTGTTGAGGAAATTAATTGGTAAAGAATGTGGGCAAATATAAATGAACATTGACTATAATTACTGTCAGAGCTAAAATCCTAGGAAATAATTACATTGAAGAGAAATTATGAATAACTTTAGAATGTACTGAATTAAGCGTATATGTTAAAATTCGTTTCACAATTGCCAAGACATGGAACCAATGCAAGCACTCATCAACCAACGAGTGGATAAATGAAACATGGTATACATGCACCATGGAAAAGTACTCTGCCATAAAAATGAAACAAGTAATTTCTTTTGCAGCAACTTGGTTGGAGCTGGAAATCATTATTCTAAGTGAAGTAACTCAGGAATGGAAAATCAAATTCTGTATGTTCTCACTTACAAATGGAAGCTGAGCTATGAGTATGTAAATGCACATAGAGTGATATAATGGACTAGGAAGACTTGAAAGGGGGATGGGTAGGAGAGCAGTGAGGGATAAACAATGACATATTGGGTACAATGTATACTACTTAGGTGAGGAGTGCACTGAAATCTCAGACTCACTACTCTACAATTCATCTATGTCACCAAAAACCACTTCTACCCCCAAAAATATTGACAAAATACATAATATTATATTAAAAACATATAAATTATAATACATATTAAACATAATAGTTATACATTTTTTTCTTTAACATAAAAATATATTGAAATTTTAATGGTAATCATTAAAAGAAAAATACATGATGCACATTCTATGAACTTGAATAGTAATCTTTAATGAAAAAATATATACTTCCTAACCAGTAAAAGAAACAAAAGAATAAATAGGCTGCTCTGCTTATGGAGTAGCCATTCTTTTATTCCTTTACTTTCTAATAAGCTTGCTTTTACTTTACCTTTAAAAAAATAAAAGAACTTGATCAATCCATTAGAAATGAGAAAAAAGAGAGAAAAGGACCAAAGAAAAGCAAGATAAATGAAACACAAAATAAGATGGGAGAAGTCGGACCGCATACATCAATTAATGAAATAAAAATACAGATGACAAAATATAGAAGAGAATAATATAAACTGGTACCAAAACAGACAGAGATATAGCCCAATGCAACACAAGAGAGGCCTCAGAAGTAACGCCACACATCTAAAACTATTTGATCTTTGACAAACCTGACAAAACAAGCAATAGGGAAAGGATTTCTTTCCTGTTTAATAAATGGTGTTGGGAAAACTGGCTAGCCATGTGAAGAAAGTTGCAACTGGGCCCCTTCCTTACACCTTACACAAAATTAACTCCAGATGGATTAAATATTTAAACATAAGACCTGACACCATAAAAACCCTAGAAGAGAACCTAGGCAACAGCATTCAGGACACAGACATAGGCAAGGACTTCATGACTAAAACACAAAAAGCAATGACAACAAAAGCCAAAATAGATAAATGGGATCTAATTAAACTTAAGAGCTTCTGTACAGCAAAAGAAACAATCATTAGAGTGAACCAGCAACCAAGAGAATGGAAAAAAATTTTCACAAGCTACCCATCTGACAGAGGGCTAATATCCAGAATCTATAAAGAACTAAAGCAAATTTATAAGAAAAAAACAACCCCATCAAAAAGTGGGCAAGGGATATGAACAGATACTTTTCAAAAGAAGACACTTATGCAGCCAACAAACATATGAAAAAATGTTCAACATCACTGGTCATTAGAGAAACGCAAATCAAAACCACATTGAGATACCCTCTCACTCCAGTTAGAGTGGTGATCATTAAAAAATCTGGAGATAGAAGATACTGGAGAGGATGTTGAGAAATAGGAATGCTTTTACTCTATTGGTGGGACTGTAAATTAGTTCAACCATCATGGAAGAGAGTGTGGCGATTCCTCAAGAATCTAGAAATAGAAATTCCATTTGACCCAGCAATCCCATTATTGGGTATATACCCAAAGGATTATAAATCATTCTATTATAAAGACACAGGCACACATATGTTCATTGCAGCACTGATTACAACAGCAAAGACCTGGAAGCAACCCAAATGCCCACCTATGATAGACTGGACAAAGAAAATGTGGCACATATACACCATTGAATACTATGCAGTCATAAAAGAGGATGAGTTCATGTTCTTTGTAAGGACATGGATGAACCTGGAAACCATCATTCTCAGCAAACTGACACAAGAACAGAAAACCAAACACTGCATGTTCTCACTCATAGGTGGGTGTTGAACAATGAGAACACATGGACACAGGGAGGGGAGCATCACACACTAGGGTCTGTTGGAGGTGGGAGGCTGGGGAGGGACAGTGGGTGGTGGGGAGGTTGGGGAGGGATAACACTGGGAGAAATGCCTGATGTAGGTGATGGGGGGGATGGAGGCAGCAAACCACCATGACATGTGTGTACCTATGCAACAATCCTGCAAGTTCTGCACATGTACCCCAGAACCTAAAGTATAATTTAGAAAAAGAGAAAGATATTAAATTGAGTAAATAAAACTAAAATAAAAACAGGTAATATTTAAAGGAAGCATACCCACATACTAACAGTCTAGAGGGCGGAAAATCACATCTGCAGTAAAAAGCACACAGGGTAAACATTTACAAAGTCTGGATTGTGGACATGTATGCATTTATCATATCACATCTGTACTTTTCTGAATCTTTGAAATGTTTCATAGCAAGATTTTTTTTAAAGAAAAAGAAAAAATGAAGATATTAATATGGAAGAAAACTGAAGGCAGAAATTACAGAATAAGAAGCCTGAGGCTCTTACAGCAAGTGCAGGTCTGGAGGCTCCATCAAGTGAGGCTGTGGATTTTGCTCAGAGCTTTTCCTTTTTGTATTATTGGTTGGAAAAGCTCTGAGGAAAACCTGTGTGCACCCACAAAAATAATGGGTGATGACGCTTGAGAGAACGAACTTCCATGGGTCCTCATAAAGATGCAACACCACAGAAGAGAGACAAGAAAATCAAAGTCAAGCCAGCAAAGGCATGAGGAGGATGTGTTTCTTAAAAGTAGAATCCCATGAAAATTTCCTGGCCTCTGGAAGTCTTTTTGTCTTGTTTGGAGGCATCTTTTAAAACACCCCAGTCACTCTCTCTGTCCCCTGCACCTTCCAGTAGGTGAAAGACCCTGTATTATTTATAATGTAGAGAATATAGAAATAGTCATCCACTAGGAAAATGTAGAAAACTTAATATATCTATGTAAAAGTAACAATAAAGACCCATCCCCTCTGTAGTATTTGTTTCACCTACGTAGCTTTCAAAATGCTTTTCTGCTCTACCAGTCTATAAGCCAGTGTGCACTGGGATAGCTGTTTCTCTCCAGTACCATGGTACAGGCCTGACATTAAGGAGCTTAATTTGTAAACATTTGTTTGAATGGAAAACTGATGCATTAACATTGGGAAATTTCACTGAAGATTTTGTAAGTCCTGAAGAAGGGCTCCCTTGGCTAATGTACTGCACCTCCAATTCATGGGGAAAGGAGAAGTCTACTGGAAATCCCTTCTATAAGGGAGCACATTGCTAATGAATTGTACATACATGAACAAAGCTTTCACCACTCTACAATTCATCCATGTAATCAAAAACCACTTGTACCCAAAAGCGATTTTTGGCTATTTGGCTTAGTGCCTAGAAGAAAACCCTTTGGAGTACAGAGGGGGAGAAACAGACAACTTCTTTGTAGTTTGCTCAGCATGTTCATGAGATGAAACACTACCCAATCCAAGCAGTCCGAGTTGAACACAAAGGCTGGCTGCACCATGTCAATTAAATGCAAGCACACAACTGAATTCTACTAGACTGAAAACAGGTGCTTTGACCTTAACGAAATAGGTTAAGAAAGAAAAAAAATATGATAAGAAAGAAAAAAAATCTATCTTAAAGTTTCTTTCTATATCCCTAGTTATTATAAGGACAAGAATTTTCTTTAGATTGTAAAATGAGAATTAGATTTCTTAAAGAAAGTCACCTGATTAGTCTTGAACTCATTGAGAAGGTGCAAAAGAAAGATAACCTAAGTGATTGGTTTTTCACCAGTAGGTGGAAGCAGAAGGAATCCCCCCAAAGCATGAAATGTGGTTTGCCCAGATTCTCCCATTTGTAACCCAGATCTCTCTGGGGAGAGGTTGGCTGGACCTTGACCTATAGCAATCAAAGGCAGCTGCAGAGTGGATTTCAGAGGCAAGAGAGGGGTGTGTAACACAGAACTTGAACAAAATGGATGGGTGGGCAAAGCGTGTCATAGTGAAAGGCTGTGCCCTCTCAACATAAGATAATGGTGTGTGTTTATTAGAAACCACATCTGGGGATTGCACTCTTTGTGGGTAAAGCTTATTGGGCCACATTTTTTAGACTGGGCATCAGAGTAATCTCAACATCAAAACAAGAAGGTTAAATTTATTTTTTTAAACCCCTAGAAGTTTGAATCAACATGTCCACTTTGAAATCCAACATTATGCTAAAGAAGACACATGGGGGCCACTTCACCTCTGAGTCGTCAGTTAGTCTCCCTCCACCATGACATGTTAAATCACCCCTCTGTGTAAAATTAGCATCCTTTCACAGCTTGAGATATAACTGGGCTCCCGTGGAAAGGCACCTCAGGTGAGAATCCCAGTGGAAACCAGAAGTACTTACTTTGGCAGCACAAGGATCTGCACAATGAAGATGCAGAAGAATATGAGACAGGCACAAGTTACGTAATACTTGAACGCTGGCAGTGCTGTGGCCCGGTACTGAGGGAGAGAAAGGAACCCATGAGTAACAGTTCTCCAAGAGAAGAGCTGCACACAGTGCCCAGCAGCCTAGTTGTACCCAGGGCATGCACCACACTCAGAAATTGTGTAGATGGCGGCCCACGCAAGCCAAGGACAGAGCCTGTTCATCTCAGCAGTGAGTGCTTCCTTTCCCCCGCATGAGTGACTTCCAAGGACCATGGTTTATGAGTAAAGCTGTTCTGAAACCCATCTATCTGTAACTGAATCTCTCTAGGAAGGAGAGAGGCACTTGACCAGAAGGCTGAGTGAGTGAGCTGTGAATCGTGCCTGTGCCCTAGGTCCCATGAGGGTCTGACATCTATGGGTACTGAGGGAAAGGGGATGACTTCCTATATACTATTTTACTTTTGAATGCTGCTAAGGAAATGCAAGACATATTCATTTATTTTAGTATTTTATTTTATTGTCTTAATGTCTTTGAGAGGTGATGGGTGAAGTTACAAGACTAAAAATGTTTGCTGACTTGGTTCTTAGTTGGCTTGTTCTGAGCTTGGCCAATGGTTCTCCCCTTCCTTTCTCTCATCCAGTGTAATCAGCAGGGGCCCACGCGGTTCCTCATGCCATGAACAAGCTGACCAGCATTAGCTGCCTACCTGGGGATGGCCCTGCTTGACTTAAGCAGGATAAAAATGCCAGACGGGGCTGTACTTATGATGCTGGTGGTGACCCCTGCTGCATTGAGCACAGTGCCCTGCACGCCATGCTTTTCTTGTACTAATCAATCCTCACAACAGCCCCTATTTTGGATGAAGAAACTGTGGACTGGAATGATTGACTAGCATCAGGGAGATGTGCCAATATCATTGAAACCTCCTGAAAATACTTTCAGGTTGCATTGGTTACATTTGCATAAACTTTCCCAAGATATAGGGACAGGTACGTATTTGTTGGATTTTAGCCTCCCTGTTTTAGTGCTGAATGGGGGACCTCTGATGAGTATCCAGATATTTCTCTTCTGACACCTCTTGCTGCCCTTTGCCCTACCTGATGCCCTGAAGGGCAGGCTGGGGACAGGTGGACAAAAACTGAGCTTAAGTCTTGCTGCTCTCTAAAATTTGCCTTAAAGTCAGCATCCGCAAATACGTACCATGGGGAATGTACGCAGAAGCTGCATTTTTAAATGATCACCTCTGTTTACTAGAATTTTTTTGGTATATTTTTTGACTCAGTAGCCAGCATAATTTCCATGCTCATGAAAAAGCTATATTAGCATAGTTGCTGAAATGTGATGTACATTCTATGCACTCAATTAAATTCTTATCTTTTAGCTTCTTCAGGCCTTTGTACAGAGATATGAGTGGAAATTTCTTTGTGGTATTAACAAAGAAATGGACTTCCATCAGGAAAGAAATAATGTAACAGTTAAGCAATAAGTAGCCATTAATATTTTCTAAAGTTATTAAGGATAAGGTGGCCAATGATAGCACATTATAACAAGCGTCAATTTAGTAAACTGTCTGTGGTCAATGGTCAAAGTCCTTTACTTAGCAGTGGACAACAGATCCTCTTGACCACCAACATCAAAGAAATTTTGGTGTGTTCACAGATTTTGGAAGGAATTTTCATATTTAACATTTCTATTTGATATTCATAAAACAATGCACTAAATTTTATCAACATAATTTTAATACCATAGCTGCCAATGCTACCATTAATGTCACTTTTGTTCAAACTAGGCCTGTAATTATATAGTTGGATGATGCAAATTACTTCTAAGTCTGGTTTCTTCTATAGATCAACAAAAACAAAAGGCGAATAAAGTAGCAGTTGTCCTTTCTGCAAGAATTACTTAATTCATTTTAGCAAACCCGTACATAGCTTGACATGTAAAAACTAAATGTCTGCTTACTTATTTGTTCCTGAAATGGCTTTCATTTTAAAAGTCATAATATGAAAGTATTTAGATGCAATAAAGCTTAAAAGTTCTAATTATCCTGAAGAGGCATTGAATGTAAAACTCATATTTTGCTCAAAATATTAAAATAGTTGTGTAAAGACACTGTAGATTTATCAAGAAGAATTCTGTTTTGCTAAGACTTTTCTGAGATAATTTCACATTGAGAAAAGCAGGTATTATCTCCCATATCTTTCATTTAATTGGGATATTTCGCACATATTGCAGAACCATTTACTATCGAGAGGGCTGAGAATGGTGACTGACCAAAGACAGGAACCTGGTGAGAAGAAATACAATAAAGCAATATATGCATGAAAGAACCACCAGAAAAGCCTGAGACAGTTCCAGTCTAGCTAGAGGTAGTTTAAATGTCACATATAAAAAACATGAGCACAATTTCATGAAGATATTCAAATTTTAGAAAACTGGATTGATGATTTTGAAGAAAAAAACGCTTACTTCTTTTTCTAGTACTTTGTTATAGAAAAGCAGTGAGATTCTCTGAATGTCTTCAGACTTGAGCCATTGTCTGGAAATAGAAAGGACCAACACATCAGTTATTTCTTTAAATGACTTGCACTTTTCTTTCTTTACTGTATATCATTCCAAACAGCACTAAAAAAAAAAACGGATATAATGCCAACTAACTGGATATGGACTCTGGATACTGTTAACAGGATCTGAAAATATAATATCCCTAATCACACACTCCCCTCCTTGGAAAATTCTATATTATAAACCAACTGTCATATCATTTGCAACTCAAGGGATCCAAATTAAATAACAAGGGAGAGAAGTCATCTAAAAGACAGAAGACATCAATAAATTGATCCCCTAATGTTTTTCTGAAATCACACAGTGGTTTCACCTCCTTAGGCATCTATCTGGTTCCTAGAGAAGTACCATTTTTTTTTAGCTTCTAGAGAGCAACGTATCACAGAGCATTCAAACCATCAGAATGCCTTTAAGATCTGGGAAACAAGGTTTTGATTATTTTACACTTAGCAAAAATACATTCATTGTCACTTTTTTCATTTCTAGAAAGTAAAAGTCATGCTTGAATAAAGTTTTTAAAAAATTGGTAAAAATACTAACTTAATAAGCAATCCGTTCAGACTAGGTTGATGTAAACATAAAACTGCATGCATAAATCTCTCAGTTGTTGACAAATAAATAAAAATTATGTGGAAGTATGCATTGTACCACATTGTTTGACTTTTAAACATCCATTTTAAGTAAGTAGTTGTAAATATTGAGCATAAGGAGGAACCCTTTCACAACAGGGTCGTATAACCACAAGCCACACAGCAATACCAGTTGTATACCAAGCAAGCCGTTCACATAATGCCTAACATGATCACACATCAGACAATAAAATAAACACAAATTTTATGAAATATAGTTAAGTGAAATAGAGGGATACACCTCATATTTATGAGTACAGGCATGTAAAAAAACAAATCTATGCATAAAAGTATCTAGATATATCAAATATCTGGATATACAACAACATATATTACTGGCTGGTATGGGTTATTAGTTATTGAGAAACATATTTCTAAATACTTTTAGAGTTAAAAATATAATAATTGCAGATATATATTCATATATATGTATATATCTGTATGTCTATATAACTGTATATCTAGATTCATATTAACATTAACATTTACATCTATATCTATATTTATATTTATATCTATGCGTGTGTGTGTATGTGTGTAGAGAGAGAGACACACAATATATGTTAGGACATTAGAGAGAAAATTATGTTTTACATAAATATCCAAAAAAATGTCATACCTATTCAAACAATTATCAATTCACATGAATTTCTTAATATAATACTCTTCTGAACCGTTGGTTGTACATCATGGATTTTGACTTCTTGGGATATATTTGAAAGATAAACGATGAAAGCCTTTGAGGATCCAGGGAAAAATGTCAAGTGAAATTTTGCACTTTATTAGTAATCAGCAAGTGTGGCCTCCTCCTGACTTTGGATTAGGGTTTTGAAGTGAAGACTGATCTTTAACAATATGGCTACTGACAAGTGAACCCAGGAGACTCGCACACGTGAGGAAGAAAACCCCAGGTCTGCTTGGCGCCCCTCATCAGTTTGGAAGACTTTCACTGCCAGACACATATCCTGATTAGCTTGAACATCCCAGAAAACTAGACTATCACAGGGCACTTTCAACTGGGGCAGGGAAGTCAGTAATGTATTCTAGACTGACTGCCATTAAAAGTGAGAACAATAAAAGTACTTCTTTTTAAAAAACTTTTATTTTACTTTATTATTATTTTTTGAGATGGAGTCTCACTCTGTCACCCAGACTGGAGTGCAGTGGCATGGTCTCAGCTCACTGCAATCTCTGCCTCCTGGGTTCAAGTGATTCTCTTGCCTCAGCCTCCCAAGTAGCTGAGATTACAGGCGTGTGCCACCACACCTGGCTAATTTTGTATTTTTAGTAGAAACAGGGTTTCTCCATGTTGATCAGGCTGGTCTCGAACTCCTGACCTCAGGTGATCTGCCCACCTTGGCCTCCCAAAGTGCTGGGATTACAGGCATGAGCCACCGTGCTCGGCCAAAATTTATTTAGTGCTGGTTTGATAAATAGGTAAAATTTGTGTTGTGGGAGTTTGTTGTACAGGTTATTTCATAACCCAGGTATTAAGTCTAGTGTCCATTAATTATTTTTCCTGAACCTCCCCCTCCTCCCACCCTCAACCCTCTGACAGGCCCCATTGAGTGTCATTCCCCGCTACGTGTCCATGTGATCTCATCTCTCATCCCACTTAAAAGAGACAACATGCGGTATTTGGTTTTCTCTTCCTGTGTTTGCTAAGGATAATGGCCTCAAGCTCCATCCATGTTCTTACAAAGGATATGATCTCATTCTTTTTATGGCTGCATAGTTCTTTGATTCAAGGGTATAAGCTTTAGGGAAATAAACTTTTTTTTGGGTATTTCTTATTACTCTACCAGCTGCAGAACTATTATTCTGTTTCACAAGACTAGATGGAGAAATCAAAGACGGTTAACATGAAAAGGACCAGAAAATACAAATTAAGATAAATTTTAACTATACTCACTTTCAGAACTGTGTCTTTATCAAACTATGAATAATGTATACTGGTAACTTAATAAAAACAATATTTCCTTCACTGAGAAAAAATATAACTTAAAAATGCTCCTGGAAAATGTCAGCTTGGGAGTGAGAGTGAAATTTAGGAAGTGAAAATAAAACCAGTGCCTCCTTTACTGGTCGGGCCCGCACGTGCCCAGTCTACGTTTCCATGGCCTGTGACCTGCAGGTGGGTGGAAGGTGCTCGGAATCAGGCTTGCTTGCCTTGAATCCCCAGAGCCTCTGTGGTGCTTCTTGAGCCCCAGTGCTAGATCTGTGTTGGGGTCACGACTGAGTCCCCACCAGTGGACACCCTCGCCTCCCTTCCCACAGCACGCTGGGTCTGGCTTGGGGCTTCTCCCTTGCAGCAATGACGGAAGGGCCTAATTCTCCTCACCTTGTCTTTAGAGTTAAGATGACTATATTCTTCCTACACACTTAATCACCTCTGTGAATCCTTTGAGGTGGCTCCGCTCCCACCACTGACTTGGAACACAGGTATCTCAACATTAATTTTGCAATAAGATCAGATGCATTTTGGATGGATGGTATCACATGCTAAAATGTGAAGATGCTCCCATATAGAATCTAGCTTTTAAAAATATTACTTGCTGAATGCATCATGCTATAATTTTTCTCTCTCCAATTACACTTCAGGTTATTTGTCAGCAGTATACTTGGGAATATTTTGACTTGTAGAAAACAGAAAGATTTATAAGTGTGATTTGGATATTTGGAAGGGGATAGATTTGTGTGTGCTGATCAGGTCAACTATTACTTGCAGGGGGTTGAAACTACAGAGAAAGAAGGGCCGTGGAGGGGAGACGTGGGGAGAGAAGGGAGAGGGAATGTGTGTGTGCTTGATTTACGGCCTCCTGACTTTTTATGATCCCAGTAGTCTGCGGCATGAAGGAAGCCAACTTCATCCTGGGGTATCACAATAAGTGATTCTCTGTTTATTTATATGAAGGTTTTTGTTTTGTTTTGTTTTATCAAGAGGTTAAGGAAAATAAAGGAAATTCTGAATACTCTGTTGACTAGAGGGGCGTGGGTACTCCCACATCTGCGCACAGAATTATTCAAGAATATGAGAAAGCAAGTTCTTGCTGCAAAGCAGATACCATGCAAGAAGACCACTTTATTTACTTCTTTTTTTTTTTTATTATACTTTAAGTTCTGGGGTACTTGTGCAGATCTTGCAGGATTGTTGCATAGGTACACACATGCCATGGTGGTTATGAACTGCAAATCTGTGTCCCCCACCAACGTCTATCTGTTGAAGCCCTAACTCCTAGTGTGGCTGTATTCGGAGATGGATCCTCTAAGAATGAAATGAATGTTAAATGAGCTCTTAAGAGTAGGACTCTGATCTGAAGGACTACTTAGAAGTCCTACTTAGAAGGACTCCAAGGAGTCCTTCTAAGACAAGACACCAGACAGCTCCCCACCACCGCGGCATGCACTGGGGGAAGGCTGAGCAGATGCTGACTTCAGTCATCTCTTAACAAACGCGTGTTCAATCCATCAGTGAATGAATAAGCAAAAATCTGCATAGAAATCACTGTTTTATGCCAATAGCAGGAATGAATGATACATCAAGCCCGGGGCCCCAGTTGAGTCCTCAAATGAAAATTCAAAGATCAGAAGAACTTCATATCAGAGAACAAGAGGAGTTAATGAGGAAGGTGTAACAACAAGTGACTGAGTTAATTAAAAATATATGCATAAAAGCTTCCATTTGAAAAATTTCCCTTTTATTTTTTGAGTATAGCACACTCTTCTCGATTTGATTTCTGAAACACGTTGGGAAAATTACAGCATAAGCAGTTACATCAGCACTAAGCATTACTTTGGAATAAAACTGCATTAAAGCATAAGGTGTTAACTCAGCATGTATTTGAATACTAAATGATGCAAAGCAAACACACAATCTAAAAGCAACTTTACCAACAATAAAGCAAAGCCAATGGTGGCACTCTATGATGATTTGTTTGGTAGGTGGATACAAAAATAGTTTAAAAAGGTAGGTGTCCTGCATGAACACACGCTGAGGCTGACTTTAGGAATTCGTTTTCAAAATATTACTGTTATTATTATCATTTGCTAACTTTTGTCAAAAAACAAGACTGCCTCTTTCTTCTCATCTTGTGTCTTATTCTGGTGAGTCACAGGGTATCAGCTGCTATTTCCTCTGGTTGAATGAATGCATTCTTACACCTATATTTTATGAAACCAGGTGCCTCCCTAGGTTTTAGCTGCTGTTAGATTCCAGGAAGTTATTTATTTCTCAGTGTGTGATGGTTTGAGGCAGAGGTGAGGTTGCTTTTTGCACTGACCCTAGCATCAGGCAAAGCAGAGCATTGGTCCAGGTGGGGGGCCTTGGGTATTCTGGGACAGGAAGGGGGCTTTGCCTACTTGTAGTACATGAAGGGTCTCTAGACAGGTAATAATTCAGTGTTCAAGCACATCTGAATGGCAACTCCTGCCTGACCAAGATGCTTTACTGCTTAGATAATATGCACTTGCATTCAGACACAAAGGCACACACCCACCACAGACACACTTAACACACTCATGCAATTCTTTCATAAGCCCTGTAAATATTCTGTAATAAATACTTACAAGGAACAATCTAAAACAGGCATGCATTTCATAGAGCCATATACTATTTGAGGCCCTGTAACTTCATTTTGGAGACGAAGAGCTCTAGGTGAAAATCATTTACACTTTTCAAGAGTCAGCTTTCATGATAAAAAATTGAATAGGTTTCCATAGGATGGAAGCTTTTCTTTGAAGGCTTTTCATTTGGACCTCCCGATGTTTTCACTACAGTTCAACTCAACAAATATGAATGGAGCGTCTGATGTGCACCAGGCACCATACTAAGCCATGTGCTTTCTGCTCTCCATGGGTTCAGTTATGACACACATACGCAGGGAGAACACGAAGGCTGATGAACACAATCATTCTGTCCAGGTGGAGAAAGCCATCATCTTCTTTCAATTGTTTCCCTCCCACAACTCTGGACCATTTAAAACCGTAACAGCAATTCTTGGCTTCAGAGGCTGAATGACAATTTGTGCCCCCGAAATCAGTCTTACTCTCATTGCTCACCAATGCGAATTCTCTTCCAGGATTTAGAACACAGGTATCTCAACATTAGTTTTGTAATAAGGACAGATGCATTTTGGATGGATAGTACCACATGGTAAAGTTTGAAGATTTTCCCCATATAGAATCTATCTTTTTAAAATATTACTTGTTGAACACATCATGCTGTAATGTTTCTCTCTCCAATTATACCTCAGGTTATTTATCAACAGTTGATTTGGTAATATTTTCTAGGAAGAGTTAAATATTTTTAAAAAGATGAAAGAAATACTTTCAAAAAGATGTAAGAAGGGCTGGGCGCGGTGGCTCACGCCTGTAATCCCAGCACTTTGGGAGGCCGAGGCGGGTGGATCACAAGGTCAAGAGATCGAGACCATCCTGGTCAACATGGTGAAACCCCGTCTCTACTAAA
>NW_016107541.1:67412-84498 GCF_001604975.1 Cebus imitator | reverse complement strand
TAACAAAAGCTCTTTGAGGAACAATTGAAGTGAAATTAATGAATTGTCTCAGAAACTTGGCTTTGTCATGCTAACTAATGCAGAGCCTATGATAAAACACATTTGGAACCTATGACATTATTTTTAAATAATAGGGTTCGAAATAAAAGATGAATGATAGTTTAATATGAAAATGTACCCACTTTTGTGCGTTGATTCCATCAATTGCTTGAATCATCCTTTCATTCAATTCTTCTTCAAATCTTTTCTTTTGTGACTTGGTTCTATATGAAAAAGGAAATATTATAGGTAAGAATATTATTTTTTTTGTAAGAATATTACTAGTAAAATAAATAAGCCTATCTTTTAGAGCTACATAATAGTTTACATCCTTATGAGGTACAGATGATACTTTGTTGCATATATGGACAATGATCAATCTGAGTATCTGGGGAATCCATCATCCTGAGTATTTATCATTTCTATGTGTTAGGAACATTTCAAATTCTTTCTTCTGACTACTTTGAATTACACAGTACATTGTTGCTAACTACAGTCATCCTACTCTGCTATCAAACATTAGAACTTATTTCTTTTATCCAACTAAAGGTTGGGCCCCCTGACCAATGTCTCCTTACCTACCCGTATCTTCCGTCCACACACTTTTCCTGGTGTCTGGTGTCTGTCATTCTACTCTCTACCTCCATGAGTTCAACTTCTTTGGCTCCCACATATGAGTGAGAACATGCCAAATCTGTCTTTCTGTGTCAGTAAGGCTATTATTCTATGATGTCAAAAGCCTTGTTTAATTCTGACAATCAAGTAGAAAAAGAAATGATAGTCTATGAGCAGGCTTTTCTCTGTTAACATCTAGACTCTCTTTGGATTGAGTGAATACCTGAAGTTTTTGGGATAGTAAAAATATTGCCTTATTCACCCACAGTGAAATTTACTGGCATTTACAAAGCAACACTGAAAGACATGTGCTTGGTGTTTGAGATAAAAGAACTTTCCCTGCTAAGAGATCTATTAGCTTTTGAATTGCTACCTTTATAAACTTTATTTTATGATAGAATATATTGGTTCTAGAAATTTCCCTGTAAAAATGTGGCTTGGTTGACAAAATAGTCATTGCTTTTTTGTGTTTTTCTCGGTTGATTTTCAAGAATTTGCAGAACTACAGTCTTATTTTAGGTATACCAAAGCTTGATTGTATGTATTTAAATGCCCCTCAGTTTTCAAAGCACTATTCACAGAAAACTCACTTTTGTTTGTAGATCATCTCAGTTTTAGAAGCAAGTAATCTTTAGCCATAATATAAGATGCTTTCTGAATAAATTGTGCCAAATAGTAAGAGCTTTTCAAGGCTATTTGACAATTCGCATGAGAATGATGTCAGGAGAAAACCAAAACAGTACCTATTCTTAGAAGTTAAACATCCACCGCAAAGGTCAAAAGCACAGCCTGCTGACCTGAACGAGGCTATGTCTGTATCTTGGTTTAGGCATGAATTCTGTGTGTTATGGTTGCTTAGATTAAAAATAAATAGAACATCTAATCTGGAATAAAAAAAAACACACTTTTCTGACTTCAGAATTGCCTCTACATATGGATAAGAATAGCATTAAATATGCAATGTCACATTTATCTGTAATTAAATCTCACAGAATGATCATTAATGAGATGCATGAGTTTTCCAATTCTATCATTCTATGTTTCTGAATTTGTGCCTTCAGGTCTTGTCTTCTTCAGACAGGCTGAGAGCAGTCATGGTTAAAAAAATTAAATGAATTGTATTAAGTGATCCGCCCATAGATATTGAGCCAACTGAATTAAGAGGTTTTAGTATCAAATTCCAAATTGTTTGAAAAAGGCAAATCAATTTTTATATTCCTTAAAAAAAAAAAAAGCAAGAAACCTTTTAACCACCAACTAGTATGGCTTGAACATTCTTATTTATAGCTGAAACCTGTAGGACCTTAGATCCTTCATTTAACTTTCATCAGTCCCGTATCTAGACTTGAGTTTCTTGACTTCAATTAAATGGCTTTCTCTTCTGCAAAATCTAAGAAGGAGTGGTGTAAATACGTTGAGGCTTACAGGAAAATGTAATTCTTTGATATTTTTGTCCAGTGCTAACAAGGTATTGCCTTTGTTAACCTGTTTTAGGATTTGCTTAGATGATGCCTGCAGAAAGCTCAGTGCTATAATGTGACACACGTAGTAGCCAATAAATGCATGCTTTGTGCATTATTTGAATCCACTAATTATCTGGACAATAATTCTTGACATACAGACACTTTTCTTGTCTCTGCAGTTTTGCACCCTCTGCTAAAATGGCACAGATGATAAGTCCCCTGGGGCTGATGATCTCCCCACCAGGAGTCTTAATTCACCTCCAGGACTCTCTCTCTCTGACTTCCAGCATCTCTCATCTTCCCGTCCTAGCACCTTCCCCTGGCCACCACCACTGGCCTTCTCACTGCTCTAGGACGCCAGTCCCTGTGTCCAACGCGTCTCCATTCTGTCTCCCAGGCTCCTTCCCCAGATTCATGCTACCACATTCCCTGGGCTGTTAGGTCTACGCAGGCACAGGAGGGGACACATGCCAAGAATGTGTGGGCCAGGCAGGAGGCTCAGCCAGGTATCATAAGGAAGTCCATGTTACAAACCCTGGAAGTGCCCAGGCAGCCTGGAGTAAGTCTGACTCAGAACTGGGGTTCTCTTCAGGAGGGCTTGAGGTCACCAAAGATCAACAACTACAGAGATAAATGGAATAGATATGGAAGAGGCCCTTAGTAAAGCAGGCAAGGCTGATGAGCTGTTAGGGATACCTGCTCTGGAGTCACAGAGCCTGGGCACAAATGCTGGCTTCATCTCCACCAGCCATGTGACTCTGGCATTCTCCTAATCATTTGTGCCTCAGTTTCTTCCCTTTTAAAATGATAATGGTAACACAGTCTATCTTGCAGTAATGCTATAGAGACCAAATTAGAGTTTTTATAGCCTAGCACAAATAAAAACAACAGCTTCTTATCATTGTCTTCCAGACAGCACTCATCACAGACGGCACTGCCCAATGCAATACTGGGGTTCCATGACACTACTTTTCCCATTGTAACTTCAATAAATAGAAACTTAAAGCAGAATTTCTGGAAGGGAGAGGCAGATAACAGAAGAGATAGTGAATAGGAAGTGAAAGGAAGTCCATGAAATTTCTGTGGTCAGTTGCTCACAGATGTGCTAGCATGTTATTGGCTATAGGCACCGTGCTTTCTCTGGGTATCCTATGGGCTCTCCTATAAAAGTTCTCTTTATTACAGTATATGCCACTTAAATATAATTCTTCAAAAGCTCAAGAACCAGATTATCTTCATAACATAAAGACTGTGAATGTTATATCGCAATGTTAAAATGTCAAATTTTGCACAAAGTCTAAATTAGAGTTTATCCCAAGAGTCACTTAGAAGGATACCGGGCTAATGTGCATGGTTGCCTTGTTTCCGCAGGTGACAGCCTGTGTTTCATTTTTACTTGGATACAATTCATTTTCTATAAAAAATAGTTCAGATCTCATATTTTTCCTTAGCTTCTATAAATCTATCAATAGCTCCAATAAACTGACCTCTTTGTGGAGAAAGGAAGGCTGGCTTAGTGTTTGGGACTATATTTTACATTGGTTATCTGAATGTCCCCATATTGATTTGATTACCTCCCACACCAATATTAAAGTAAAATTCTGAGCCCGAAAGATAGAAGAACATGGGGAGAAAAAGGGGTTAGTGGAGGTGATTTTACAGTGGCTGGTGACACGGCATGTGGAGACATTTGCGGGAAGCTTTTTTCTTTTTTTGAGCAGAGTGGGCTGCCCTTTATTTCAATAGAAATACACTGGAATTATCTTGCTTTTATCTTTAGAATTCAACAGAAAAGTATAATTTTTTTGTTTTCTTTTTCCTTGAGACACAGTTTCACTCTGTCGCCCAGGCTAGGGTGCAGCGGCGCGATCTTGGCTCACTGCAAACTCTGCCTCCTGTGTTCAAGTGATTCTCATGTCACAGCCTCCCTAGTAGCTGGGATTACAGGCACATGCCATCACACCTGGCTAATTGTTTGTCTTTTTAGCAGAGACAGGGTTTTGCCATGTTGGCTAGGGTGGTCTTAAACTCCTGACCTCAAGTGATCCACCCACCTCAGCCTCCCAAAGTGCTGGGATTACAGGCAGAAAAGTATAATTTTAAGCAACATACCCATTTTTAAGACAATTTAATTTTTTACCACACAACAATATTAACAAGAGCCACCTTAGGAAGCGTTTAACATTCTAAAATGAGTACCAGGTGGCTTCTCTCCCTCTTAATTCTCACAATAAGACCCCAGTGATTCTATTTTTAGAAGCTGAAAGCAATTTAATAGGGCTTTTCACAAGGAGCTGCACTTTCAGAAGAAGTAGCCTTTGAAATTACCATAATTGATGATAATTACTCTCAGAAATGAATAAAGAGCAATAAGCTTTTAAAAATCAGATAGTCAAAGGGATACAATACCTTAAGGTGCGATTTTGAAAATTATGCTGACCCATCGGTACATCCTATATTGAGAAAAAAAGGTTATTAATTGTCAAAAACATATTTCAAGAAGAATGTTGCAATGCTAATGAGGTAGAACATATTTCCTCTTTTATCATAAACGGTAACATTTAGCTAACAAATAATTCATTACCCATGTGGAGAAAAAGAGCTTAATCCTAAATATGAATCGAGGTGTAAACTTCAGTGCATCTCTGGAGTGCTGGTATAGTCTCTAAACTCTGGGTGCTGCAAGCATCAGGATTGCTTCTGGACCTCTAAGATTTACAGTCTGCTATTATCAGATCTGATTTCAAACAGTGGCCTGCCGGGGACCGGTCTCAGAGTTACCATCAGTAACTTACAACCATGTGAAAATGGACTTTGGTATCAGACAAATATTAGAAAATGCTTTAGAAAGAACAAAAACATAAAATCTATAGTCATCCCCATCACTGAATTGGCCTGTTGTGAAATCACAAACCATCAGACAAAAAAGAAGAAATCAGCAAAGGGGTGCTGGTAGTTCCCGAAAAAGAAATGGAAGAGAGACAGAATTTATCAGTGGAAAACCCACTGTCAAAAATTCATTAATAGGCTTTCAAGGAAAGATTCGCCTTTGCACATTTATGGTGGGAATGAAAATAAAAGTTGGAACACAACTGCTCCAGAGAAAGTTTTGTTTGCTGCTTTGATTTCCAAGGTTATATTAGGATATGGATTTAGCCTATAGAAAGGAAAGATTTTTTTTGAGAAAGTAATTGAGCTCCAAGTTTCATTCCATACAGTAATGTATTATTCAAGAGCTCTATCAATGTTGAATCAGGAGTGAATGGAGTTCTGCATAGGGGATTGGATAAAGCAATCACTTTCAGCAACGTCAGTTGTTTGGCTCTGGAATTTATAAGTGAAAACTCCAATGGGGTCTTTCTGAAAGTGAGTGAGACACATAGTTAAGTCAAAGTGGTTTGGGCTTAATGCATCACCAAAGCCTTGGGACTCTCTTAAAATATGCTATACTACTGCCAAGGCAATCCAAGCCTGGCTTTGAACCTGCAACAGGTGGGACCAGGTGGTTAAGAAAATAGAGTTCGCTCAAGAGGTCCTTTGATTTTTATAAACAACTTCCCGAAGTTGAGGCATTCAACGGTTCTAGCCGTATCTTGAAGAAGGCATCTTTATCAACACATAACACCAGGCTAAAGTCAGACTGAAACCATTCCTGGGTCCCTGGCTCAGATAATAAAAGAGACAGTCACCCTTAAGTCTTAGGACAATAAAGGCTGATGAGAAATCATCAACAACAACATACCTGGAAAAGCAGGCCTTTCCCCCCCACAGAAACACATGAAAAACAGCACAGGAAATCACATTCAAGTATTTATATATGATTCTTATTTCTTAGAAACCAACCAATCAACTGATAAGTTGCTGGTGTACAATAAATCTCAACAGAAAATGTAGTTATCAGACATAGCACTAACTAGCAAGACGGAGGCTAACTTATCCAAATCAGTGTTTTTCATGAGTGACAGGAGCATAGGCTTTCACTGGTTGGATACTGGAGCTCTAGGATGCAGTTTCTCTAACAGATCTAAATGCTGAAAGGCCCCAGCTGCCCCAGGCCTCCCTCCTTGGATTGTTCTCTTCTTGATGATTTTATCCAGTGCCACTGCTTCAAATATCATCTACAACCTGATGATGTTCACACGCATGCCTCTATCTTGGACCTGTCCCATGAGTTCTGGACGTGCAGAGCCAGCCATCTACGTCCCAGCGGCACTTAACTATGGATTAGAAGATGTCCAGCAGAAAAGCATTAATTTTCCATCTGAAATAACCTGATGTTCCCCTTGTATTGTTCATCTCAATCAATGGCATCATAATTGTTCCAGTTGTGGGGCCAAAAAGTCTGGATGTATCTCTGTTCCTAATGTTCATGGATATGCAACCCATTGCCAAGTCTTATTGGCTCTACTTTCACGTTAGCCCCTGTGTTTGCTTCTCATTGCTTCCATGGCTAACCTCTTAGCATAAGGGGGTATCATTCTTACTGGGGACCCCTGCACTCTTGCTACATTTTCCCAAAGCCTAAATAATACCATGACCATCCCTTGCTTAAGATTCTCCACGACTTCCAATTGCACACAGAATGCAATATAAGCTTTTGCCATGGTGCATCTCACTCCATGACCTCCCTTTGCTTGTCGTTCGTGATGCTTCAGCTACAGAAGCTTACTCTGTCTCCAGGGGACAACAAACTCACTTTCATCTTTGGGTCACTGACTTTATTCTTCAGCTACCTCCTCTTCCCAGTCACTCCTCTCTCTCTGAGACCCCCTCAGCTGACCTACCAGAGTGGGCCATCCCATTGACTCCGGATGCCATCACTCAATTTATCTCCCTTACAGCCCTCATCAGCACCTCACGTGATCTCATTCATTTATTTGTTTTTCTTTTTTTTTTTTTTTTTGAGACAAATTCTTCCTCTGTCTCTCAGGCTGGAGTGCAATGGCACAATCTCGACTGATTGCAATTCTCCACCTCCCAGGTTCAAGCAATTCTCCTGCCTCAGCCTCCCAAGTAGATGGGATTACAGGTACCCGCCTCCATGCCTGGCTAATTTTTGTATGTTAATAGAGACGGGGTTTCGCCATGTTAGCCAGGTTGGTCTTGAACTCCTGATCTCAGGTGATCCACCCCTCTTGGCCTCCTAGAGTGCTAGGATTACAGGTGTGAGCCACCACTCCTGGCCTCATTTATTTGTTTTTCTGTCTATGGTCTTTCTCTTGCTATTAAAATGCAAACACTAGGACTTGTGCTCTCTTACTGATTATTTGACAGGTCATGGTCTTCTGTCTGATAGTCACATTTATTTTTTAATTGGAAAAAGATGAAGAGAAGTTGGGAGAAGAAATATAACTAAACCAAAACATGAATGCTGAACCCCTGCCTGTTGGGTAAGGGAGTATCACTTGGAGACCTTGGAATATGTGGGGACCCAGGGCGACTGGAAAACTCCACTTTCACCTGACAACTAGCACGTTCCTTCTCATCAGACAATAAAATTATGTAATATTACATTTTTAAAAATTGTAACTGCATCCTTAGCACAGTTAATAGCATTATACATGAAATTTAACTCCCAGATAGTTTTAAAACCTAACAATCCTATGGGGATCACCCTAAGTACTCAGTTGTATTTACTCTTCCCTCCTCCTATGGGCCTTTCTATTTTCCATCTCCATTTCAGCCATCTTATTGCAGATGTCCCTGGTGTAAGGAGTTCAGTGCTTTCTCATATGCTGGAAGCTGGAGGGAAACACAGAATCATAACACAGTGTCCACTGCACTGCTGCCAACACAGGCTGGACATCTGGGCAATGAAGCAACGGGCTTGATGATACCACTCAAACTCCAAGGGCATCATGCCTTTGTCTTTTTATTAAAAACCTCAAGGCTTTCCACTTCATGATAGAATTTATTTTTAAAAACCTCAATTAAAAAATAGCTGTATTTAATTGCTACTATCAGTTGTAAATAACGCTGTCTTGGGTTATGAAGCTATAATGCAAAATCACACTAGGTTGAAACCCTTAGCAATGTGGGCATGGAACTCGCTCATACCCTGATGGTTGTTCATAAGGGCCTCTCTGAGAAGAAGGAGGCGGTAAGCTTGTCTCTTGCAGACAGGAGTTATTTTGGCAGGAGATGCCCAGCCTTTGGTTTTGGGAAGTTAGCTTTCCCCCAGCGCTCAGGCGTTGGAGGCAGGGGAGGGCATACCGTGGTGCTGATCTTGCCGTTCTCTGTGGTCATGCTGTCCCTGTGATGTAGGTGTGCAAAGGGCTTGGCTGCCCCCCAGGACTCCAAGTACCGGGTCATGCGGACCGAGGCCCTCATTTTGGCTCCATCGAGGGTGTGGCGAGGTCTGAAGAGATGCTGGGGGCTCCGTCGTTCCCCCTTGGGGTGAGAAACAAAGCATCACACCTGGCACAGCACAGGGACATACCCGATCCTTTCTGCATCAGCCTCATTGGACTAGGGTCATTCCTCCCGAAGTCCCTCCATTTGCCCTCTGTGGTTTCTGTCCTCATTCCTTCAGTGTTATTGGGGAACACATTATTTGATTTGAGGGATTTTTTTTTTTCAGCTAGCAAAACACACGTCATTGAGACTTAGAAAACATAAGGACACGTTAATGGGCATGTTTTATTAAGTAAGTTCGTAAAGCAGAATGTGCTGATCTGTTTAGCTTGTTTTTGGTGGTTGTGTTTTTTTAGAGTGATAGGTGTAGGGGATTTGGGGCTATTTCTAATGCTAAATAGCCCCAAACATCGTGTTTTGGTGTTCTTTACCTGAACATAATGTTCTCTGTACGTGTATTTTTTTGAACTCCCCCCCTTCAGCCATCATCCCCCAGTCCCTGCTGTTTGCCACACATCTGCCTCTAGATTGATCATCAAGCTAGCTGAAAGTTTGTCTCCAAAGGTGAAAGTAGGGCTTCCGAGATGCTACCATGAGTAAATGTCCATAAAGTTGATCTTGTTGATTTTATGATATTGGTTTTCATGGTTCAAAGGTCTTTCTTGCTGATATTTGCACCATTCACCAGCTGTGTAATTTGGGAAGAGTTACAGGACTCCTCAAAGCTTCAGATTCTTAATCTGTAAATATTATTAATATCCATTTGGCAGGAATTTGAGGAGGTTTAAAAGAAATGAGAACTTTAAACCCCCTGATCTGGCCTAAATGTGGTGTGAATGAAATAAGAGATAGTTCCTCACTGTTTGTATGGGGTGGATCATCTTCCAGGCAGCAAACGTTTTTATGTTGCGGAAGGTAAATATGCTTGTACATACACGCAATCTCACAAGCATGTCTATGTAGTATTTATTTGTTAATCTTTCAAATATTTTTTCTCTCCCTTTTTCCTATATGCTCATTCAATTTTACTTAGATTTTCACCTTCTAAAGCCCTAAGCAAATTATTTTCTCTTTATTTAATTTCCCAACTGACAGGTATCAACAGCTGTGCCCACTGACAGGCTTCCAGATGCAACATCTGCCAAGGGATACACTGACTAACAGACACGACGGCTGAACTAGCATCCTGCATCAACACCCTCATCCTACAGACAAGCAATGCATTTCAACTGTTCACTGAATAAGTATTTGAATTCATGATTACAAAGCATCTTCTGTAATTAAACCACTATATGCATTTAAAATCATTTGGGGGACAAAAAGTAGCAAAGAATGGTATTGGTTATTGACTAAAAACATGTATGAATATAAATAATTTGCTCCTCCTCCCTTTTCATCATAGACCCTTGACAATGATACTGACCTTGGGGTTGATTACAAAGTAGGTTTTCACCAGGTGTTGTTTTAAATATGGGTCCCTAATGTCACCATCTCCCTCCTCCACTTTATAAGCGCCATTCAAGTGCTCCAGGGTGACGGAAGAAATGTGAACACGTCTGAAATTGCATTTTAAAACCACAGTCAAGACATAAAAGGATAAATGTGAAGAAAGATGTTCTATTTGTTTGTGATTTCCGAAATACTGTATCCACCAAATGAATGAAAGTCTACATGTTCTTGGGAGCACTGACCGCAATTAAAGTTTATATTCTGTTGGCCACTGCTTTGCAAAGATGCTTTTAGAGGTTGTGAGCTACTAATTTTGGAGTTGCTCTGCACTCACAGAAACCTGCATGGTGGGTGTGGTGAATTACAGCAAATGCAACTTGATTACCTTGAATTTTTGTGAGAATATCTTTTGAAATGTATGTCAAGCACATTTCAGGAAGCATGCTAATCTGTATAGTAGTGTAGATTTTCTCAGTGCTTGCTCTCATGCTTCTTTCAGTCATAGCCCTGGATAAGGATTCTCTTGACTGAAATACGTTATTCTGCCCAGAGAAGGATTCTGTCCTTACTAATTTTAATGTACTGGTTTTAGAGGTCAACAGTTTTAGACAGATGCCATATCTGGACTTTATTGTAAAACATCTTTAAATCAGGCCTCTATTCATGAATTTGCAAATAAGTAAAAGTGTGTATTTTACCGTCTGATATTCAGTCTTTGAACCATGGACAAGAGGGGTCACAGTGTAGGGACTTGAGAGTTCATGTTTATCTGCTTAACATGAGGGGCCATTCGGTGTGAGTAACATGATACCAACAGAGGCAACAGAAGTCATCAAAAACTGAGCACTCCGTCGTTAGCCTGATGACCTGTCATTCCTAACCACGCTGCCTGCCTGAAGAAAGAAATCAACGCTGCGTCTTACCCAGGGACCCCTCCAGCTTCCATGTGGTTGGCCAAGGTCACGTCATGGGACCACACATCATACTGCCACTTCTGCAGACCAATCACGCCGCACAGGACATTCCCAGAATGCACACCTACGCGCATGTTGATATCAACTCCAGTAGCATCCCTCACTTTCCTGAAGAGGAGGGAAGTGAGATCATGATCAAGTAACATCCACTGCTTCCTTTGACTCTTGGTCAATTTTCCCAGCATTTTATTATTTGGAATTTCTCAGACTGTTGGAAATGACCATGAACCCTCCTGTGGCAAGAGACCACTTCTCTGAGCTAAGAGAAAGGGCTTTTCCTTCCAGTCACTCCAGATTAGACCTATGTTCTTGCTATGGAAGCCAGATCAGGCCAGACTAGAGTGATGACAAAACATTTTGGCTATCACTTTTACTTTTGCAAAGAATTGTATCAAACACCTACAATGTGCTGGCACGTCTGCATTTCCATACTAGAATCACGTGACATTGCCTTGTAATGTAAGAAATAGTCTTAAGCACTATTTGTAACGTTAGCATTTAGCACAATGTACATCTCCAATCAATATCTTCTACTAATAAGTGAAGAATATAGCTCATTTGTGAACTTAATAATGACTTTGGCCTAAATGAGCATTTTTAGAAAAATAATCATGTCATTAAGTCTTTTCAGTTGTGCACATTCTTTAACGAAAAGAGAAAAAATACCTTTTAGGACCCTATCACCAACTCATTAACAGAGAAAAGGGATAAACTTCATGGAAGAAACAAATGGAAAGGCTTGGTAATGCTTATTTACTCTTGCTATCTGAGTACATTAAGGTAGTATTGCAAAAGAAGTATATAGGAAGATGTTCCTAGTTACATCAAGAGAATTACCCCAAGAGGCAATGTGGAGGGCAGCAATGATGCCGACTGCAGTACAATAAAAGGAAGACACTATCACTTGTGAATTGTAGTGAAATGAGTCATCACCATCTCAAAATGGCATAGGCATGTATGTCATGCTTAAATGATATAATGATACCGTTTTAGCATGCTAAAAATGATAAAAAGAAATGGACCCACAATGTAAAAATAAATCACAGTCTGGTATTTTCAGGACATGGCTCATGGGTATGTGTGTTCATTGTGTACATCTGTATGTAATTTTCTGTCATCACTGTACCCTCTCCTACCGTGTGCATTCAGTTAATGTAATCAGTTGCTTGCTTCTTTCAAAGTGCTTTGAAGGTCTTGAACTCATGTGTGAGCATCTTTATCCACTATTCCAATTGCATGTTCTCCATCACATATTCTCTCTTATTTGCTCTGTACCCCCTGAGAATAAGTTTTAGTGATATTGGAGTAAAGCTGTCTGGGTAAGGAGTAGGCTTAGCCGACCTATGAATAATGCGCTTTAGTCTAGTTCTTTATTCTAAATCTGGATTGCCAGTATTGTGTATTTAAACCAAGTCTGTGAATATCTGCTTTTATTGGCTACAGAGCAACAAGTTTTCATGTAAGATCTTCATACCAAAGTAGGAAGTAAAAATAGCTTAGAAAGCCCTGTCAGGTGTTTTGTGCAGCTGACAGAGGTAAGGTTACATCACCTCAAAAAGAAAGATATGCCTGTCAGTTATCCTAAAAATAAATTGTTTGGAAAGTACAATGCACCACACTTGTCAATGTGTAGAAGTCTACTATTTGATAAACCGTCAAAATTCAAGATGTGTTTGACCCTTAGTCGTTTTTACTCTCTGGTTCTGAGTATGCCTATTTTATTAGCCTATCTACCTTGTTTATCTTTTTCTTCACCTTTTAACAAGTATGACATAGGAAAGTCAATTTTTTAGAATTTATGGATCAGTCTAATCTACTCTTATTCATCATGGAATATGTAAATGTATTGAAAACTGTTTTTCAGGAGAGAAATATGGGTTGAGGGGAAGGAAAAGTGGTTCTACTTATGTTCCAAAATCCTCATCAGAGAACATCTGATGTTCTCAGGTATGGAAAATATTTTTTAGTTGACTGAGAATGCAGGTTTAACAGAAAAGATAAAGAAGGGGCATAATGATTGCCGGTTTTCCAGACTGGATTTTCTTCTCACAACTGTTAATGTTCTCAGAGCTGATGAAGGACCACCTCTGTGTATAGACTTGTAGCTTTAAACCTTGCATTGGTAACAAAATGATCGACTTTAATCCAGGTAGAATTCAAGATGGCTATACTTCAGTTGTATGATAAAATCAATGGTTCACATGACTGTGGCATCTAAAAATGTTTTTATATCATCTCTCTGCCACTAAATTGACTTGAATTTTGGAAAAAAAAAGTTGGTGTTGATATGTTTATGTGTGTGTGTATATATGTATTTATAAACAAATGTGTGTGAGTAACAAGTGAGTTTCATAGTCTTCCCCTATGCATGGGTATTCCACACACAAATGGCTGAGTTATTGTCATAAAACAATTTACAATAAAAAAGTTGCATTCTTAAAAAATAATTTAGAAAGATATTTTGCTTCCCGTTTCCTTTCTTTTTTTTCTCTCTCTCTTCCCTTCTTGTTTTTGCAAAAATAAAAAACCCAGCTACTCATTTGGCTCTATGCAATCATCCAAACCTTTTCTTCCTGCCCCATAAAATGAGTTAGAGCATCAACAGGACAAGGAGATCCATCCCCACCCCTCTGCCCTGCATCTGCAGGCTGTGGCTGTGTGAGCACCAGGGCATCCCCTCCTCTGGACTTTGCTTATAATAACTCCTCTTCCTGTTCCCCACACCCCCAAGCCTCCCTTTGGTGTCAAGTGGCCAGCTGGCATTGTCCTTCAGACTCAGGCGCAGCCCCATACGGAAAGGATGTTTTGTCCCCTCTAGGCTGGTCCAGGCAGCCCCACTGCTTCTGTCCTCTAACTGCCCTGAGGACAATTAGCACTCCCTTTCCGTCTTCATCTCTGCCCTCAGCAGAAATTTAACTTGGGTGGACACAACCTCCTCTAAATGGGTTGTTTACCTCTCAAAGGGTTCAAGGCCCAATGCAACAGCACCACTTCATACAAGTTTACTAATGGACCAAGGTTATTTTTGAAAAATGTACTGTGCTTCGTCTTTGAGCAATGATGATCCTAAAAAATCTGTTAGAGACTCATAACTGTTCTTAACCTTTTATGTTGTTGAGAGGGCATTTCCAACCACGTGGCATTTGTTTGCCAAAATAGGCCAGGAGAGAGCCAAGAAAGGATAAAAAGGGAGGAGAAAGGAGTCTCAGTTTGGCCATTTGACAGAATTGATTCTAAAACATTAAAATCATCCCCACGTTGTCTTTTTTTAAAAAAATGAGTTGACCATGGTTTCAGACGAATTGACTGGCCACATGTTTTGTTGCATGTATATGCAATTTACATGATCTATAGAAAAATGCTGAAGTCATTGTTTAAAGCTTGCAATAGTAGTAGGTAAACATTACAGTTTAAGAGAAGCCTTAATCTATTTTAAAATCAAGGTCCTGAATGTTACTTGATTAAAAATAATTTACATGTTCGTGACAGAAAACAGAAATGCTTCTAAGCATTGGAAATGTTCCAAAGCTGCGGCTGAAGTGCCTTTGCAGCAGTGCTGGGGCTAGCAGAGAATGGGGTGCTGCTACGCATGCAGTGTGAACACAGGGAAGAGCAGGCAGCCGTCTGGGACTCATTGCTGCTGGTTCCCATGAAACCGAGACCATTCGGCAAAAACCCAAGTGCCAGGTGTGCACGTACCACCCGCATGCTTAAAACATGAAAATTCCTGTCTGGTATCCAACCCACCTCATAGCTCAGTGAATGTGAATGCAAATGCACGTCCTTGCATGGGAGAGAGGATGAAAGTGGACAAACAACTCCTGAAACTGCTGAGATGCCCTCTCTGTTGCTGCTTTTTGTGAGGGTGTCACAAAACTTTTTTTTTTTTGAGACAGAATCTTGCTCTCCTGCCTAGTTTGGAGTGCAGTGGTGTGATCTCAGCTCACTGCAACCTCCACCTCCTGGGTTCAAGTGAGTCTCCTGCCTCAGCCTCCTGCGTAGCTAAAATTATAGGTGTGTGCCACCATGCACAGCTAATTTTTGTATTTTCAGTAGAAACGGGGTTTCATCATGTTGGCCAGGCTGGTCTCAAACTCTTGACATCAGGTGATCTGTCCGCCCTGGCCTCTCAAAGTGCTGGGATTATAGGCATGAGCCACCACGCCCAGCCCAAAACATTTTTATTGATCACCTTGTCTACCATACATGAAACAAACAGAGGAAGAATGTGGGATCCTTTGGTCCACAGGTGGCAGGTAACAGGGATGTAAAGCCATTGCCTAACTTGAGGACTGAGTTGAGGGGTCAGCAAGAATTGGGAGAGGTCCTCAAACCTGTTGATATTACTTAGATTCTGTACACATAAGATATTACTGATGAATCAATGATGAAAAAATAAATAAAATATTCCACCTACAGGGGAATGTTATGCTGTCTTCAAAAGTAATGCAGTGCTGACACATGCCACCACAGAAATTAACCTTGACAACACTAGGCTGAATGACAGAAGCCAAACACAAAAGGACAGATATATGATGCCACTTACATGAAATATCCAGAATAGGAAAAATCGTAGAGACAGAAAGTAGACTAGAGGTGACCAGGGGCTGGGGAAGAGGTAATGGGGAGTTACTGCTTCATGGGTACAGAGTTTCTGTTTGGGGTGATGAAAGGTTCTGGAAGTTGACAGTGGTGATGGTTACCCAACATTTTGAAAATACTCAACATCACTGCACATAATTTTACATTTTTATGTATACTGTATCACTGTATATTTTTATGCATCATTGTAAATTTTTATATACACATGAAATGACTCAAAGGGTAAGATTTATAGTATACATATTTTATCACAGTAAAAATTATAATAGTATTTTTGATGCACTGGTGATAGTCCAATGAATGTAATGTAAGGATTATTTCTCCTAAGAGACCTTCAAGACACTGGAGTAACTTAAACATTATGGAACTGGAACATGGTTGATTCAAAAGCAGAAACAAGGCTTTAGTAAATGGGTGGATTTCTTAATCCAGTGTGTTATTAATGCACATAATTTTGCCCTTCATAAGACTCTTCCACAACTACTTGAAAAGGAAATCAAGAAAAACACTTTCCTCCATAGAATTCATTTCGCCTTTTGTTTAAAACCAACATTGAGGCTGTCACCAGAGGCAGGTTACAAATTTAAAAAATACGACTAGTTCCACTGATTGGATTCACTTACATCTAGATTCACAGACTTATAGGTAGTTATTTACTTTTGAAAAAAAGTTTAAAAATATTTTTCATGTATCAGAGAATATACATGATTGACTTATGGGAAGACACAATTGTGGCTATTTCTCACCTGATGCATTTTGTGTAGGAAACTGGGTTCACACTAACCACTCTTCCCATAGCAACTCTCTCATCGACTTCATTTACCTCCCATTCCTGATCTGCCTGACAAAATCATGCAGGAGTCTGCTACTGAGCTAGTGAACTTGGAACATGCAGGTGTCTCCATTTCATTGGCTGAGGTGGTCTCTGTGTGTGTAGGGGGGGTAGGGGTGGAGGCGGCAGGCATTAATCTTCCCAAGACCATTCTGGGAAAGCCACCTGTTAACATTTTAGTCACTTCAGCATGTTACCAACACAGTGACAACAGGACATGTTGTCTTCTCACATAAAACCCTTTCTACTTTAATCCCGACACAGGGAATGAGAATATCAAGCTCATAATTCCAACTCTGTCCAGATTTTTTTAAAAAATGTTGAGGATAAGGTCAAATTATTTGACCAAAATGGACAATCAAAAACCCAATAAGGTACAATATTCCAATCATGCAGTCAGCAAACAACAGGCTTTATTATTTATAAGAATATTCTGGCTTCTACAAAGGGCATTACTAAATAAGGTACTGCTGCCGGGTGTGGTGGCTCAAGCCTATAATCCCAGCACTTTGGGAGGCCCAGGAAAGCAGATCATGAGGTCAGGAGTCTAAGACCAGCCTCACCAATATGGTGAAACCCAGTCTCTATCAAAAACACAAAACTAGCTGGGCACAGTGGCACACACCAGTAGTCCCAGCTACTCAGGAGGCTTAGGCAAGAGAATCGCTTGAACCTAGGAGAGGTGGAGGTTGCAGTGAGCTGAGAATGCACTACTGCACTCCAGCCTGGGCAATAGAGAGAGACTCTGTCTCAAAAAA
>NW_016107541.1:1594-67402 GCF_001604975.1 Cebus imitator | reverse complement strand
AAAAAAAAAAAAAAAAAAGAAAGCGCTGTTAATAAAACTGTGGCGCTGGCAATAAAATTACCTTTTTTACCCTATATTTTTACCTTGTACCAATCAATGAAAATGACATCATTATTCTATATAAGCAGATCTTCTCTGGAATCACAGTGAAAAAATTATAGATACAATGCAGAAAATATATGTTACCAATACAAATTGAAATTAAATTCACAGAGCTGAGCATTTTTGACTAGAAGAAAATCTTTCATATTGGATTTTTAAAGTAACTGCAGTCTGGCTGTAAAACCCACATCTTCCCTTACCGTGTGTGTGGAGCCATAGAATTTGTCAGAAATTGGAAAGATGATAACATGTGCACACTTTTACCTTAAGATCACAGAAGACATTCAAAATTCACAAAAAAAAAAAAAAATCACTTTTGACTCTGGGCGCAGTGGCTCATGCCTATAATCTCAGCACTTTGGGAGGCCGAGGCGGGCAGATCACAAGGTCAGAAGTTCAAGATCAGTCTGGCCAATATGGTGAAACACCGTCTCTACCCAAAATACAAAAATTAGCCGGGCATGGTGGCGGGTGCCTGTAGTCCCAGCTACTTGGGAGGCTGAGGCAGGAGAATCACTTGAACCTGGGAGGCGGAGGTTGCAGTGAGCCCAGATTGCACCATTGAACTCTAGCCTGAGTGACAGAGCAAGGTGCTATCTCAAACAACAACAACAAAAAACAAAAATAAAAAGCTTTTGAAACAAAACTGTCCCGTCTTACAGATTTCCAACTCAGTATTACTGTAATCTAAGGCTCATAGTAGCAATACTAGGCTGAGTCAGGTAGCTCATAGCTACAATGCCAACAGTTTGGGAGGCCAAGACAAGCAGATTATTTGGGCCTAGGGGTTCAAGACCAGCCTGGGCAACACAGGGAGACTGTCTCTACAAAAAATAGAAAAATTAGCTGACGTGTTGGTGCTTGCCTGTGGTCCCAGCAACTTGGGAGGCTGGGGTGGTAGGTTTGCTTTGGGCTCAGGAGGAGATAGAGACTGCATGCAGTGAGCTATGATCATGTCACTGCACTCCAGCCTAGGTGACAGAGCATGACCTTATCTCAAAAACAAACAAACAAAAATAATACTAAATAATGAAGTCTTATTTTCCATTGTGTTACTCACATGCCAATAAATGGGTTTCTGCACAATTATATTTAAATGCACAATAATGTATTTAATGCCAGTAGGCAGAACAATAGAAATAGTCACGGGTGAGATATACAACTCCAAATTTTTAGACAGTTGAAAAAAATGCTTACTAAGCAGTCCACTTACTTTATGGCTTCACACATGTCCAGTCCCATTTTCACACAGTTCTTGGCATGGTTAGGGAGAGAAATAGGAAGTCCAGATACACAGTAATAGCAGTCTCCTAAAATTTTAATTCTCATGCATTCATTCTCCTGGAAGAACAAATTACCAAATTTCAGTTGCATTAAGCACTTGCAAAATGGTCTAGGTTTACCTAATATCATCAGGTGCCTGCTCTGCTCACGACATTCCAGGGATGTCTGGAGAGGGCAGTGAGAACCAATTGGGCTTCCCTTCATTACCCAACCAGAATGAGCTGCCCTCCCCTACATGCCAATTTCCAAAGCAGGATAAATAAGGAAAAGGGAAAATATGGGAAATAAGAGAGAATGTTCTGGAATGATTTTTACTTCATAAAAGCAAAGAAGGATGGGGATGGGGCCAATCACTTTAGTCTGAGCAGCTCCAAACATTGATGGTGAAATAAGCATTCTATGCAGAGCTGAGTCTTTCAGAGTAGAAGATGACGACCAGCACTCTGTAGGAATTAGAATCTCATGTCCTTCCCTACTGTCCTTATAGTTTCTTTCAAGTATTGTAAAGCCAAAGCAGATTCTTACCTACAGACATGTCGCTTCTGATAGATATTGCCACACCTAATAAGCTACCATTCAACAGAGCCAAGTAACTTACACTTAATTCTCATCTTAGGCTCAACTGTTTCAAAATAAAATTTGACTAACTCATTATCTTTCTGGGCTAAATTTTATATTTATATTTTAATATTTAGATTAACTGCATTCATACATGTCGACCCTATATTTGTTTCTAAACTTTTGATCCAGCTTCCAGACTCTTCAGTAAAGTAAAAGAAAAACAAAAACAAAAATGATGTACCAAACACAGGCATTTTTTCTCTAACACAAACACAGGCTTATGTATAAACTAAACAAATTTGAAATAATCAAGTGAACACACCTTCTTAAGCATGTGTTAGGTTTGCTGAATAGTTTGCCTGTTTCTTTCCCTGTTTGATGGTGCACAAACAGGACATATTTTCACAGGTATCTACAGCACTACAGATACCTACGATGTGCTTAGTAATTCCTGACGACAATATCATAAATAAGGAAAAGGCAAACAATTACATATTAATCAAGCTTCCCTCCCATACTTCCTAAAAAGATATTCTGAGACTAGAAAACATGAGTTAGAGTGAATCGCAATGCTTTTGAGTTCTTTAGTATAAAGTTATATGCTTTACATAAAAAATACTCAGTGCATTGGAGTATCTGTTTTCTGACAATAACCCCCCATTAGTGAACTGTGAACCATGAACTCATGTCGAAGGCACACTGTGCCTCTGACCAATGATGGATAAACCAAGGGATGGAGAGTCAGCTAAGGTTGTAAACTCCTCTGTTCCAGTGATTACAGGAAGTCATGTCAAGTACCTCTTTCATGGGTAATGAATTATGTCCTTACAAATTCGCATGTTGAAGTTAGTCCTGATACCTGTGAATGTGAACCTATTTGGCAGTAGGGCTGTCACAGATTTAATTAGTCAAGAGGAGGCAGAACTGGAGTTGGGGAGGCGGGGGCTTATCCTCTAAGAAGAGTCATTTGAACACTGAGACAGGCACCTAGAGGAGAGAATGTCATCTGAACATTGGAGTGACGTTGTTCCCAGCCAAGATCGAAACGTTTCTTCCTAACGTGAACAGGTAGTCCAGCAAAAATGACCTTTTATTAATTCAGACTTTTAAGACATCATTTAGGTTTCAACCTTTCTTCTCCTATAAATGAGAAGAAAGAGTTCTTCACCCATAGAACTCACCCCCTTCACTTTGGCTTGGTAAAGGAAGGAAGCAGGCATGTGCTTTTACTGATGTTTTAAAATCCACAGAGAGAGCTGTCAAGGTCAGTGGAACTGCAGAAGGCGACAAACTTGGGGAGTTTGGCCTAAGAATGACCATGCTAACATCTGCAAGCCAGATTTCTTCCTAAGAGACTTGACTGGAATGTGCTATCTTGTTTAAAAGTGATCTAAATCACACAACGAACTAAATTTAGGACCAATTCTTCCACAGATAAATCACTGATATTGCTAGGCAAAATGAAGCACTTTTTTGTTGGGAACAATTCAAAGAGAGAATTAGGCCAACCAGAAACATTTAACAGGAAGTACAGGGCTTACAGGAAGAAACTTTTTGTCACTGACGTTGCCACCAGCAATTGTGGCAGTTCTAAAAAGTAATAGGGTCTAGTGTGGTTTCAGATGGTTTTACATCATTTCCTATCTGTGAAATTTCCCATGGAAGAGCATATGAATGGAAGACCCTGAACTTCCATCTTTGTTTAAGAGGCAAAAGAATCAAAGGATAAAAATGAGACAAGAGTCAGTAAAGGCTTTGCATGGAAGGTACACATTCTATTTCAGGGGCTCTTCCAGGGTTCAGGTTAACAATAGGAATAGAGGATGCTGGTAACTGGAGGAGTGGAAAGGGTCATACCAGATCCTGGACACGGAAATGCCTAAGAGAGCACCTTAAAATAGTACCACGAAGAGGGATTTGCAAGTTGGAGCTCACTGCCTGGAATGTATTTATTACATGTGTGCTGAATTATACATAGGAGGAAGTTTTAAAATAGATAAAAACATGATAATGATATGCCATGGCATTTTTCATCCCTGAGACAGGTTTGAGGCTCATCAAACATCAATGGCAAAGAAATCCAGCAACTTTTACAAACAATCTTCCTAAAGGATGCTTTTATGAAAAAGTAAACTATTGATAGGTGGATGAAGAAAAACGAAGCCAAGAGTTTAGAAATCTTCAACGCGGAAGGGAATCTATAATACTCACCTTTGCAATTTGATCAAACTTTCCGAAGAGCTCATTCAGCATGTGGACTAGTTCTCCTGGGGAGCAGTCACTTGCCAGCCGGGTAAAGCCAACGATATCAGCATATAAGATGCTGTAGGAAGAAAGGAGGTATGGAGACAGAGTTTTCTAGATTATATATATATATATATATATTTTTTTTAAATAAAGTAATGATAATTTTTTCAATAAAATCATGTAATTTTGTTTACACTTTATATTTTCGTGAGAAAGATGTAATTTTCCTGAATAGAGAATATATAAACATTTTTTTAAACTTGTTAATTTAAACATTTTTTAAGATTAAACTTTTGTAGTTAAGATGGGAGTGAAGCAGCAAAATAATTAAAAAAAACAAATTCTGTTTATATTGAGTCAAGGAAGAAATGGGAATAATAATCCTTTTTTAAAAAGATTACTTAAATGATTCTGGAGTCCTTCCTAACTGCCAGGATGAAGCAGGCATGGAATATTTTCCTGACGTTCAGAATTAAGCTGGGACAACGTATTGAACAAATGTGGACCTCAACAGATGTCCAATTATAAATCATGAAAAGGGTTACAAAGGAAAACGAGAGAGTGTTATGAGACAGAAGAGCAGGGACAGATTAGACATTGAGGAGTCTGGGAAGGTCACTCTTAGGAAATGACAGAACAGCTTCCCTTCATGGGATATACTCACTAGTGAAGATGAGTGTGAAATTCCTTAGTGCTTTTTACATGTTTAAAATAGGAAAACACAGCACCCTGTGTGCACTGCAACTTGTCCTACACAATAACATGTTTCTGATTCGTATCAAGGCCTTATAAATAGGCCTACATTTCTGCTGGTGGTTTGAGATTCACAGAGTGAATATCTATGACTGAAGATGTACCACGGAGCAAAAATAACTACCATTTCACAGCCATTAGGAAGGTTCTTATAAAACACAAAAATAATGATTGTGGATGAGAACCTGGAGAAATGGAAATAAGTGTGCCTTGCTGGTGGGAGGGTAAAATGATGCAGCCACCATGAAAAACAATATGGGCGGTCCTCAGAAATGTTAAACAAAAAATACCATATGATTCGGCAGTGCCACTTCTGGGTATATATCCAAAGAACTGAAACCAGGAACTTGAACAGATATTTGCACACGAATGTTCATAGTTGTAGTACCCACAATGGCCAAAAGATGGAAACAAACCAAACGTCCATCGACGGATGAATAAACGGAATGTGGTCTATCCATACAATGAATATCAGGCAGCCTTCAAAAGAAATGAAATCCCGACATGTGCTGCAACTCCTGAAAACCTTATACTAAGTAAAATAAGTCAGATACAACAGAACAAATGCTGTGTGATTCTACATATATGGGGCATACAGTGTAGTCACACCACAGGGACAGAAACTAAAATGCTGGTTGCCCGGGGCCTGGGAAGGGGGGTGTGGAGTTGTTGTTTAATGGGTTTGGAGCTTTAGTTTGGGATGAAGAAAGAGTTCTGGAGATGGAGAATAGTGATGGTTGTAGAACAACGTAGGTGTTTGTGAGCCAACCAAACTGTGCACTTAAAAACAATTGCATTTGTAAATGTCATGCTATGCATATTTTACAACAATAAAAAATACAAAAAGGGGCACCAGTCAGCAGGGTGTCAGCCAGGGCAGGGCAGGACTCTGCTGTTCGCCATACTCTGCTCCTTGCACTGATCCCAGGATGCCTGGCTGCACCTTGGGGGAAATACTTGCTCCTCTGCTGATGGACACGAGCTGCAGGAACCTCTGATGGGTACAGGAAAATCAGGGTTTCTAGGGCAGCTCTACTCTCCACTCTGTTCAGATGATCCCCTAAAAATCATCCCTGTTTCTTCCATGCTAACCTATAGTGGCAGGGATCACAAGTGCTGAGCCATTGTCCAAGAGATAGGATGAACAATGCTCGCTCAGAGAAAGAGTCCCTGATTCTAAGCAGTATCAAGAGGCAGCATGTGCAGATGGGCGGTTAACTCCACTTCCTTCTTGTTCACACCAGCCGCAGTGCTTCCTGCGCTCAAAACCTACAGTGAACAAAGCAGCTCTGAGATAGGCTGCCTGGATATACCTTAAGGTGGTCCAGGGGTTATTTGGCAGCAAAGGAATTAAAAAAGTAAGCAGACAATTGTGATGCAAAGTGCAAAGAAGCAAAGCATTATGGGAGAGAAAGCACAGTGCACTTATGGGACCACAGAGGAAGGAAGCCCCACCTGGAGTCTGACCATAATGCCACTTTAGAAAGATCATCTCTACTGTGGCAACCTGGAAGCTGGCAGGCCAGTTAGAACTATATCCTTGGAACCCTGGAGAGCCCCAATGAAGGTCTATAATGTGATGAAATAGAAGTGGACACACGTGGGAGATAGGATGAGGAATGAACTAGGTTTGTCACTAATTTGATGTTGTACGGGGGTTGTCTGGGAGAGGAAAGCATTAAAATGAAGACTGATTTCTGGCTAAGCAATGGAGTTCAGAGATCTAGGCCTGTGCAAATCAAAAAAGTGTGTAGGGAAAGATGACTAGCCCAACTTTGGTTGTGTTGTGCTTGATGGTGGTGCGTTAGATACACATTAAGTAGGTGAATATGGAAAGCTGTGGTTGAGGCCTGTGTATGAGCATCATTTAGATGGGAATTAAAGTCCTGGAATTGTAGAGGATTGTAGAGAAACAGAGAGGAGGTAAGAGAAAGCCCCCAACATACTCTCATTTACAGGAGGGCCTTGATTTAGGGTAAAGAAAAGAACAAAACAGACTGTCAGGAGAAAACTGAGGGAATACAATGCCAAGAGATCAAGGGATAGGAAAATTCCTTAAGAGGGAGGGCAAGGCCAAGGGGTCAGATACACTTGAGCAGTCAAAAAGTGACTTAAAAATATTTCCCAAGATCAGAGGGGCAATGCTGAACTTCAGACATTTAAGGCTAGAAAGAGCCATTAATAGAATAATACACTTAGTCAGACAACTGAATGTTTCTTCTATAATTGTATAGTCAAAATGCTCACAAAACTGAAGGCAAGCCAGTATTTAAAATAATTTTACTCCTTAACATGTGTGAACTTTCTTTAAATGTGGTTTTTACTATCATGTATCCAATTGTGCTTCCTTAGTTCCTACTCATATATAAATGTGTTTCTGTTACCTCCTTCCTGATAAGAGTTTTCTATATCACACTGACATCTGTCTATGCTTGGGTCTTATATAGCTTTTCTAAAATCTGATGTCAAATGGGATTTGCCTTAGCAATGTCTTTAAATTACAGATAAATTTGTTTCTTATTAACAAGCTTCAAAAAACTTAGACCCGAAGCAGCCTGGCTCTTCTAAAAACTCTAATGACTAAACTAAGACCATCAAAACATACCGAGTGAGGTCAGATACATGCACAGGTTACTTATGGAGATAACTCAGTGATAGGGTTTGGATTTGTGTCCCCACCCAAATCTCATGTCGAACTGTAATTCCCAGGGTTGGAGGAGGAGCCTGGGAGGTGATTGGGTCAGAGAGGCAGCTTTTTCTCTTGCTGTTCTCATGATAGTGAGTGAGTTCTCACGAGATGAGATCTGAGTGTTTAAAAGTGTGTGGCACCTTCCTCTTCCTCTCTTTCTCCTTCTCTGGCCATTTAAGACATGCCTGCTTCCCTTCACCTTCTGCCATGATTATAAGGTTCCTGAGGCTTCCGGAGCCATGCTTCCTGTACAGCCTGCAGAACTGTGGGTCAATTAAACCTCTTTTCCTTATAAATTGTCCAGTCTCAGGTAGTTTTTTATAGCGTTGTAAGAGTGGCCAAATACACCCAGCTAGAATGGAAAGCAGCATATTAACATATGGAGTGGATAAAAAAGCAAACCCCCAAAAGAAGTGGTCCTGGGAATGGGAGGGGCACAGAAATTGGTGTTGGTCTGGGTGGGCCTCACCCTGCTGTGGCTGGGAGACAGGGGCAGGAGAGAAATGGAAGGGAGGATGGATCCCCTCCAGCCTGAAGTGAGTCCCTCTCACTATTCCTCTCTAGAGCTCATGGGAGACAGAGGCCCCACACCAATCTCCTTCCCTACTACAATCCCATGATGAAAACATGTTAGTTTTCTAGGCACTGTGACCCCGTGGAAAGTAGGTATGCCAATCTCAGAAAGGCAGTAACTTTCACAGTAAATTAACTGAGGTATGCATCAGTGTCCTGTGACTTTGGTCGCTGGTTTTCCAGACCCAAGAAACTCATCATGCTGATGGCTTCATGGATGCCCTGCTCCTGCAAAGTCCATTTGGAGGACTCAGTCTTTGTGCCTGGAGATCCCACAGGCTCTCCCTCCGATCTTACTGTAATCTGATCACAGGGTTTCCAGAATGAAAACCCTGCTGTCCCCTTCACTCCTTTCTGTGATGGATGCTTGGCCACAGAAGCCAGGGCTGTGAAGGACAACTCAATCCAATACAGGAAACAGCACCCTATTTTCTAATCTTAGTTTGAAGACCCCGAGGGGCAGCAGCAGGTGAGTGGGGTGGCAGAATCTTGGTGATTCGTCCCCCTGCAAAGGATCTACTGTCACAAAGAAGAGATGGTGATGTGAGGTGTGAGATCTCAGGCAAAACGTCTCCAGTCAGGCAAACAGACTCCCAGACCAGCCAAGGCGCAAGCCCAGCGCCCTACCTCACGTTGGTATGCCGCTTCACGTACAGGTTGTGGAAGTTATTTGTGTTCTCCATCTGGCCCGCCTTGGGACCCTGCAGCCTCTGAATGATCTCTGCTTTCATCTCCATGGCGATGTGGGCTGGCAGCAGGGAGAGCAGAAGCCGCTCCTGGACAAGGTGGGGAAGGAGGAACAAAAATCTCTCAGACAACTTGGGGGAAGACAAAATAACACTGGAGATGGGATAATCCTCCCCCCAGTTTATCTCCCCCATCATGGAAAGTGCAAAGGCAACAGGAGACACAGTATGTGCCCATGAGGGGAGCTCAGTGGATGGTAGCTAGTGTTTTTCCATGTACTGGTATAACTGAGCATTGATCATTCATTCATTTATTCATTCATTCACTCATTTATTCAGAAAGTATCCATCTTTGACCAATAAATGCCATGTCCCTTGAACAGCACTAATGTAAATTAAAGAAGAATGCAGGGGCTTCTCTGCCTCAGTTGCCCTTCTGTTTCCCAAGAGTCAGGCATGAATCTTGACTTCCTACTGATTTGTAGGAAGGCCAATTTAGGGATTTTTTCTGACAAGCTAAAATACAGATTCTAGAAATACATATTGGGAGTGAAAAGAGATTTTCTAAGATCAGACTGTATTATTATATTATTTATTATTTATTGAATTCTAAGTGTGTGTTCTTCAGGATGGAGCATAAAGGAAAGTAAAGTTATTTCCCCAAAGATTTTTAAAAATCTATTTTGATTTTAAAGTAGCAAAGTGGAAATAGTATTAAAATTTCAGAAACCAGTGGTCAGTGTAAGATAGAAAACACTCATTTTCGCCTGCTTGCTCATTTCTGAGATAAAATACTAGCTTTAATGCACTTAAGAAAGACAGATGATATTCCACATTTCTTAAATGAGATAGTCAAATACTTTCAAAGATTTCATTTCCTCTATGATAAGCAGATAATCCTCTTTAGTAATTCTAAGCCATTATAAAAGTGGAGTCAGAAATGTTAGCTTCTATAAAATGTCATATAAGAAACTACAGGTGGAACACAAGGAAATGATAACATAAAAGCTTTATGTGTATTTTTGGTCTTTAAATTCAGTAAATCCAGGAAACAATAAATATCAGTATACAATATTGTACTCATTTTAACATAAACTTATTTTATTAGAGTAGCATTTTCTCATTCTCCTCAATGAAATGAAAATACACAATGTTTTTTGGAGGAAAAGTCTAACAGAAGGGTAATCTTCAGGACATCTATCCATCCTGGAGTATTTTAATGTTAATCCATTGAAGAAAACATCATATGCTTTAGCTGTGGTAGAATTTAGCAACTTATATTCAATGTTTATAAACAAATATTTGTTCAATGAAACACTTTATCACATCTTTATCTATCACATTTTCTCTCTTTTTCTTTTTTTTTTTGTCAAGCTGATGAGAGATAGGGGTAGAGGGGAAACTAGGGTTTGCTTCCGGATTCACAGAGCCAGGTGTCAATCTCTTTGGTCCACTCTCAGTGCACATCATTTTGGTGGCTGTTGGAAACTTCCACTGAGAGAGCTGAGGGTAGGCCAGGAGTGCATTCTGATGCAGATGGGATGATCCTCCCCTCAGCTCATCCCCCCCATGGAAAAACAAGTGCAAAGGCAACAGGGGACATAGTATGTGCCCATGAGGGGACCTCAGTGTATGATAGCTAGTGTTTCTCCATGTACTGGCATAACTGAGCATTGATCATTCATTCATTCATTCATTACTTCAGAAAGTGTCCATCTTTGACCAATAAATGCCATGCCCTTTGAAAAGCACTAATGTAAACTAAAGAAGAATGCAGGGGCTCCTCTGCTTCAGTTGCCCTTCTGTTTCTCAAGAGTCAGGCATGATATTTCTTCCAAACACCAGCCTGTCCTTCTCGTCTCATCTGACAGCAAGTGCACTGTGTGTTGAAGCCTTGGTTATGAATGATATACCAGAGACCCTGGTGCATTCTTCTTTGATTTACCATTAGTGCTTTGGAAAGGGCATGGCCCAATCCCTCTCTCGTCTCAGAGCCCACTTGAAAAAAACAGGGGGTTTGTTTTCAGGTAATGGCGCTTCAATTGCTAGCTTTCATCATCTTGATATGAAGAACTACTCCATCATCTGCTCATATTTGGCTACTCATCCCCAAAATGCATAAACTTGCCACTTGTCTTCAGTTTCTCTAAGCTTTGGCATCTGTGACTCATGAGACATTTATTCCTTTGGGAAACTCTAAAGGTAATCAAACTCACGGTGCACCCATGGAAGTGTTTAGCAGATAGAAATTGTCCTATAAGTGTTTAGCAGACTGAGTTCTGCTAGTATTGCCTCCACTGAATTCCATTTCTGTAGGTCCTGAGTGTACACTACAGCAAAGTACTCTGTGGATGGTCACTTCCTCTTCTTTCTGTTTATTGATTAATATATGGAATAATTGGGTGTGAAGCCAAAATATTACACACAAAGGAGCTATAATGTCCAAAGTGTATTCATACCAACAGAGGAATCTGGTGAGGCAAGTATGAAATTTCCATCCACAAAAATCAGGACATCTGCTCAGGCATGGTGGTTCATACCTGTAATCTCAGTACTTTTGGAGGTCAAGGCAGGCAGATCATCTGAGGTCAGGAGTTCGAGACCAGCCTGGCCAATATGGTGAAACACTATCTCTATTAAAGATAAAAAAATTAGTTGGGCATGGTGGCAGGCACCTGTAATCCCAGCTACTTAGGAGGCTGAGACAAGAGAATCACTTGGACCCGGGAGGTGGAGGTTGCAGGGAACTGAGATTGTGCCACTGCACTCCAGCCTGGGCAACAGAACAAGACTCCGCCTCAAAAAAACCCCCCAAAATCAGGAGACCTGTCTGGTCATATTCTCAGACTTGAACATAGGAGCCCCTGCTGAGAGAAGGGAAGCATGTTGCTTTGAGGCTTCCCATTGAATCTGTCATAATCAAAGCAAGTAGAGGTTGAAAATAAATGTTAACTTCTAAAGCACTGATAAGGAATATTCACATGTAGACTATAAATAATTATGGGTCTGGATTTGGCTATCTATTTAGAAATCCTAATAGAATCTGTGCATCTACAGAGATGTATTAAGCTTGGCTTAATTAGGTTAAAGTCCATTTTTTACTCTTTCTGATGGCTGATGAGTCAAGGGCTAAGACAAAATGAAATGCACCAAGCCACAGGTGCTCAGTGTACATAACTCTCCATTAGTGAGCTTATGATGATAACCTGTGTGTACGTGGATTCAATACCAATACCATTTTCCACTGAACTTAAAACAATCAGTCAACTTTCCCAGTGTTTACATGAGTTTCTAGCTATGCTTCTTATAGCTAAGCCTGTCAATATCCTACTCATATCCCTTGCTTGGGGATCACCGTAGATTGTTCCTTTCTAAATGTACGATTTCCTGTGTGTCTGCAAATGAAGAGGTAGTTGATGAATAAATACTACAGCTTTTGCATCAACATCCCTTAATAGGAAATCTGAGCATGGTCTGCACATCCCTCAGAGAGTCACAGGAAAAACTGAGCCCTGTTTCCACCACTGGCCCATTTCATTAGCTGATCTCCCTCTTTGGAGGGAGCTGATCTCATGGTCTCACGCCGTCACCGTGCTAAAGAGAACCACTTCCTAACTAAATGACTGTACCCAGACCCTTGTCTTAGGGTCTGCTTGTGGTAAACCTAATAGACATTTCCAAGCTTTGTCTCTCCTCCTCCTGTAATTCTGCAATAAGATTATGCTAAACCCCAAATCACACAGAGCTGATCCTTCCTGAAAGATACAGATTCTATGATCAAAAAAAGAGAATCAAATATAGTAATCCTTTTCCACACCCAGAGCCTCATTTAACAACCAAATGTAAGTTAAAAATCTTTATTTTAGACCCAAATGTAGAAGGATGACTGACTTTTAATAGGCGGTTTAAAAAATATAGAAAGTAAACTTCATATGTTGTACAAAACAAGATTTTTTTCTTTTGTTGGAAGTGTTAAAGAATCCATGTGAATTTAGACCAGCCAAAGAAAAGAACCTGAGGCTTCCTTCCTGACCCCCATGCCCCATCATTCAATGCTGGCACCACTGGTGGATGGTAGATACTGCAGCACCTGGCAACAGCTCAGGGTCCATGCTTGGAGTGTGCACCCGCCCTCTAGGTGATCACAATGCTGGGCAATTGAATGAGTTTCTGAAAAAAGCCTGAGCTCAAAAGTGGTGAAGCAAGACTCTTTCTTTTAAATTTTTCTTTCTCCTCTTTAAAAATGTTCTGATCTGAAGGAAAAGCCCACTACTATGGCACACATGATAAACTTCAACTCAATTTGTAATCCGACAATGTTAATACTTTCATTAATATTTTAGCTTTTTATGAATGTAGCTGTGTGCCCTGCCAAATTATCTGAAAGAAACACACACACTTAAGTGCTTAATATGCTGGGTATAACTTAGCTACATTATTTTCCCAAATTAGTTGGACTAATTCCTTAAGGATATTTTTGGAAAATCAAGTTGTCATTAAACTGATTGAGGCACACTGGCCATTACTTCTTTCTCTTTCTAGTAAAGCTCATGAAACTACTGATAATTTAGCTAATTCTGGCATATTCAAAGGTTATCTGAGTAATAACTTGCCCTTGATTTGGGGGTTCCATTTGACACATCCCTTTGTTAAACCTCCAATTATTATCATTAGCAACACATTTTTCTTATAACTTGTTCTTTTGAATTGTGTCTGATATAAAAGCTACAGAGTTAATGTAGTAAATTTCAATGTAATAGTGATCAAAGTTCAGAACAATCTGAACTCTCTGAAGTGTTTCTAAACTAATGAAGCAAAGCAGGGATTATAACTATGTTTTCACCTTGTTTTTTAGGCTATTTTGGTTGGTAGGAAAATCCAATTGAAGCAAAGAAGACTTACCTGTACTTAAAATCTGAGCTAAGATATAGTAATATATATTATACCCTATCCCTTCAATAAACCATGCATGTAATAAATATTTAAAGCTACTTTACTTTTCAAAAGGAAGAATAACAATGGAAAACTCCTTTCAGATGAATCTTTAAGTTTTCTCTTTTAATTCTTATTTTAAATGCAATTTCAATTACATCAGTATGCTAAATCAATGGAATAAACAGAAAGGATGTTATAAGTTTTTCTCCTCCTAAAAGAAAGCAGCTAAAAGACTGAACAAACACCAGATCCCTAAGCAGCCTCGGGCCACTTGTGGCTCTGCCACCTGTGTGCTTAGGAAACAGAAATCATTTGATAATGTCCTGCAGTAGGAGAAAGCTAGCTGTCCATCAACACGAAATGCTGCACATGCTCCACTGAGAAAACAGGTGCAGAAAGAGAGGACAGTAGCACCTCCCCCAGCTCCTATCACACATCTTTCCTTGCAGCAGGCTCCACGTCTCCAAGTCTCAGAGAATCACGGTCGTCTTCCAGCCTCAGCTTCTCCAACACCCTGTTCTCCCAACAACTGCTACTGGTGCTGTTTCCCATTACAACATTTAGCTTTTCCTCTCAGGTCCCTCAATAGAATTTTTGTTTCACATCAATCAATCAAAACTCTTACTATCTGAAAGGTCTTTCTTTATCTTTCTTTGACTTTTACAAAAAATAAATTGGTCATCGTATTCACATGGGATGGAGAGTAGAGGATGTCACAGTAGAAATATCTCTGAAGTAGGGGTTTTATCCTTTCTCTGTCACCTCAACCAAATCAGTCAGCCTTTGGGGCTCAGCTTGGTCATCTGGAAAATGGGTCTGCTGGGCCATGGAGTCAAAGGTCTCCATGTCCACGTAAGAGCATAGCCCTTCACAGGACCATGGGGGGCCCTTTCTAGAACGTACCTCCCACTGTCCTAGAGATAAATACCACTCCTGCTGTGTCTGTGTGCCCAGCCACTAGCACTACACTGAGGAAAGAACCCAAGTGCTCAAATTCCCACATGGTGGTAAAGATGCAAGTCCAGAAGGCCTGAGGGCAAGGAGATTCCAAGTGGGTCCAGAAAAAGCACCCAGGGAGGAGGCTGGGTCTGAGCTGTATGTCCCTTGCAGTGTGTCTGACTTGTGGGAGTAGGACGAAGAAGGGCTGAGATTTCTGAGGAGCGACTTTAAAGGCCAGTGTTTTCATATCTGTGTGCAGAGGGAAAGTCAGCCTGCTTCTTTCACAGCCTAGAAAGCTGGAATGCTTTGTGCAAATTAAAATCACTATGCACATCAGCAAATCAGGTTTCCCCTTCATAAAACAGTAAGTGCTTTCCTTGCATGCATATCTTATTTTCTCACTTAACAAACCCTGGTCACATACAATATCATTTAGATTTAAACATGTTTTGACCAAGAAAAAAAAAAAAAGGCACCACAGATATAGATGTGGCTCCGAGGGAATGAAGTCAGGTGATCGTCACCTGGGAGATGAGACTGGAGCTCTTTCCATCCAGCTGGATTTGCAGGTTCAAGATGACCAGGATATTTTTTAGAGAGCACATTGTCAAAAGATGGTGGAAAGAATAAAACTATCATTCACATGTGATTATTCTTCAGTTAATAGAAGTTAGAGAAGAAAGTACTAATCAAGTCAAATTATAAAGTATGTCTGCAGTCACTGATGGCAGTAAATTGGTATTTCTAAACTTGAACTGTTTATCATCAGTGGTCAATTCGATTCTATAAAATAGACTCTAGGGAAATGAGAATCACTCAAAAGGTAGAAAAATATTCAATCCTTGGAAAGGAGGCTATGGAGGCCCTCAGATGAGAGCTGCAGCTGTGCTCCCTGGAGCAGGCACAGGGCACCTCGCTGCACACCAGCACCCGGGTCAGCCCTATAGGCTGCTGCACCCGCAAAGGCTGAGCAAGCACAGCTCAGCACCAGTGTGAGAAAATCACCCAAATGGGAATTTCATCCTGCAAATAAGACCTCCACACTCACAAACCAGAAAGTGAAAAAGGAAAATACTACAGAGGGAAGCCAAGTCTGATCCACCTTGCCTCTTCAAGAGTAACTATCCAAAGGCAAGCAATGTCATCCAGCCTGACATGGGCAATGCCGGCGGAGGCACGCTGAGGAGAGAATGGATGAAAATGAACCACAATCCTGAGTGTTGGCCAAAACTCCTCTACATAAGGTATAGATAGCTAGGCAGGTGGTGGCACCAGCCTTTGGATTTCTTCTAAGTAGGAGGACAAGTTGGAGGTGCTGATAACATCATTGACAGAAGGAGATAAGAAGAAGAAGGAAAAAGTGGTAGCACATTGGTATCGATTTGATGAAAGATTTCAAGGAGCAAAATTGAATATTTTCATGTTCAAAAGCAATCCCTCAAGGTAACTCTAAGTACAGATGATAGATACACGATGCAGTTATGTATATACTACACCTGCACTGGACTGGACCATTGTTCTGAAATATGTGTTGACCATCCCTCCCATGCCCCACTGGGATGCAATGTGCCTTGGTAGGACCAGTGACATGTGAGCAGCAGTGATATGTGCTCCTTCTACACAAAAGCTTTAAGAGCCACTGCAGGGCTCACCATACTTTCCTTTCCCTCCTCTGTGGGACCAGCAGGGTCCCAGATAGTGACTCTAAGCCTAGGTCCTGTGCATGGCACAAAGTGGCAGTTCTCCTACAGTGGACAAATACAAGTGAGAAACCACCATTGTTGCCAGCCACTTTGATTTGGGGGCCATTTTTATCACCACCTACCCTAGCTATTGACACTGATGCAAATCCATGCAAAGATGTGCACACCAACCTAGGTCTTCCGTCCCTGAGTACTTCGGATTTCCTCAGCTACTCTGACTTGGGGAGAAGTCGCTCACTCACTTGGTGTGTTTGTAAGCTGCAGCTTCAGGGCAAAAGCTCCAGAAAGCCCCTCTGTGAAGTGCTGATTCTTCTCCCTCATTTAGAGCAAGAGGAGTTTGAGCCTCAGCAAGGCTATTCCACCTGTGAGGAGTCTTCAGGGCAGGGACTCATAACTTTGAATCCCACACTGGTAAACCCCATTGGTCTGCATTGCAGTCCATGGAAGAAAAGGCCAAGAATGTGGTTGCTTCCGTGGTGTGGGAATTACAGAGAGCAGGAATGATCCCACCAAGTACTAATGTGCATTTCCTCCTTCAAAATAAAAACCAGAGGTCACATCTCTAAAAGATTTTCTCTAACTAAAAGCTGGAGTCATTAGAATGTACTTATTCTACTTGGTGCCAGATGTTATCCTACATGCAAATTACTGTCTATATTCTTGAAAGTTTTAACTCTCATTGGATGCAAAAGTAACGGCCATTAATCAGCCAGCCTGGTTCCCATCCTTAAGAATGCTGGCAGCATGGCATCACCATCCCAAACTCAGGGAGGCAGTAAGGCTCCTCTGAAAAGCTTCAGAAAACGAACACTATGGTCTGTCCTAGGGCACAGACTCCAGCTCCCTCCCTGATGACGGCGAGACTGTGGGCTTACTTCCCTTCATCCTTGAGATGCTCAGGGTTCTCCTTTGGAGTAGGCTGTGCTGCCAAGCTTAGAAGCTTGGATTTATAGAACCACCATGAGTATAAGAGAAGTTTGAAGGGGTGAGGGTGAGCAACAGAAAGGGACAAAGCCATGGGAGGGGAGACCAAGCCCTGACATTGCCCTGCTAACTTTCACCTTAAACGAATTCTATAAACTCATGCTTGCAGTGTTCAAAGCTGTTCACTGAAAAAATGGGCCTCATCTTTTACATGGAAATGCACCCTCCTATTATTCCTAAGCGATTTTAGAACTGCTCTACTTGCATGTAGACACTGTGCTTTTAATTCAATATTCTTTCTTCCACTCAACAAATACCTATTAACCACTTTCTATGTATCACTTCCAGGTCTAAACCATTTGTAAGTATCATCTTGCTTAATTTTCTCAGCACTTAATGTTGTAGATATTATTTCTCCCATTTCTATGAAGAAGAAATTGGAGACCAAATAGGTTGCATAGCTTGCTAAACGTCCCAAAGTAAGGAGGTGGTGGAGTTGGGATTAGAACCAGTGGGAGGGAAGTAGTTAGTGGTTAATTGCTCTTAATCAGTTTGCTAAACTGTACTTAGGAAAAAGAGACAATACATAAATAGGTGAAAGATTAAATAACATAGCTCCAGCTGGGGACAGGAGAGGGATCATTCCATACAGAAGTGTTTTTTTTTTTTTAACTGCTTTGAAGTTGAGGATTGAATCTTAAAGCAAAACTGCTCTTGGGGTGAGTACCACAAGTATCCCACACTGTCAGCAAACCCTCAATCTCTCCCCTCCAAGCCAAGCCCAATCCAGCCTGGAAACACCTGCTGGGTGAGAGTTACGGCCCAGAGCAAAATTGTAGCAAATACCAGAAGGCTTCCTTTGAAAATATTGTCCACTTGGGAGATTTCTGGAAAAAAAACTGCACTGCAGTTCTCTCTTGAACCCGTAACTGAATCCTGAAGCAGTCACATATGTTTTCTGCTGTAAATGCTTGGGAAGGGGAGCTCAGGACACATCCGCACAGAGGCAGATGTCCAAATCTCTGCATATTCGTTCTGATAAATTAAGTGCTCCATGCCCGCCTCCACAGAGAAGCCTCCAAAGATACAGCCCAGCAGTTAACAGCCTTTAAATTTTGTTCCTGTTTTCAAACACTAATTGTCCCTTGGGCACTGATGTCATTGATACCAAGAGATGTACCTGTCATTTCTGCATAGCAACTTGTCAGGAAAGAATAATAAGTGAGAAATGAAAGGCTGCAGAACCTCACTAATTCTCAGTCCGCTCATGAAGCAATGTCCTAAGCTTCTTCAGGTAAGGATTAAAGATGCGAGAGGCACCCTCAGAGTACATTATCACCCCAGAAAGCCAAAAGGCTGCATGATCCTGGAATTGTATTAGATGTAACTCAATGACTGCAGCTCAAGCTCAAAAATAAAGGTCTTCTGTTCTAGTTTGCTTGACTATCAACTTTCTACATATGCATATCTAATTTGTGTATCTATGTGGTTGGCACATGACATATTTTAAGCTTTATCTTTGTCTTTAGAAAATGCATTCTTAGTACTTAGAATATAGGTTTTATTTCAGGGACTACACCTTCTAAGCTTCACCAATAGCTTTGTCTTTGGAGAAAATCACATAAAATATTAGCTAAAAAGAGGCTGTCACGTGCCCCACTACCTGACAAAAATAAACCACAGCTAAGAGCTCATATAATTTAAGAAATAATCATGTAATGCAGTTCTTGCAAGTTACATAGGATGAAAGCTCAAGTTTACTTTATACATGCAATACTTTAGGAAACCTTGACTGGGTGTGTTTTCTCACTTGCTCATTGAATCTGAGTATGTATGTTCTTAAGACTCATCAAAATTTTAAGTACACAGAAAGGCAACTAGCAGGCTATGGGCTGAGCCTGGTCAGGCAGATGTACTCTAATTGGTTTGCGGAGTGCATGGTTATGTGCACATGTTTAAAGAATTTGAACCCCTTTAGATAGGTCATGTGCTGTACAGCTGACCACAGTCCTTGCCATTCCCTAACAACTTGCAAGTTCACTGCATACATTTACCATGTCTGCCTATACTCTAAACCATGGTTTCTCACCCTCAGCAGTATCGGCATTGTGAGATCCACGGCTCTTTGCTGTGAGGGGCTGACTGCACACTGCAGTATATTTAGCAGAATTTGTCTAATAGACTGAGACTTAGACTAGACTTTAGTACCCTCTACCCACCAGATGCCAGCAAGACCCCCAGCCCCTTTTATGACAATCCAGACTGCTCACAAGCATTGACAAATGTTTCCTGGGGGGTAACAGTCTCCCTCTGGTTGAAAAACATTCCTCCAAATGTTTCCTGGGGGGTAACAGTCTCCCTCTGGTTGAAAAACATTCCTCTAAATATAAGACTTCTCCTCTGGACTTTTAACCTGACTACTTTCCCCCTGTGCTCTTCCCCTCCACTTACCTCTGTCCCTCTCCACCTTGTACTCCGTGGCCCATCACTTTCATTGTTGTCTTGCCCTTGTCATTCCAGAATGGCAGTGCACACCTCTCCAGGACATCACTAGGAGGTACCCCATCGCTTCTCACATGCCATTGGCTATACCCAGCACTGAGGGATGCGGTGACATGTCTCTGTTCTGGGTGAGACATACCCAGGCACAGAGATCCTCTTACAGCAGAGGAAGAAGAGACTGAGTACTGGGAGACAATCCAGTGGTCTCTGTCACATGCAGAGAGCTCAAATGCAACTGTTTGCAAATGGAAGCTATCACCTTCCCTCCAAAAGCTGTCCCTCCCTTTGCAATCTTTGGCCAGTCAATATCTGCCCATGCTCCCAGCTGCCCATGCAGAAACTGCTTTCATCCCTGACTTACCAGCCCACATCCAGTGAAGCAGCCTCCTGCCTTTCACACTTCAGAACCTGCCTTTTCCCAACCTACTGCTCTGCCCAGTTCTCAGTAACCTCTGTCATCCAGAGAATCACCTCCTAAGTGGCTTCCTTCCTCCTGTCCTCCTTCCCCTTCACCCTTTCTCTTCTGCAGTGGGGGTCTTTCTAAAATGGGAAGCAGTCAAATAAGCTCAGCCCCAGCTCTGAAGGCTCTAACACCTGGGATAAGGCCAAAACCCTTCAGTGTATTACAAGATATGATATACCCCAGACATCTCACCTTCTTTATTTCTTCCTCGTTTCTTTGACCCTGACACCCAGCTCTTCTGAATCACCTGCAGCCTCAGACCCACACTGGAACATACTTCCCCAGGACCTGGATGGCTGGTTCCATCAAGTCATTTCCATCTATGCCACCTTCCTTTGCTGAGGCTATCCCCACCAATTCTCCAGGCAGGCTTCTGACCACCTCCTCCCTCAGAGCCATCTTGCATGCCCTCTCCACCCACAGCTAGGCTAGGTGCTGTGTGCTCTGTTAGCCCCCAACATTCACCTTGCTAATGGCCCCTGAGCTCTGCCAAAATCACCTGTTTACTTCAAGTATGTTAGTGAGCCCAGACTGTGCCTCCTTCAATATTTTGTTCGCACCACAGAACACAGAGGCCAAAAGCTGGCATAGGTAGACACACATAAACATTTGTTGGACGGATACAGGAGTGAATGCATGAATGTGTGACCCAGTGCCTCATTACAGTTTGAATAAGATTTTCACTGAGAAAGTCACTAAATAATCTGTTTTTTCAATGACAGAGGCCAGGAGAACATTCTCGCTCTGTCACTCTTCAAGTGGACAATGGGTAAATTACATAACCTTGGCCCTTCGCCTGAGAAATGATGAAGTAAATTACTGCTGTCACTTTCAGTTCTAGGTGTCTCCTGTTCAATAATGTGTCAGGAGGAAATGGTAAGACAGCCTTGAGGATGACAGCAGAAAAGGAAATACACTTTGAATTCTAATTTTGGCTACTGTTAAGCACCTACATGTTTTCTCCATTAGAAGAAATAATTGGAAGATGCATATAAATATATATGTATATATTATATATATGTATACATCTCTCTTTTTAAATTTTGTTACAGTATGCATTAATTGACATGCACACGTAGATTTCCAGGATAACTGCAGAGAGGGAAGGGTATTTTAATTCTTTCCTATGTGTTTCTCAAAGTTCTGGTATCTGATCTTTCTAGGGCGAATGAAGCAGCACTGTCCTTTTTGTTATTCTGCAGGTACAAGTTCAAGTGCTCACATTAATTGCATAGTCAAAGGCTCCTCCGGTCGCTGACTCCAGCTACATGCCATGACGGAAGGCATGTGGCCCAGAATGCAATGTGGAGGAGCTGAAAAGGGAATGAATAACTTATGAACTGTAACCCTGCCAAAGAGAAAAGAAGGGAAGTTTTCTGCCAGGAAACAGAAATAAGGATCAGCATGGAAATAGAAGTCATGGCTAATGAGAAAATGCTATATTACCTTAAAAAATTATTGATTAATTATAACTACACTAGCATATATAAACTCAGGAATTCTCAACTTTGTTATGCCAACGAAAATATTTGTCAACCAGTAAACAGATTTTTAAGAGAACTAAATTGACATGAATAGAGCTGATTCTGAAAATATATTAAATCTTATACAGAGATTTTTAAGCAAAATAGCATATTATTCTGACCAGCTGTGCACCCATGCTGACTTGAGCTCAAGCTTGGTTTAGGAAGTATTAATATTTCAGTCATATATTGCTGCAAAACAAATCACCCCCAAACTAGTGATTCAGAACAACAATGATGGATATTTTTTCCTGAGTCAATGGGCTGGGTGGCTAGGTACTGGGTCCTGGCTTTGCTGCTGACAATCCCATGACTGTGCTCAGCTGGAAGGTGGGCTGACTCTACAAGCTGGCCCCAGTGACATGTCTATCTGATCGTTGCTGCTGGCCTTGGGCTGGGGCTTTGGGTCTCCTCCATGTGGATACTCATTCTCTGCCAGGCTGGGCTCACTTCCCTAGTGGTGATCTCAGAGGAGCAGTCCCAGAAAATGAGAGAGGATCTTCAAGAACTCACAAGGCCTGGGCTCCAAAATTCACAGTCACTTCCCTATTTCCTGTTAGACAACCCAAGTCCCAAGTCCTCCTAGATTTAAGCGTGCAGAGAAACAGATCGCATTTTCCATCTGACACAGCTTGGATGACAGGCTCCTCCTACATTCATGGTTCCAAAGGCTTGGGGGAGCCAAGGGTTAAGTGATTTCTTTTTTGTTTTTGTTTTTTTTAGATGGAGTTTCACTCTTATTGCCCAGGCTAGAGTGCAGTGGTGCTATCTCAGCTCACTGTAACCTCTACCTCCCAGGTTCAACTGATTCTCTTGCCTCAGCTCCCTGAGTAGCTGAAATTACAGGTGCACTCCATGACACCCAGCTAATTTTTTGTATTTTTAGTAGAAATGGGGTTTCACCATGTTGGCCAGACTGGTCTCGAACTCCTGACCTCAGGTGGTCCACCTGCCTTGGGCTCCCAAAGTGCAGGAATTATAGGTGTGAGCCATCACACCTGGGTGGGTTAAGTAATTTCTACAGTGAATCTGGGGGTTCAGGGTCTCTCCATAAGGGGATGTTGGAGCTGGCAATACAGAAATTCCAAGCTCAAGTCCAGTTTCAGCTACCTAAATTCCAGTTTGAATTTCTGTGAATTCATCTTGTGTCCAGTTCTATATTCAATATATTTCTCTTCTGTTCATTCTTGGCCAAACATATGGGTAAGGCTGGACTGAAACTCCATAGGATAAGACACAGAAGGACTGGTCCTCCCAGGAGGACATAGGTTGAATACACGCATTATTATCGCTAAGTTCACACTGTGGCTTCTATCCAAATTAACACTTGGCAAATAATTCTTAGAAATGCCTTAAAACAAACAAGACAGACAATGGAAATGAAGCAGCTGTCTACAAATGCAGTGAGTCACCTTCAATTTATTTTAAGACTGTTCTAGATGTAAATTCATATGAATTATCTCAGAAAGTGTATGTATTTTTTAAAAATTCATGTTGACAATTTTTTTCAAGAAAATAAAGGCAAACAAAAATCAGACAGGTTTGAGGAGATATAAGAAATTATTCTGAAGAAAGAAAGGAGGAAATTAATAAGATGGGATTTAGATATGTTTCATGATTCACTCTTAAGTGATCCATTGAAATATCTGGGACTGTTCTGCTCCCTATTTAGTGATTCTCTATTTAGTGATTTTACTAAAATACTTTTTTTGGTAGCTGATAAAAGCATACCATACCACTAACCATAGCAAGATGTTCTTTGCATATGATATATGCAATTATGACAGAGAAGAAGATCCTTAAAAGAAGTGTTCAAAACTCTCAGTTCAGTAGAGGAATCTCAGGCTTTTATGCAACTTGGATTCAAAACTGAAAGTCACATCAAATGTCTGATCCTCACTCATCATTTACCCAATATGGCAAAGCTACAGAATAGAATATCTTTTTAAAGTAACACATCTGAAAAGTAAAACAGAAATATCTATTAAGTTTCAAAGTAATTATTTAAAAAACACCATGTAATAAATACTTGAATTCACAAATGTTTGCTTTAGCTAAATGTTCTTTATCAAGAAAACTATGCACTTGCTTTAGCTAAATGTTCTTTATCAAGAAAACTATGCACTTGCTAGTCTTAACTTGCTAACAGTATCAACATAATACCAACAACAATATTAACAATATCAATTACCTAGTAAACTTAATGATGTTCTCTACTACTGCTGAAAGAACTTCAAGCCTAAACATGTCCAGGAAGTTCATAATTGGATCCAGTTCTACCTACACACCTGCCCACAATTTCATTAACATTCTAGAGAGCTGTGGCTGCTAATTCTTCCCAGTGCATTCTCTCTTGTTATATTTTGTTTGGTTTTGTTCTTACTTCTCCTTTAAAATCTGCTCTTGTCCCACAATGGTAGTTGTTGCAGGGTTAAATGAATAAATATTTACAATGGAACAGTGCCTGGTTTGCAGAAAACCTTCATATGTTAGCCTCAGTGGGCACAAAGTCCCTTTCAACAAGTTCAAGCCTACATAGATTCTTCTTTTCTCTGAATTAGGATGGGCTCAGAGTCAGTAGTGCCCCTTATCACTTAATTATTCTCTAACTCTGTCACTTACCTTGGTTCCCCCAGCTGCCCTCCAAATCATTTGGTGAGGGAAGGGCAAGCAGAAATAATGCATTTTATTTACACATTCTTCGCAGTTCTAGATGCTTATTTCACTTATTTAATGATCAATAATTGTGGTTCCATTTGTTGATAACCATAAGGTTATAAATAATATAGGTGACCAAATATCAGTGTCATATTAAAATGACTGGGGAGAACTTCCCTACAAAATACCTAACAAAACAGACCAACATTTCTAAAATACAATGAAGGAAATTCACCAACTACAGCCACAACACAAAAAAGGTCATGGTTCAGTATTATCGACTTCAAAAATCAATGGCCAAGAGGAGAAAGAAGATTCCAGAGCTGAGTATAAGATGGAGGTGCTCTTAACTCTTAGCCCTCTGTACCCCTCCAAGCAGCAGCTCAGAACTGACAAAATCAGAAGATTCTTCGGAATACCCACAAATGCAGAGCCTAACAGCCATATTCAATTTCAGACCAAAGGATGATGAAAATCATTGTGTGGTTGGAAACAGAGAAAAAATTTTCAAAAATAAATAAAATGGAACAGTTTATCATGGTTAGAAAGGAAGCCTTCAAGTTTGAGGAATGGGTGGAATCCCAAGTTTGTCCTCCATTGAAAGAGATCCGCTCCCATCCTGGGGGTGACCACACTGGAAATAGGTGTGTAACCAAACAAGGGCAGAAAGCCAGCCCCGCTGTCCTGTGGGTACCCTCCCCGCACCATGCTTCCCTCTGCCCGCCACAAAGCAGGCAGAGCACTAAATATCCAAATTGCACCCACCCCACACTCAAACTACTGAATTGCCAGCCTCCCACAGAGCGGGAAAGGGGGTAAGACGTGAAGGCCAGAAGCCCAGAAATAGGATGTGAGTCTTACTTTAGAGAGACCTTCTATTGGATCCCTAATGAAGCAAAAAACCACTCCACCACTACCACCACCACAAGTGATGCCATGGGGGCCAGAAGGGAGCAGTGGGGGTCAATCAGCACCAAAGCCAGGGACAGCTGAAGACAGACATGCTGAGACTGGACCCTACCCTCTGGGGCCCTTGCTAGTGGGCAGCTGAACCCAGATAGCAGCCCTTCCTCCTCCTTCATCTTTTAGTTGATCATTTTCTCCCACTGGACACATGGGTGTAAAGAACTAAGTGTGCTTAGGTACCCTGACAGTGTAAGTTTATCAGGGGGAGGAAACCCCAGAACACATCCTGCTGGCCTCACAGACATGCCCCCCAAAACAATGGAAACAGCGTCCAGGATATAACAGCCCTCTGGGAGTTGCCCTTCATGGTCACCTCCGAGTCCCTCTGAGGCCTCTGTCTACAATGTACTGTCAGGGTCTCAGCTTCCCCTGTCCCCCACGTCTTGCCTATTTGCTTTCCTGAGCGGCCTCACTCTAAACCTGTGGTTGCAACCAGGGACACTTTGTTCCCCACGCAAGTGGATGTTGGGCAGAGCCTGGAGAAAGGCTGCTTGGCATCCAGAGGGCAGAGGGCAGAGATGCTGCTACGCATCCTGCAGTGCACAGGGTGGACCCCACCTTTATGAAGTACCCGGCTCCAAATGCCCAGGGTGCTGAGATGCAGAAGCCGGCTCAACACAGGCTATCACATCAGGCTTCGTGCATGTTGTAGGGTTTTTTTGTTTTGTTTTGTTTTTTGTTTTTGAGGTGGGAATCTCACTCTGTTGCCAAGGCTGGAATGCAGTGGCTCAATTTCAGCTTACTGCAACCTCCGCCTCCTAGGTTCAAGCGATTCTCATGCCTCAGCCTCCCAAGACACTGGGACCCAGGCATGTGCCACCATGCCTGGCTAATTTTTTTGTGTTTTTTGTAGATATATATTTTTGGTAGAAGCGAATTTTCACTATGTTGCCCAGCGATCCACCTGCTTCTGCCTCCCAGAGTGCTGGGATTATAGGCATGAGCCACTGCACCTAGCCATTGTAGATTTTTAAACTTCAGTTTTGCTTAAGCATGTGATGGAGTAACTTGATTAATAAAATGACATGATATTGTACTTATGACCCCTCCAAGGAGGCTGTCCTCTGCAAGGTGTGGAATACCATAGTGTCTCCAGCCTCAGAGGAAAGAGGCAGAGTCACAGCACTGTGGGATGACATCCCAGGACATGGAGCCTCCACTCAGGTGGAGCAGAGCAGGGGCTGGTACACCTCCCCTGTAAAGGCCGCAAAGTTCAGGCTTTGAGCACCATGGCCTCTCTGCCATGACTACCCTACTCTGCCACTGTAGCCTGGAAGCAGCCTTAGCCAATGTACAAACAAATGAGTGTGACTCTGTGTTCCAATACAACTTGATTTAAAAATGAACAATCAATTTCATATTATTTTCATTTGTAATATATATATATATGGTTTATAAAACATCGGCCAGATGTGGTAGCTCACATCTATAATTCCAGCTACTGGGGAGGATGAGGCAGGAGGATTGTTTAAGCCCAGGAGGTTAAGGCTGTAGTAAGCTATGATGGCACCACTGTACTCTAACCTAGCCTGGGTGACAGAGTTAGACCCTGTCTCTCTTAAAATAAAATATAAAAGGAATTTTCTAACAATATCAGAAGCATTCTTAGTACTCAGGCCACACAAAAACAGTTGGCAGGCCATATTTGACCCACAGGCTGTAGTTAGGTGACTACCAGTCTAGAGAAAGTTCCCTTGAAAAGTCAAAGTTAAAGGCATTGCAGGCACATTAAAAGTGTCACTGACAATTGACTTAAGGATAATAAAGGTTATATCCTTCATCCAAAGAGCATTTTTACCATTATCTCCATGACCTGACACTCACAGGTTATTCAACATGCTGTACCTGCAATAAAAGCCATAAAATAGATCTTTTAGAAAATAATAAATTTCAAGTTATCACTGAGTTCTCAGCTGAGAAGGAGAATGTGGTAGCTTTGGAGTCAAGAGTCTGGATCAAATCCCACCCCTACCACCTCCTTCTGTCCTGGTAGTACGGGCTTACGCAGGGACCGGGCCAAGTGTGAATTTAGGTGACTGCTTGCTACTCAGGTAGCCGTCAAAGAGCATGAAAGTCACTGCACCAAAACCAGAAAATCTGAATTCAAGTCCAAGCTCAGCCATTCATTTGAATGAGACTCCAGTTCACTCCCAAACCTTCCTGGGCATCATTTTCCTCACCTGAAAACAAAGGGGCTGGACTAACACTCTGAATATCTTTCTTGCTATGGAGGCTGGTGAGTCAATACTTCTGTAACATGTATTTTTAGATAAAGGCAAAAAAAAAAAAAAAAAGCCAACGAGTGTAGCTGCAAACAAAAGTATCTCATTTCCCCACTCCATAGCTAATTCTCTAGCAGTCAGAATTCAGAACACATGTTGCTTGATTTACGGTGGCAACCAGTAATTTGTGTGAGAAAGACTTAATTTAGAAGAACGCACATGTCATTTTTTTCATAACCAAGTAAGAGCTACAATTAGTTTGATTCATATGCTGTCAAGGATGTCTCCACCACACGCACAGCAAACAATAAGAAGTTTTCAAGGCAGCTCTTTGATGGAGAGAACTATTTCTCAGTTGTGTAATTCATACTAAACATAAATCCTCCTCTGTTTCCCTCTTGACTATCCCATGCTCACTCGAGGATCATTGTTTATGAGTGATCATTAAGCAGGAAAGCCACTAAATACATTAGCTTTTTTACTGAATTTTACTTTGTAGCATTTTGTAGCCTTTGGGAAATTGCCAAAATTAAGAGTGAAATGCCCCAAATAACCAACTGAAAAAGTTGGGAAATGTCTCAACTTTTTCTCCCATTATGACACATATCTTAAGCAAAATTTTAGTAAGATTATTCCATTGAAAACCGGATAAATCAAAATGTTTTCTAATGTTTGTTGCACAAATAAAGAAGATGCAAGGCTGGATTTAAAATACAAGTAGGCATGCTGCTCATAGCTGAAGAATTAAAGTGTTCATGATCATTTCTTGTTGCAAAATTCCTCTCTTGCTGAACATCTGTCCGTAAAATAATTAAAATCACATTAAAGGCTGATTTCATCAAGAAGAAATAAAGCACTACCCACAGATTGAATCTTAGAATCCTGTTATCCACATTACCATGTATATATCTATGCAACAATCCTTCATGATCTGCACATGTACATTAGAATCTAAAGTACAATTAAAAAAATAAATAAAATTAAATTAAAATAAAGAAAAATTATCCTATGGGATATGGAATAGTAGATAGGGGATCAATGGAATTCATTTTAGAATAGGCGTCCCCAAACTACAGGCCAAAGAACCGGCTGGCCAGTTAGGAACTAGGCCACACAGCAGGAGGTGAGTGGTGGGTGAGCGAGCATTATCCCTTGAGCTCCACCCCCTGTCAGATCAGGCACAGCATTAGGTTCTCACAGGAGCATGGACCCTATTGTAAACTGTGCATGCAGGGATCTAGGTTGCATGCTCCTTGTGAGAATCTAATGACTGATGATCTGAGCGTGAACAGTTTCACCCCAAAACCATCCTCTCCCCTAGTCTGTGGAAAAATTGTCTTCTGCAAAACCCGTCCCTGGTGCCAAAAAGTTTGGGGACAGCTAATTTATGACATGCGTGTGTGTACATGTTTCATGCACCACTGAGTATATATTCCTAGTATGTAAACCAAGTTTTTGTTTTCTATATAAGATTAAATAACAGCATAGTAGTACAGGTATTGAATACACCATTCAGTCCAGGTACATTTTGTCACAAAAATAAATATAACAATTTTTAATTTTTTAATGATCAAATATTTTACACACAATACCCACTCAATCAATGTTGAGAAAAAATGGATGTTATTATGAGACATGAGTTCCCATCTACTTGAGTTATCACAATCTCTTAAACTAGGTAGACATGGAATCATCAAACTGGTTTGAAAGAAGCAGAGTGAAAAGCAGGAGGGGCACCACCATCCTTCGCCACTGAAAGGCCCTCAGTGCCACACCTCCCTGTAGTGTTTGCAGGTCTCATAGTCCACATGGCCTATCATTAGGTTGATTATGCAGTTGTTTTCATATACTGGGCAATGAGTGAAAGTAAATACATTAAAACCCCAAACATTAAGTAAATGAAAAAACAACATTGGCGACAACTCATCTGTTTGGAGTGGTTACCCTGTGCTAGGCACGGTGCTCTGGGTCGTAAGAAACGCAGAGAGCTCATTTGTTGGGAATGGTTCCTACACCCATGAACCATTGAGGAACATGACCTAAGCTCACACTGTCTGGGGGCTGCAGAGCCTCAGTATCCCAAAGCCACCCTCTACAGAACCCTACTCCTTTAATCTATCATCTCTCTGAAACAACAGTATCTTTCTAAATGCAAAAGCTAACCCTGCTGCTTGGAACTTTAAACTCTTCAGTGGTTCTCCATTGCCGGCAGCAGTGCCTTTTGACCTGTGTGATTAGGACGGATGGAAGAAAGCCCTGCGCACATACACACTGATAATAAATAGAGAGAGATGTAACTGGGGCAACTGGTTCCCCCCAAAACTTAACTTTTTTACATGAAATGTACTGATATTTTCTATGTTAGTCTATTCCTTAAAAATGCAGATTGCAACTCATTGAATTGATTTCATGACCCACTAACCAGTGCCATGTGAACTGAAAACCACCCACCTGAATGGCAAAATGTACATTCCTTGGCCTGGGATACCAAGTTTTCTGGGATCTGGATTCTCGTCTCTCACTGTGATCCCAATGCACCCAGACCCTTCCCCTATATCTTTGATTTGCAGTTCTCTCAATGAATGGTCTCCTGAGCTTGTTTACAGACTCATCCCTCTGACCCACCATGTCCATCTGGGAGACGCTGTTTAGACTCATGCACCTGGATAGTCCTAGACTGTCTGGCTTCTCAACACCCCTTGACACAGGTAAGTCTTTATTAGTCTAAAGGTGAACAGACATTCACTCTGCTTTATTTGGCTGTTTACCCTATTGGAATTTGAACTTGGCTCATCTATATCCTGGACTCTTTTTGCTCTTCCCAGTGTGCTTCCTCTAACTCCTGTTCATTTCCTTCTTTTTAGAAGTATCAGCAGTTCAGGTGATTCCCATAATATTCACAAGGTGCACTGCTTCCCATCACCGGGCCCAGGAAGGCTGCTTGCTGTGCCTCCTCATACTGCGTGCAGTTAGAATCAGGCACATTCAATAAAGAATTATGTTTCAGGAAAATAGTGGAGTAGACATGGATTCCAGGCTACTCTTAAATTAGTAAAAACTGGAACTATGGTGGATTTCAGGCTATTCTAAAATTAGTATAGACTGAACAAGTTGTTGAGCAACATCATATCCTCATCACACTTCACATCTTTGGGTTGGAATTTCAGAGCAGCTGGTGTTTCCTGGTGCCAAGCTGCTCTCAGATGACTGGGAGATGAAAGACAAGAAAACCTTTGTCTGACAAAGTTCCCAGCTATAACACAAGTAATGCCATATTTTCTCTCCACCATTAAAAAACACCCTTTCTGTTTATATCAATTATTTTTCCCCAAATAAACGTATTTGTAGTAAAAAAACAAAAACTCTTGTTTGCTAGACGGATATTTTCAAATGTGTGCCTATTGTTTTAACTTCTCCATGTTATTCTTCTGGTTTCTAGTGATCTGTCAAGTACCCCTGTATTAGTCAGAGTTCTCCAGATAAAACATAAAAAATAGGATATGTGCATTTCTGTCTATCTGTTGAGTGAGTAAGTGAGAGAGAGAGAGAGAGAGAGAACATTTATTTTTAGAAAGTGGCTCATGTGGCTGTGGGAGCTAGCTAGTGAAGATTCCATAGGGCAGTTGAGGAGTCTGAAGGTAGTTTGGAGGCAGAATTTCTTCTTCCTTTGGAGGCTTCAGTCTTTTTCTCTTCAGGCCTTCAGCTAAACGGATGAGGCTCACTCACATTATGGAGGGTAATCTGATTTACTCAGAGTTTACTGATTTAAATGCTAATCTTGTCTTAAAAGTAACATTCACAAAAACATCTAGACTAGTTTGACCAAATATCTGGGTACCATGGCCTACCCAAATCAACACATTAATCATCACACCCTAGTTTCAGACAACTTAAATAATGAAGCACACACGTCATAGAAAAAAAAATTTCCTCTCATCCTTACTAATTTTTCACTGGAGTTGTTTGTGTAGAAATCTAGAGGGATTATACAATTCATTTTTTCTGTCTTATTCTCCAGGAAAGTAGCCCAATTCACTGAAGAAATGGCACAGGCAGGAGGCTGTAAGCAAAGAAGAAGTCACTGCTCTAGAGAAGTCACATCGGATCACCACCGCCTCATCTCTGCATCCCTGATACCATCACAGTGGGCAGACCCCATGTCTACACCATCAGTGCCCAGAACATCTTCATAGTAGAGGAAGGGAAGTTACATAAGCAGTGCTTTCACTCTCAATATCCTTTCCAACTCTGAAATACTTTCATTTTAATTAGTTTAGTTACTTAAAGGCAATAAAAATTTAGTTAACTTTAGTTAACGGGAGATGATACACAACATTGTTATCACATACCATGGTTACTTCATTGTGCTACCCACATCAGTGTAGAATGTATTCATTCCAATAGAGAGAATGGCCTTTTCATTCCTGAACAAGTCTTGGCATGTTATTTTATGAGTTTGGGAGGGAATATTATCCTGTTAAAAGTATGAAGAAAAGTCAATGAATCTGAGAAACAGTTACTAAAAAAATATAGATATCTTTTGAAGTTTGGAAGCAGATGAACAGGTACCAAGAATGCTGGCTCTCCTGTTCTGAGGTAGCTTTAGCCTGAAATTTCCTGATGATTTGACAGTAGAACACAGGACCTTTGCAAAACATCTACATATTGAAGCCTGAAGGCAGAGCCAAAGAAAGAGCACGAAGCTTTCCTTTCTGAGCTGTGTCAGTCATCCCTACTGCCGAGACACCTGTCTATTATTTGTTTACTCTTGCGCTTTCCCTCGTCAGGAAAGTGGAAAAGGATGGAAGTCACTGCAGTAAACCTCTCCCCGTCTGACAGCTTGTGAGACAGTTTATTTGCTCATATGCTCTGAATGCTCTTTTATTTACTCATACTCATGAGTATGAGTCTTGCCATTCTTCATCCATACATCTCTTGATATACAATGGACTAGTTCCAGGGCAATCAAGTTCCAGGACAGTGCTGGCTACTGAGGACAAACAGATGCCCAGAACACAGTCCATCCCTGAGGAATCCTTAGTCTATGCAGAGGAACTGGGGCATGAGCTGACACTCGTAATTAACCAGCTATCTTGATAGCTGTTTTATAAGAGTTATGTTCCAGGGAAAAACAGAACACACGGAGGGAAGACCAACTGCCAGGGAGTAGAATCCATGACACTGACCCACGGTGGGAGAGGATGAAGCAGGGAGGCAGGAAGCCAGGAGGGCGCTGTCAGCTGAGCACAGAGCCAGTGAGGAGGCACCGCTGGCAGTGGCACTGAGGCCCCATGTGGGAAAGAGCTGGGCATTTAGAATCAGATAACGGGGGCTGAAATTCTAATCCAGACATTATACACAGCTGGGTGATCTTGGACTTCACATTTGGGAATCTCAGCATCATCGTCATCGACCACATAAAGAAAGCTCCCCCGACTCTGCATGTTTTCACTGATATTCTAATGATAACACAAAATGGTCCTGGTAAAACAGGAGCACAAATAAATGTGTTTCTTTCCTCCTGGCAGCCTAGGAGATGGCCTCTTTAACATGTCGGTGGTATATGGAGGTGGTTCCTCTCTGTCAGAGAATTTGGACAAAGCAATAAAAAAAAATCTTTTTTAAGAATTAAATTTAAAAAAAACATAAATAGACCCAGAACAGATATCTTAAAGAGTAGTATCGGAGCGATAGAGATGTGGTGGGGTAGCATGTGAGGTGCAAGGAAAAGGAGCAGGAGAAGGAAACGGGCCAGTGTCTCTCCAGTGGCAACCTAGGGAAAGGTCTCAGGAGAGGCCAAGTGGGTTCAAGACCATCATCCACATCCAGGTGTGACCCCGTCACAATAACGAGTCCTGAAGCTCCATGTGATCCGATTCCTGCTGGTGGAGCATGAAGATGAAGAAAACTGGCCTGCGCAGGGGAGAGTCTCGCATAGGTGAGGTGGGACTGCTCAGCATCAATTCATAGACAATCTGCTTTCTGCGTTGGATGCATCAGTGTCTGTGAGCTGGTGCAAGAGTGGGGTGTGTGCTTGGGGTGCTGACAAATTACACTGCTGAGTTCCCAATGGGAAAGGCCAACCCTGACTGGATTGAGAGGTTTGGTTGCCATCTGGGAAACTATCTTGGTGGACATCCAGACAACTGGGACATCCAGGTGACACCTGTGATCACCGCTGCCTTTAAATGCAGCCAAAGAAGGGAAGGAAAGGACAATGGTGCTGATGAAAAGAGGGAAACTCTGTGAAATATCTGAAGAGGTTTATTCTGAGCCAAATATGAGTGACCATGGCCCAAGACACAGCCCTCAGGAGGTCCTGAAAAGGTGTCCCCAAGGTGGTCAGGGTACAGTTTGGTTTTACATATTTTAGGGAGGCATGAGACATCAATCAAATACATTTAAGAAACACATTGGTTTGCTTCAGAAAGGTGGGACAACTCAAAGCTGGGGGAAGCAGGTGGGGGTTCCCAGGCTATAGGCAAATTTAAACATTTTCCGGTTGACAATTGGTTGAGTTTATCTGAAGACCTGGGATCCATGGAAAGGAATGTTCAGGGCAAGGTAAAGGATCATGGAGACCAAGTTTTATTGTGTAGAGGAATCTATCAGACAGCCGACTTCAGAGAGAGAGAGCAGGTTGTAAAATGTTTCTTATTAGACCTAAAGGGGTGCCTGGCTCTTAGCTGATTATCTCCTCAATCTGGAAAGGAAGAAGGAAAAAAAGGGGATTCTCTACAGAAAGTGGATTTTCTCCACAAGAGACTTTGCAGGGCAACTTCAAGGCATTGGCAAGGGAATATGTTTGGGGTAAAACATTTTGATTTTCTTCCTTATTATGCCAGTCCAATTGGAGAGTAAGTCACGATACACAAGCTCAAGTAAAACCCATGTAATGAGAATTTATGGTTTGTAGGGCATGACTCCCTAGACCCCTCAGACAGGAACTTGGGCAAGATGAAAACTCAGAGCTAAGTTGTCAATGGCAAGCCTGTCAAGCCAATGGTCCCCAGCAGGGAGGGTGTCCTTTCCATTCCTACAGGGAAAGTCCTCCCTTACCATCTCTCTCTGAAAGTGAAGTCTTACTGGAGAAAAGTGAAAGTCTTATTGTAAAGAAATAGTTCTTCACAATTGAAGTAAAATGTTTAAAATGAGCTTTCAATTCAGCAGAGAGAATAAAACAATTCACACGTTTTTCAGATTGAACAGTTTGTGGCTATGTCATTTAGGCTATTTGGTCCCATCTTTTGCCGTTAAATGTTTTTATTAGAAAGCTTTACAAAGAGATTCTTTTGAAATGTTCATTTAACTTCAATTTCAATGGTTTCTATAAACAGAAACTGCTAGTGTTACCTTGAAAACCCACTTCCGCTTTGTAGGGCTTTGGCACGCGAAACCTGGAAGCTTCCAGCTTGAACTCAAAGGAACGGACAAGGTATTTGAGGCATTAGGTCCACACAACGGCCTCTCCAAAGTCACACTTTGGAAATCCTCTTCCAGCCTGAACTCATTCAGTTGTTTCAGATACCCTCCTGACCTCTGCAATTCCCAGTTTAGAGGAAAAAAATTCCCATGTAACACAGAGCATAAACCTTTTTCCAGGAAAGACTTCTGAGATATGCAAAACTCTGCAGAGGGTATGCCTGGCCTCAGGTGTTTGTCTTTAATCTCAGGGCTCCACTTGCTAGAATCCTGACCCCCAGCCTATGGGCCTGACCAAATATGCTTTTTCCAATAGTCTCACCCAGGGGGCCATCTATGGAAGGCTCTGGCTGGTCTTTCAGAAGAAGCAATGTTCAATGATCAGTATCATGAAAGTGGCAGGCCCTAAGTAAGCCCTACTCCAGGCTCTTCCAAAGGCCCTGTAGTAAACACCCTTAACTCATGTCCTCCAACATGAGATTCCCACATTCACTAATGCAGAAGCCGTGAATGTCTTCAGAGTCTCTCAGTTAAAAATCACAGTTCTGAGGCATCTTGGTGGGCACTGGGGCTTGGGTACTAGGTTCCAGACCCCTAGAGGGAGGTGTGCAGTGAGAAGGATGCCAAATACAAGAAGTGTACCCAGAGCCATGGGGCGACTCTCACGCTGGGTGTGAATAGGGTCAGTGCCTGGGACCTCCTGGAATTGTTCTTTTCACTGGGCCATTGATGCTTTATGTGGAATGCCTGGGTGATGAGTTGGTGCTGGTGTAGTGTTTCTTTCTTTTTCTATTTTTTTGATGTGGCTAAATCTGTGTCAATCTAGAAGGTATGCATATAACTCTGTCTACTGTAGTCATTTAATAGATGCTTATTAGTAGTATTAAGAATTCTGCTAGTGATATAACAACCAAGAGATAAAGAGATTGATATATTCATTGATTCTGGACTGCTGGATTTCTCAGTTAGGTCTCTAGTATCTACTTAATCCAATTTAAGACAGTATTAATACACTAAACAGATGTTTGACAATCAGTTGCCAATTCAGACTGAATGTATGAATCTCACTGCAGACATAAAGAAGCAGGCATGGGGTGAACCTAGTACCTAGTACTAGGTTGTTGCCTTCTGTAAAGCCCTTTCATGAAAATCTCTCCCAGGATATTCTTTATGCAGGCTGACAACCAGGATAGGATGGTCTACATGCAATGGCATCCAGGTAAGTGAAGCTAAGGAGGATGGGTACAACTGTGGTGGCTTTGGGGGGAAGAGAAGAAGCATTCTTGGCAATGCTTTTCTAGATCTAACACGAAATGTGTTCTAAGTTGTGTGAAATGCTACTAAAACATCCATGGTCCCAGCACTAGAAATTAAAAATAGAACTGAAGTCAGTGCTCCTGTGCTGGGCTGGCAGGAGGCTGGCCGTGCAGAGAGAGGCAGGGGGACATCTGTTGGCTGGGAAGGCTGGGAAGAGACCGATCAGGCTTTTTCCATGCTGGTAGCTGCTATGCCATGGAGAGAGACAGCAGCTGTTATCTGCACTAGCAACAGCTGTATGAGGGAGTCTCAGTTGTATTTGTGCCTGTGACATTGAGATGAGGAGTGGTATATTCGCCAATGGTCACTTGCTTCCATAAAACTGATGGCTGCTAAATTTTGCACATTTGCTTGGTTGGGAAATACAGATATCCTAACCTAAGGAGTTCTATTATCCTTTGGACCCCTGTATTGTCTCCCTAAAATCTAGAACTTATTTTTTCTTTTTGGCGTTTGTGTGTGCTGTACCAATGACTTTTATATTACTCCGTGAGTGATAGTTATTCACAAAAGTGAAGAGGCTACGTGTGGTCAGGAGAATAATGGCTTCCCTAAAACATTCACGTCTGAATTCCAAGAACCTGAGTATATGTTACCTTGCACAGCAAAAGAAACTTTGCGGATTTGATTAAGAAAAGGATCTTAGGGTTGAGAGTTTCTCATGTATTATTCCTGTTGGGTCCAATGTAATCAGAAATGTTTTTATAAGAAGGAGACAGGAGGGTCGACAGACAGAGACGCTGAAAGATGCTGTGCCCCTGGCTTTGAAAATGAAGAACGGGGCATGAGTCAAGGATTATGAGCAGCCCACAGAAGCTGGGGGTAGGTGAGGAGATAGATGCTCCCTAGAGCCTCCAGAGGAAAGGGGCCCTGCTATCCCATTGTGGCCTTTGACCTTCAGGACCATAAGAGAGCAAATTTGTGTGGTTTAGAGCCAGTAAATTCATGGTAATTTATCACAGCAGCCTTAGGGCACGAAAACACCACTGTTCATAGGAAGAAGTGGCTGCTGTAGCCGTGGGCCCCAGAATTTCACAGAAAGGAACCTCTAGGTGCAGCTATGAACTTCGCATGCATGAGGGCTTTGGGTAGTGGCGGGGCTAGTGAATATCAGTGGGATGTGGCTTGTGGTGCATCAGCCGTGACATGGAGCTGCCTCTAAGATGCTGGCCTTCCCTTCCCAGGGCAGGAAAAGTGTGGATCCGTCCATATCTTGCTGCAGGCCCCTTTCCACCTTCAGGCCCAGGACAAATTTCTGAGGGGTGCCCTTGCTTGAAATCTTCTAGTCATATTGCCTCTGCCGACACTTATTTAATACGACTGATATATAAAATTTACTGAAATAGACAAAAAGAGATATGTTATACTCCCTATTATGAGGGGACCCTAGAATTTCTGGGGCAAGCGGGGACAAGATCCTGTCTAGACCAGGGATTCACAGGATGTGTGAAGAAAATATGAGAACTTTTATGCTAATCTTTTTAAATTAAAAGAAAGACATTGGCCATATAATATCTTAACAGTTGCACCCTCTCTGGGTCATTGCCAGGTATCACAGGCAATAGAGGACACCCCAGTGGGAAGAGAGGACTTATGGGCGGGGACTGGGCCTGGTACTTCTCTGGTGAGTTAGGGTGCAGCGTGCTCTAATGTGTAACGTGCCTACCTGCCCCAGTGTGTGCTCTGTGTGGTTAATTCTATGAAGAGTAAAAGTCACAGAAATATTCATAAAATGATGAACGATCCAACCACATCGTTTTCCAGTTATTTTGTGCGTAGTATTAAGAGTCATCAAACTCTGACACATTTTTTTGCCACAATTATAAGAGTCCAAATTTGTTGATCTTTCCTGTCATGATAAAGAGTTCTTAATATTGTAGTAGCTAGGGGATGTTCCTGAACACACAAACAGGCAGACACACACACACACACACAGACACACACACACACACACACACAAATATCTGCTTTCAAAATAAAATAGAGATGAGGTGAGAAATGATCTATTTAAAAGAACATGCTATGGAGATACCATTTGTGGACAGCATGCAATTAGAAATGTCTTTTTATGTGATTTTCTTGACAGAAACACTATAAACACTCTCATATCTGCACAGTGTATACCTTAGAAAAAAATTTTTAAACTCAGTTGAAATTTTTTCCAACTAAAGATTCAATGAGTCTTAAATCCATTTGCCAAAAAATAAAAATGCAATATCATTCAGTTGAATTTCAAGAACTGATTGACATCAGGAAAGATGGAGACAGATCAGCTGAATTTCATCAAAACTCTACGTCAGTGTGAACAGGATTGAGAAGTGAGTATCGTGATTTGGAAGCCAGTTTACTGAGACTTGCACCAATGAATCGTTTATTTGACCATGAAAACCAAGTGTCAGAATAAACCAAACTTAAGTACAGAACTTAAAGCATTTGATTGCAAAGTGTTAACCAAAAATGTCTTAAATATGCCTTTTCATTGGGAGTTTAATCCACTCGCACTTAACAAAATTATTTATTAGGAAGGGTTTCCTTTGCCATTTTGTTCATTGTTTTCTATCTTGTAGTTCTTTTGTCCTTCTTTTTCCTTTTTGCCAAGTATGCATTTTCCATCATAAGGCTCTTATCAAAAATATTAAATAAGAAGGTTTAAAGTATTTTTGAACTATTAAAAAGTAGATATTTTTAAACATTAAAAAAATCTGTCTACCCTTAATTTTAACTTGTGATTTATAATGTACATAAATATTAGCACATATAATTTATGAATAAGCAAATATACATAACGACAGTTAAAATTATTTACCCATAGGTGGGCACAATCAAAACAGTTTGATGCCCCAAGCTTTAGCGATATGTACCCCTGTCCAAATCACCCTTGTTGGTTCTCAAGTAGCCAAAGAAAATAAAAAGAATACTTTACAAATAAGAAAATATACTGCCTTGAGGCTGAGGGAAGCCACTCACGCAGTGAGGATTTTTTGAGTTTCTACAGTGCTTGATGTTTTGAGTTTCTACCAGGCTTGGTATATCAAGCAGTGTAGTTTTTACACTGCATTGGTGCCGGATTTTGCCTCTAGCAGCATGTACAAGGATCTTTCCTTACCTCCCATAGCTGCACTTCCTCAATTCTGAGCTGAGATGGTTAATTTTATGTCATCTTGGGTAGGCTATTGTGCCCAGTCGTTTGGGCAAATGATGGTATAGATGTCACTGTGAAAGTATTTTTTTAACAAGTGATTAACATTTACAATTAGTTGACAGATTGAGTAAAGCAGATTACCCTCCACAACATGGTTGGGCTCATGCAATCAGCTGAAGAACAAAGGCTGAGGGTTCCTGAAGAAGAAAGAATTCTACCTCCAAACCGTAATGTAGAAATTCTCCCTATGTGTCCAACCTTCTGACTCCAGACTGCAGCATCAACTCTACAACCTGCTGGCCTGCCTTACAGATCTCAGACTTGCCAGCCCCTGTGACTGCATAAGCCAATTTCTTAAAGTAAATTTCCTTCTCTCTGTATACACCTATACCATTGGTTGTGCTTCTCTGGAGAACCCTGACTGCCCCACTAATCCACATGTAAAGGGAGCAAAGTCAGAGTTAACAACCCTGTCCTGCCTATGCCTCTCTCATTCTTCAGAGAAGGATCTGAGCAGCTCAAAATAACCTCTCCTTCCTGTTCCCTTTCTCACAGTCCCATGCCTTCCCTCCCATCCCCCTACCCCTTCCCCTCCTCTCTCCTCCCTCCCTCCCTTCCTTCTTTCCCTCCTTTTCTTTCTCTTCCACTTTTATTTTGAGTTTTGGGGGTACAAGTACAGATTTGTTAAACGGGTAAATTGTGTGTGGCTGAGTCTTGGTGTACGAATGATCCGGCTGTGGAAGTAGTAAGCATAGTACCTGATAGGCGGCCTCTCAACCCATGGCCCCTCCCACCCTCTCCTCTCAAGCAGTCCCTGGGGTCTATTGTTTCCATCTTTGTGTCTATGTGCATTCAATCTTTAGCTCCCACTTATGAGTAAGAACATATGGTATTTCATTTTCTGTTCCTGTGTTAGTTCTCTTAGAATAAGGGCCTCTTGCTGCATCCATGTTGCTGCAAATAACATGATTTTACTCTTTTTTATGGCTACATAGTATTTCAGGTATATATATATATACCACATTTTCTTTATTCATCCACCACCGATGGGTACCTAGGTTGATTCCATGTCTTTGCTATTGTGAATAGTGCTATGATAAACATATGAGCACATGAGTCTTTTTGGAAGAATAATTTATTTTCCTTTGGGTAGGTACTAAGTAGTGGGATTGCTGGGTGGAATGGCAGTTCTGAGTCCTTTGAGAAATCTCTACACAGCTTTCCACAGTGGCTGAATTAATTTACATTCATATCAACAGTGTTGAAGTGTTCCCTTTTCTCCGCAACCTCACCAGCATGTCTGACTGACTTTAAAAATAGCCATTCTGACTGGTGCAAGATGATATCTCATTGTGGTTTAGTTTTGCATTTCTCTAATGATTAGTAATGTCGAGCTTTTCCCCCTGTGTTTGTTGACTGCATGTATGCCTCCACTTTCTTATCTGCTCCTCATTGCCTGAAGTTTCTACGGCAAACCTCCAGAGGCAGGGTTGCCTGTAGCTCTTTGGCTCTACCAGGGACTACGGCTAAATGACTGAAACCATTTGGTGCCAAATCCAAGCCAAGCCTTCCAAGGGACTTCATGGATAACAGAGGTGGAATTCTGATCTTTAACTCTTTATATACTCATTGGGTCCTTTGTCTCCCACAGCGCACGGAGGCCATTGAGCACGGCAGACAAGCAGACAGTCGATCCAGGCGTCCAAAGTCAGCATGGGAGGTTCACGGGGAATGCTGTGAGCAAGCCGTACAGGCTGCAGTGCTCCCAGCTGTGATCCCAGCTGCTATTATACTTTGGGGGGGCTTCCCTGGAGGTAATGCTCCAGTTGAGGCTAAAAATGTCAGCCAAGTCAAGGAGACATTATGGAGGGTTAGAAGAAAAGAGAAAGAGAAAGAGAGATGACAGGCACAAAGGCGAGAGAGCCCTGAGTGGCAGGTAAGTGGCTTCTGTAGGCAACAGTGGTGGCCTGTGGGCGGAGGGTCACCTGATCCTCCCCATAACCTCCTGCTGCTCTTCTATAGTCAGCTACCTTCACCTGGATTTGGGACCCCAAAGCAAAGAATTATAGTCAAGACTAGAGACAGAAAAGATAAGTGTTCACACTTACATAAGTAGCTCCATCTTGTATTATTGTGTTTATACAGGTCATCTGTTTATAGCCAATTTATTATGCATACTAGTTATAGCCAATTTATTATGCACAGCAGTTTGGAAAGCATGTAGTATGTAAATGGAGGGTCTCGCCAAGCACCTGGGCAGTTGTGTGTAGCTGGGCCACAGTTCTAAATGCAAAGTCTAGTTTTCCAACTATACCTAGGGATCTCTACCTTCATGTAAGTTGCACAAGAATAATGAAACTGTTTCCTGTAAGTTGGGTCATTCTGGTGGTGTTGGCTCACAGCAGAGGTTTTACTTATCCTTAGTAACTCAATTTCCTGGTCCCACAAGTGTCCTGTTACAAGCCGTAGACACATGAGGACTGACTGGAAAGTATAACTCTTAGAAACCACAGAGCTATGGGTTTCAACACCAACTGCTAGTGGTTTTCAGCACACTTACAGAAAAACACACAATGATTTTGGTGTCAATTTTACCAGATTGTTTCCATTTCCATTCCATAGCCGGTGAAAAGCAATGAAATAACTAACACAGTACAGCAATCTGGGTATTATAAAGATGAATAGAACACAAATGTACACACTCACACATACACACAAAGAAGACACTTTGGTTTACAGCAAATCTCATCTTAAATTGCACTGTACTGGAAAGCTATGTGTAATTAGCTAAATTGTACATTATTTAACTGGAATTGGATTGAATAGAGTGAAGAGCTGCAGAATAAGGAAAACCGTACCTATGCTGAATAGCAAACCTCTATAAAGTTTAAGCCGATGGCATTTCTTGTTTCTTTCATCTCAGAATCGGAGCATTAGCACATTGAAATATCCAGTTTTCAAAAGACTCTGCATAAACTACATCTTAATGCTTTAAACCAAATCACCAATAAAATTCAGTGTGATGGTAAATTATATATGTCAGGGGGACTGGGTCATGGTGTCCAAATGTGTAGCTGTCAAGCATTTTTCTAGATGTTTCCATAAGTGTTGTTTTTGGATGAAATGAGCATTTACATTGGTGATAAAACAAATTGTTCTTCCTAATGTGTTCAAAGCCTTCAAAGAAAAAGAGTGATTTCCCCCAAGCAAGAGGGAAGACTGCAGCAGACAGATGGCCTTTGAACTTGACCTGCAGCATCCACTCTTCCCTCCATCTCCAGCCTGCAAGTCCACCCTGCAGGTTTTGGAATTGCTATAACTGAGTGAACTAAACTTAAAAGAAATGTCTTTTCATAAACACACACATTTTACTGGCTGTGTCTCTGGAGAACCCAAATACACTCAAGATTTATATAAGTTAATGCTTCTGCTTCCTCAGATTTGTGCTTTTAACAGAAGTGATGCAGTAAGTACACTTCTTGGAGGCTGTGGTGGTTCATGCCTGTAATCCCAGCTACTCGGGAGGCTAAGGCAGGTGAAGCTCTTTAACCCAGAAGGTGGGCATTGCAGTGAGCCGACATCATGCCACTGCACTCTAGCTTGTGCAGCAGAGCAAGATTCCATGTCAAAAAAAAAATACAATTCTCTTTGCTGGTGAAAAGGGGAAACAAAAGCTTATAGAAAAAAAGCAAGTGAACACTTTAAAGAACTGCACAACCCAAGAGTGGACAAATCTCATGGAGAAGGGATTAGAGGAATCTGCTTATGAGAAAAATCTGGAGGGAACAGCAACTATATGGAAACAGAAACTTCAGGAAAGGTAGAGATATTCTCCACCCAGCGTGCCGGGGTGCAAAACAGTCCATCAGTGCAGTGCGTTGGTTGGGTCCAACTGAAGATCTCCATGCTGAGAAAAGTCCTTGGCTGACTAGCTTTGAAATCTGACTCTTTGAACCTAGAAGAGGGTTCGTCTCGAAGTGTGAGGGATTCCTGCATTCGCCACTGAAACCTCAGAATGGCAGAGATGTCACCGCACCTGGTAGTCTGGTCCAATGTATGGTCCCTCCCAACCATCAGCCTCAGTGTGTGCTGGCAGCTGCCTCCCTCCTCAGTCACAGCTGTCTCCTCTGCCTTGTTCTTATGACTTCTCAGGAGAACTAATTACTGGGAATTTTAGCATCTAAATTTCAGCTGAGAGGGAAAAGTGAAGGTCTGGATTGTACAGATCTGAACAGACACTTGTGACCCCTAGAAACTTCATGCTGAGGAGACATTTTTTTTTTTTTTTTTTGAGATCGAGTTTCACTCTGTTGACAGGCTGGAGTGCAATGGCGCAATCTCGGCTCACTGCAATGTCTGACTCCCTGATTCAAACAGTTCTCCTGTCTCAGCCTTCCGAGTAGCTGGGACTACAAGCGAGCACCAGCATGCCCAGCTATTTTTTGTATTTTTAGTAGAGACGGGGTTTCACCATGTTTCCCAGGGTGATCTCAATCTCCTGACCTTGTGATTTGCCCTCCTTGGCCTTCCAAAGTGCTGGGATTACAGGCGTGAGCCACCTGAGGAGACATTTCTATAGTGGGGGACATGCATCTTTTTGGCTCTCAATTTGTGAACTTAGGTGATTAACCTTCATGTGTATTTCACCCTTAGTGTAGGAAAGAATGAAAGAGCATACCCTTATTAAGTGCTTTGTTTATGCATTAAAAACTAAAAATGTGTCCTTGTAGGTGTACACATGTGTACCTGGCAGGGAGAAGGGGTGAGGACAGAGCACAGGCAGAGATAGAAGGTACAGGAGGCAAGAATGGCATTGGTTTGGGAATGGAGAGCCACTGTGACATATTAGAGTGACATCCCTTCATGTCACTCTAATGCTCAGTGAAGACAGTGTCATAGGACATAGATCCTCCCATGTTTGTAGAAGACTTTGCCCTAATCTACACATCTGTTGAAAAGTACATGTGATGAAGGATGCAGACACTCAATGAGCTTCACTGATTTTCAACTATCCAGCACCCTGCCCCCTCAGCCCTCCAAAGGGCTAACACCTTCCAAACGCCTCCATTTCGGGGAGCCTGTTATTACAGGTTGAGTATCCTTTATCCAAAATGCTTGAGAGCAGAAGTGTTTCAGATTTCAGAAATTTTTGGTTCTTGGAATATTTGCATACACATAATGAGATATCTTGGGGATAGGACCCAAGTCTAAAAATGAAATCCGCTTATGTTGCATATACACCTTATACACATAGCCTGAAAATAATTTTATACAATAGTTTTAATAATTATATGTGAAGTTTGTGTTAAGTATTGGTGTGTGGAATTTTCCACTTGTAGCATCATGTTGGTACTTAGAAAGTTTCCAGTTCAAAAGCATTTCAGATTCTGGATACTCAACCCTTACTATGTGTTCAGAATTTGACAGCTCAACCATAGAAGACTTCAGACTCTCGAATCAGATGCCTTCATTCCTATGGACTATACCTGAACCCAAGGATCCGTCATTCCCCTTCAGAGGGATTCCAATCACACATGCCTGAGTCACAGTGCACTCTCTCACATCCTGACCACCTTGCTTATGTCATGAAATGATAAAATGCTGCCATATGGAATTCTGTACTCTGGTCTGGATGTTGTGAGGAGAGACAGAACTGCTCAGCTACCCACATAATGAGGAACCCAGGACCCTTTGACATGAGAGACTAAAAAGTATTCACAGCTGTATACAGACTTTCTGTTCAATAATGTCATTTAGTGAATTTTCCCAATTAATTTTCCCTGAGTGCTTATTACTTGGAATCAATTGATTAATTTTGTTGTAAACAATCCTGAAAAATTTCAAAGAGTAGAATTAGCACAGGATCAATCAATGCAAGTCATCTAAGGAAGTGTTTCAAAACTAACAGTTGGCCAGGCATGGTGGCTCATGCCTGTAATCCCAGCACTTTGGGAGGCCAATGCGGGTGGATCACCTGAGGTCAGGAGTTTGAGACCAGCCTGACCAACATGGTGAAACCCCATTTCTATTAAAAATACAAAATTAGCTGGTCATGGTGGCACATGCTTGTAATCTCAGCTACTTGGGAGAATGAAGCAGGAGAATCACTTGATCCTGGGAGGTGGAGGTTATAGTGAGCCAAGATTGCGCTATTGCATTCCAACCTGAGTAACAAGAGCAAAACTCCTTCTCAAAACAAAAGCAAAAACAAAAACAAACAAACAAACAAAACCTAGCTGCTCATGTTTGAGGAGAGTTGTCTGTGAGTCAGGTGCGGTTTTAAGTGCTTTCCATGTTAATGTCACAAATACCCTTATTTTACAGCACACAGCTTACAGGTAGTGAGGAAGCATTTGGGTCCAGACAGCTGAGCTCCATAACCCATACAGTGGAGACTCTGGTGTTTCAAACTGTGATCAGATGCAGGTAGGTGAGGGCTTTGTTTTGCTTCCCCATAATTCCTACACCATCTTTGTAAGTATGCATTTACTTCTGACAAAATGTGCACTTTCTTGTAGTTCTGTTAATTGGTCCATGTGATGGTTAATTCCATGTGTTCACTAGTCTGTGTCATAGTGTGCCCAGATGAATCATGATTTCTGGGTGTGTCTGTGAGGGTGTCTGCAGACCAGACTGGCATTTGAATCTATGGACTTGGTAAAGTAGACTGCCCTCTTCAGTGTGAGCGACCACCGTCAAATCTCTATCAAAGGCCAGAAGAGAAAAAAACGTGGAGGAAGGAGGAATTAGTCCCTGTTTTGGCTTCCAGCCTCCTGGCTTCAGCTGGAACATCGGTCTTCTGCTCTTGTGCTGGGATTTTACACCCCAGGCTCTCAGGCCTTCAGATTTGGCCTGGGTCACACCATTGGTTTTTCTGGGCCTCCAGCTTGCAAAGGGCAGGTCTTGGCACTTCTCAGCCTCCATGCTTGTGTTAGTGAACACCCTCCAAATGATCCCATCTCAAATATATCCTATGGCTTCTGCTATCTAGAGACCCCTGACTAATACAGTCCTGAAAAACCTTCAGACACTCAGAAATAACGACACAAATAACAAAGTAACACAACCAGGTAAAGTGCCATGAATGTACAGCCCATTTCCTACACAGCCACTTCCCAGTTACTGCTGGTTCCTTAGTCCCAGCCCTGAGTCATGGGAAACGCCTGCTTAGGACGCCTTCCATGACAACAGCCTTGGGACCTTCAGTGGAAGGAATCCACGTCACACTCAGACACAACATTTATAGATCTCTCAGTGTCTAAAACCTAACAGGGATCTAGAAGTGCATCTAAAAGTTGAAACATGAATGTTTCAGCCAGTCGTGTCTTCTGGGTATGTATTTCAGAATGTGCCACTCTCCAAGTAGGCAATGCTTATTTGCATTTTTTTCCTAAATGGAGATTTCTGTGTCTCAAGATCCCAGCCACCTTTTCAGTATTTCCCGATCTCCTAGGCTGCTTCCCTTACTATTGACAGCAGTCCTGGGCACACACACACTCCTGTGGGCATTCACACTTTCCCTGGCAGCAACGTTTATTGCCTGCCCACATTTCCACCCCTCTGTGCTTGCATGGATGGTGGGTAAGGAAGGTGGGGTGTGTGAAGACACAAAAGGAAAGAGTCAAAGAGCATGAGGAAATAAATGTGTAGAATGAGAAGACAGAAACACACATAACTTGAATAGAAGACAGGAGAGACAACCACCTCCCAGCATCTCCACCTACATTACTGCATCCCTCCTGTAAGGGTGGAACGTCTGCTCAGTCAGAGCTTCATGCCTTCACTTGTGCCATAGAACCCATCTCTTCTTTCCTGCTCAAGGATGTGGCTCCAACAGCCTATCTGCCTCTCAAAGCATCCATTTTCCTGCTATGCTGGATCATTCCACGGTGTAGAGGCATACTGCTCTTTCTCTCACTTTTCACATAACCTTCTCTTGATCCAGTTTTCCCTTCTTGGCCTCTCTATGCTGCAGTGAATCTTCTCCTGCCTCCCCACTGGAGCTCCTCGTGCTAGAACACAGGTGATTGCCTTCTTCCTTCCTGAAACCCTGTCTCCTGGGCTGTCTCTGACTAGACACCATGCTCACCTGCCTTCCTCTTGTTGGATGGGCCGTCTCTTCGCAGGGTCCTTTCCTGACTTCTCTTTATCTTCTGGGTCTCTGAATGTCAGAAGTCCTGTGGTGACTGTGTCCAGCCTCAGGGTGGTAAATGCTACTGATCAGGCTTCTCTCAGACGTGGATCTCCGGCCCAGCCCAGGACCATGACCTCCAGATGTGTAGCTCCAGTGGTCTTCTCAACACCTCTTCTAGGATTTCTACCAAACTCCTCACAGTGTAGTCTAGAACTGAACTCTTAATCTACCCCCAGACTGATTCCTCCCCCAGGAGTGATTATAAGAATTTATAATTTTTGAAAGCTCATGATTTTTTGTGATAGGGAAATACCCATATAATAATATTTTATACTCATAAAACATGAAAAAATGTATCAATTGCAGAAGATTAAGGCCATTTTTTGTTTAAGGCAATCAGCAAATATTTCTGATTTAGATCGGTATCCTCACTTTTTTAGATGTCAACATCAAGCTAAAATATTTGTAATAAACTACCTAATATTTTCTAAGCTTATGTGCCGGGAAAAGAGCAAACTCTTTACACTGTTTACTCATTTAATCCTCCCTAACACTGCAGCATGCATGGGAATGATTATGTTAACGATTTTTACATCTTGAAAGTCTCAACAAAGAGCAACTTGTCTGACATTTCACAAGAGGAAAACCCATACCTAGGCTGGCCAGCTCCAGAGTCCACACTGCCTGCCTGGGGTATGAGAGCTGTCATGGGAAAAGGAAAGGGACAGAAAAGGAAGTATTTTGAAATCTAAATCTCTTAGAAATTGTATCTAGCATAAAACATAACTCCTGTTGACAAAGCTACCAGCATTCTGCACTGAAATGTGAACCCTCCCTGTCTTCACCCACAGGGCTAACAAGTTCATGAAAATCAAAACAATATCATTTCCAACACACAGTAACACGGAATAAAACTCAGTGTCATAGAATTTACTCCTTTAGTCCACTCTAAAACTTTTTTCTTCCTCTTTTTTTTTTTTAATTTTGCACATTTCTTCTCCTTCTGGATGACAGAGCTCACTGAAAAATGGTTGTAGTTGTGTGGCATTCTTTCTGAGGCCTCCATTCTGTTCCATTGGTCTATATCTCTGTTTTGGTACCAGTACCATGCTGTTTTGATTACTGTAGCCTTGTAATATAGTTTGAAGTAAGGTAGCCTGATGCCTCCAGCTTTTTTTTTTTTCCTTAGGACTGTCTTGGCTATGTGGGCTCTTTTTTGGTTCCATACGAAATTTAACGAGTTATTTTTTTTTCCCCAATTCTGTGAAGATAGTCATTGGTAGCTTGATGGGGACAGCATTGAATGTATAGATTACTTTGGGCAGTATGGCCATTTTCACGATATTGATTCTTCCTAACCATGAGCATGGAATGTTTCTCCATCTGTTTGTGTCCTCTCTTATTTCCTTGAGCAGTGGTTTGTAGTTCTCCTTCACATCCCTTGTTAGTTGTATTTCTAGGTATTTTACTCTCATTGTAGCAGTTGTGAATGAGAGTTTACTCATAATTTGTCTCTCTGTTTGTCTATTATTGGTGTATAGGAATGCTTGAGAGTTTTACACATTGATTTTATGTCCTGAGACTTTGCTGAAGTTGCTTATCAGTTTCAGGAGATTTTGGGCTGAGACAATGGGGTTTTCTAAATATACAATCATGTTATCTGCAAACAGGGACAATTTGATGTCCTGTCTTCCTATTTGAATACGCTTTATTTTTTTCTCTTGTCTGATGGTCCTAGTCAGAACTTACAATAGTATGTTGAATAGGAGTGGTGAGAGAGGGCATCCTTGTCTAGTGCCAGTTTTCAAAGGGAATGCTTGATCATGGTGGATAAGCTTTTTGATGTGCTGCTGGAATTGGGTTTCCAGTATTTTATTGAAGATTTTTGCATCTATGTTCATCATAGACATTGGCCTGAAGTTTTCTTTTCTTGCTGAGTCTCTGCTGGGTTTTGGTATCAGGATGATGTTGGTCTCATAAAATGATTTGGGAAGGATTCCCTCTTTTTGGATTGTTTGAAATAGTTTTAGAAGGAATGGTACCAACTCCTCTTTGTATGTCTGGTAGAATTTGGCTGTGAACCAATCTGGACCTTGGCTTTTTGGGGGTGGTGGGCTCTTAATTGCTGCCTCACCTTCAGACCTTTTTATTGGACTATTCAGGGTTTCAATTTCTTCCTGGTTTAGGCTTGGGAGAATGCAATTGTCGAGGAATTTATCCATTTCTTCCAGGTTTACTAGTTTATGTTCATAGGGTAGTTTGTAATAATCTCTGATGATGGTTTGTATTTCTGTGGAATCTGTGGTGATATCCCCTTTATCATTTTTTATTGTATCTATTTGATTACTCTCTCTTTTCTTTTTTATTAATATGGCTAGTGGTCTATTTTGTTGATCTTTTCGAAAAACCAGCTTCTGAATTTACTGATTTTTTGAAGGGGTTTTTTGTGTCCCTATCTCCTTCAGATCTGCTATGATCTTAGTTATTTCTTGTCTTCTGCTAGGTTTTGAGTTTTTTTGATCTTGCTCCTCTAGCTCTTTCAATTTTGATGACAGGGTGTCAAATTTAGCCACCATGATCAAGTAGGATTCATCCTGGGGATGCAAGGCTGGGTCAGCGTACGCAAGTCTATAAACATAATTCACCACATAAACAGAACCAAAGACAAAAACTACATGATTATCTCAATTGATGCAGAGAAGGCCTTTGACAGAATTAAACAGCCCTTTATACTAAAAAGCCTCAATAAACTAGGTATTGATGGAACGTATCTCAAAATAATAAAAGCTATTTATGACAAACCAACAGCCAATATCATACTGAATGTGCAAAAACTGGAAGCATTCCCTTTGAAATCTGGCACTAGACAAGGATTCCCTCTCTCACCATTCCTATTCAATATATTACTGGAAGTTCTAGCCAGAACAATCTGGCAAGAAAAAGAAATAAAGGGTATTCAAATAGGAAAGAAGGAAGTCAAATTGTCTCTATTTGCAGACCACACGATTGTATATCTAGAAGACTCCATCATCTCAGCCCAAAATCGCCTGAAACTGATAAGCAACTTGAGCAAAGTCTCAGGATACAAAATCAATGTGCAAAAATAACAAGCATTGCTATACACCAATAACAGACTTAAAGAGAGCCAAATCAAGAATGAACTGCCATTCATAATTGCTACAATGAGAATAAAATATCTAGAAATACAACTAACAAGGAACGTAAAGGACCTCTTCAAGGAGAACTACAAGTCACTGCTCAACGAAATAAGAGAGGACACAAACAGATGGAGAAACATTCCAAGTTCATGGTTAGGAAGAATCAATATCGTGAAAATGGCCATACTGCCCAAAGTAATTTACAGATTCAACGCTGTCCCTATCAAGCTACCAATGACCTTCTTCACAGAACTGGAAAAAAACACCTTAAACTTCATATGGAACCAAAAGAGAGCCTGCATAGACAAGTCAATTCTAAGCAAAAATAACAAAGTGGGAGGCCTCACACTACCGGACTTCAAACTATACTACAAGGCTACAGTAATCAAAACTGGACCTGGATGAACCTGGAAACCATCATTCTCAGCAAACTGACAGAAGTGCAGAAGATCAAACACCACATGTTCTCACTCATAGGTGGGTGTTGAACAATGAGAACACATGGACACAGGGAGGGGAGCACAACACACTGGGGTCAGTTGGGGGGAAATAGGGGAGGGACGGGTGGGGGGTGGGGAGCTGGGGAGAGATAGCAAGGGGAGAAATGCCAGATGTAGGTGATTGGGAGGAAGGCAGCAAATCACACTGCCACGAGTGTACCTATGCAACAATTTTGCATGTTCTTCACATGTACCCCAAAACCTAAAATGCAATAAAATAAATAAATGGGGGGAAAAAAAAAGAAAAAGCATGGTACTGGAACCAAAACAGAGATATAGACCAATGGAACAGAACAGAGGCCTCAGAGGCAGCATAGTACATCTACAACCATCTGATCTTTGACAAACCTGACAAAAACAAGCAATGGGGAAAGGATTCCCTGTTTAATAAATGGTGTTGGGAAAGCTGGCTAGCCATGTGCAGAAAGCAGAAACTGGAGTACTTCCTGACACCTTACACTAAAATTAACTCCAGATGGATTAAAGGCTTAAACATAAGACCTAACACCATAAACACCCTAAAAGAAAATCTAGGCAAAACCATTCAGGACATAGGCGTAGGCAAGGACTTCATGACCAAAACACCAAAAGTATTGGCAACAAAAGCCAGAATAGACAAATGGGACCTAATCAAACTCGACAGCTTCTGCATGCCAAAAGAAACAGTCATTAGAGTGAATCGGCAACCAACAGAATGGGAAAAAATGTTTGCAGTCTATCCATCTGACAAAGGGCTCATATCCAGAATCCACAAAGAACTAAAACAGATTTACAAGAAAAAAAACAAACAAGCCCATTGAAAAGTGGGCAAAGGATATGACCAGACACTTTACAAAAGAAGACATACATGAGGCCAACAAACATATGAAAAAATGCTCATCATCACTGGTCATTAGAGAAATGCAAATCAAAACTACATTTAGATACCATCTCATGCCAGTTAGAATGGCGATCATTAAAAAATCTGGAGACAACAGATGCTGGAGAGGATGTGGAGAAATAGGAACACTTTTACACTGTTGGTGGGAGTGTAAACTAGTTCAACCATTGTGGAAGACAGTGTGGCAATTCTTCAAGGACCTAGAAATAGAAATTCCATTTGATCCAGCAATCCCATTACTGGGTATATACCCAAAGGATTATAAATCATTCTACTATAAGGACACATGCACACGGATGTTCATTGCAGCACAGTTTACAATAGCAAAGAAAGACCTGGAACAAACCCAAATGCCCATCGATGATAGACTGGACAGGGAAAATGTGGCACATATACACCATGGAATATTATGCAGCCATCAAAAACAATGAGTTTGTATCCTTTGTAGGGACATGGATGAACCTGGAAACCATCATTCTCAGCAAACTGACACAAGAACAGAAAATCAAACACCTCATGTGAGAACATAGGCAGGTGTTGAACAATGAGAACTCATGGACACAGGGAGGGGTGCATCACACACTGGGGTCTGTTGGGGGGAAATAGGGGAGGGACAGCGGGGTGGTGGGGAGTTGGGGAGAGATAGCATGGGAAGAAATTCCAGATATAGGTTATGGGGAGGAAGGCAGCAAATCATACTGCCATGTGTGTACCTATGCAACAATCTTGCATGTTCTTCACATGTACCCCCAAACCTAAAATGCAATAAAAAATAAATTTTATTTAAAAATGGGAATCCTTCTAGTTTTTGGTTATTCAGTATTAATAGGCTGTGGGTTTGTCACAAATAGCTCTTATTATTTTGAGATACAATTCATCTATGCCTAGTTTATTGAGAATTTTTAGCATAAAGGGCAGTGAAATTTTGTTGAAGGCCTTCTATGCATCTATTGAGATAATCATGTGGTTTTTGTCTTTGGGTCTGTTTATGTTATGGATTATGTTTATAGATTTGTGGATATTGAACCAGCCTTGCATCCCTGGGATGAAGCCCACTTGATCGTGATGGATAAACTTTTTGATATGCTGTTGCAATTGGTTCGCCAGTATTTTATTAAAGGTTTTCACATCAATATTCATTATGGATATTGGCCTGAAATTTTCTGTTTTCTTTTTTAGTTGCGTCTCTGCCAGCTTTTGGTATCAGGATGATGTTGGTCTCATAAAATGAGTTAGATAGGATTCTTTCTTTTTGTATTGTTTGAAATAGTTTCAGAAGGAATGGTACCAGCTCCTCTTTGTACGTCTGTTAGAATTTGGCTGTGAACCCACCTGATCCTGGACTTTTTTTGGTTGGTAGCCTATTAATTGTTGCCTCAACTTCAGACCTTGCTATTGGTCTATTCAGGAATTCAGCTTCTTCCTGGCTTAGTCTTGGGAGGGTGTAAGTCCAGGAATTTATTCATTTCTTCCAGATTTACTGGTTTATCTGCATAGAGGTGTTTGTAGTAATCTCAGATGGTAGTTTGTATTTCTGTGTGCTCGGTGGTGATATCCCCTTTATCATTTTTTATTGCATCTATTTGAATCTTCTCTCTTTTCTTTTTTATTAGTCTGGCTAGTGGTCTATCTATGTTGTTGATCTTTTCAAAAAACCAGCTCCTGGATTTATTGATTTTTTGAAGCGTTTGTGTCTCTATCTCCTTCAGTTCTGCTTTGATCTTAGTTATTACTTGTCTTCTACTAGCTTTTGAATTTGTTGATCTTGCTCCTCTAGTTCTTTTATGTGACATTAGGGTGTCAATGTTAGTCTTTCCTCACTTCTCATGTGGGCATTTAGTGCTATAAATTTCCCTCTAGACACTGCTTTAAATGTGTGCAGAGATTTGGGACATTGTGTCTTCGTCCTCATTGGCTTCGAAGAACATCTTTATTTCTGCCTTCCTTTCATTATTTATCCAGTAGTCATTCAGGAGCAGGTTGTTTAGTTTCCATGTAGTTGTGTCATTTTGAGTGAGTTTCTTAATCCTGAGTTCTAATTTGATTGTGGTCTGAGTGACCGTTCGTTATGATTTCCGTTCTTTTGCATTTGCTGAGGAGTGCTTTAGTTCCAATTATGTGGTCAGTTTTAGAATAAGTGCAATGTGGTGCTGAGAAGAATGTATATTCTGTGGATTTGGGGTGGAGAGTTCTGTAGATGTGTATTAGGTTTGCTTGGTCCATAATTGAGTTCAAGTCCTAGATATCCTTGTTAATTTTCTGTCTCGTCGATCTCTCTAATATTGACAGTGAAGTGTTAAAGTCTCCCACTATTATTGTGGGAGTCTAAGTTTCTTTGTAGGTCATTAAGAATTTGCTTTATGTATCTGAGTATTCCTGTATTGGGTGCATATAAATTTAGGATAGTTAGCTCTTCTTGTTGCATTCAGCCCTTTACTCTTATGTAATGCCCTCCTTTGTCTCTTTTAATCTTTGTTGGTTTAAAGCTATTTCATCAGAGACTAGGATTTATGTCTGCAATAAATGTTGGCATATCTTCTCTCAGGGCTGGAACTCTCAGTAGGGTTAAAGTGATTTTTAAAACAGGTGAAGGTGGGAAGAGATATTCGTTAATGAACATTGTGATGGTTAACACTGGGTGTCAACCTGAGGGATTGAAGGGTGCAAAGTATTGTTCCCGGGTGTGTCTATGAGGGTGTTGCCAAAGGAGATTAACATTTGAGTCAGTGGGCTGGGACAGGCAGACCCACCCTCAATCTGGGTGGACACCATCTATGCAGCTGTTGTCACAGCCAGAATAAAAGCAGGCAGAAGAACATGGAAAGATTAGACTGCCTTAGTCTTCCAGCCTCATCTTTCTCGTATGCTGGACGCTTCCTGCCCTTGGACATTACAAGTTCTGCTCTTGGATCTTTAACCACAGACTGAAGGCTACATAGTTGGCCTCCCTACTTTTGAGCTTTTGGGATGCAGACTGGCTTCCTGGCTCCTCAGCTTGCAGATGGCCTATCGTGGGACCTCACCCTGTGATCATGTGAGTCAGTATTCCTTAGTAAACGCCTCTTTATATATACATCTATCCTATTAGGTCTGTCCCTCTAGAGAACCCTGACTAACACAGACATGAAATTAAAATTTACTAAAAGAATTGACCATCAAACAAATTGCACTTTTTTGCATTGTTTTCTCTCTCTTTGTCACCTCTGATATGCTTGTTGGACAAACAGATTTAAAGAAGAATGCTTTGATGCTGGGTTTCAAATCAGGAGCCTGGGTTGGGATAAGTATCTGCCACTGATTATGCAGGCAGCTATGTAATCTAGAAGGAGCAGAGCTGCTGGATGAATCCCAGGCTCCATTCCTCTCCACAGGCCTCCTCTCTGCCAAGTCACCAAGGAGTGGTAACCTAACCACCAAGTAACGTCTTGTCAGTGAATCGTCCATCAGCATCCTGTTAATGCAAACATTACTCCCTGGGCAACTTCCCTACAAAGAGAGAAAGATTTCTGTTTCAGAAGCCATGCTGCCTTGCTCAACTCCATTTTGCTAGGATATGGGGAAAACATGTCTTTGTTCAACTCTATTTTCTTTGTACATTGACCCTTAATCCACAAGGCTCAAAAGAATTGAAATTTTTTAGAGAAATCCACAGGTTGCACTCTGTCTTCATTGTTTCATTTAGAACAACAGCAGTAGCAATACCAGAATATACAGAAAGCTCAAGCCTCTGTCCAGGGGACAGGAGCATAGAAAGGAAAGTCACAGAGGCTCCTATGCATTGGGCTCAGGATGGAGGAAGGTCTCTGTGGGGTTCCTCCATCTTGTGTCTGGAGGTGCACTTCTGCTACTCAAATCTACATTCCACTTACATAGTTGGTACTGTAAAGTATTTTTTAAGGCAGTTACTTAATCAAATTTTATTTTGATTAAGGAAACTGAATTTTACTTAATCAAATCTAATTCTTCCTATGAGGTGCTAATGACCAAAAGATATAAATTAATATTTATGGTAATGGTAGCTGTCATACACCAATGGCTTCATAGTGGCAACCATCATTCTAGACAGTGTTCATTTCTGAGCCTGCACACTCAGGGACAGTGCAGTAAAGGAAGTGTGAAGAGGGGAATGTGCATGTGTGTGTGTGTGTGTGTGTGTGTGTGTGTGGCCCTCAGGTCCACCTGTGAACCAAATGACAGCTTTCGGATTCACTGTCCGGGGTTAAGATGAGAGTAATGCCAGTTATTTTAAAGGCTCGATGTGGCTACTGTGTAGTGGATAGACCGGGTAGGCAGGAGTGTGAAGGAGGATAATTCAGCAAGTGCTGAGGTCCAGAGAGAAGGATGCTGGCTTGCGTGAGGATGGTAAGGAGAGGGAATAGCATCTTTTTGTTTACTTTGAAGGTAGAGCTGGGACCATTTGGAGATGATCTGGATATGAGAAGTGAGAGGGCAAAGTCCAGTATGACTCCTCCTAGAGTTCTGGCCTGGGAAAGTAGATCAATGGAGTATCATTGACCCAGAAGGGAAAAGAAGAAGAAAGTTGGTTTGGGAGGCCATCAGGAGCTCTATTTTGGTCATATTTGTTTGAGGTATTCATTAATTCAAAAGAAGACTACACTAGGCTGTTGGACTTGGAGTCTGGATTTCAGGGGAGAGATAGGGGATATGGCACTACTAGTGTGTAGATGGTTGTGAAGCAGTGAGAACGGGTGAGATCCCTAGGGTGAGTGGCAGAGAACAGATTGGAGACCTAAGCCCTGGCACACTCCGGCCTTCAGGCAAGCAAGGCGTCCTGCCAGGTCCTCTCACTCTGAAGCACTGCATGCTGCAGTCTGCATCTCTTACTCTCCCACATAAGTAAAGCAAAGAGCAGAAAAAATACATAATTTCATTCCTCTCTTTCTGTCTTTAGAAATGTACATGACAGTGGGAAGCTTAGTAAGAGCTGTTTAGATCCTCTAAACTCAGAATTTGTTAAGTTTACCATGTTTAATGCAGAACATTGAGCTCCCAGCTGTGCTTGCTATTAACTGATTATGCGCCCATAAATAAATGCAATGTCCAGAGAGTGCACATGTCCAGGCTTAATCTTACAGCAAATCAGAATGCAAGTAGCTGAAATGGTTTTTAATGTCAATGTTCCATTTCACATCAACACAATATTTGTGGTTCAAAGAGATAAAGGGAAACATTTTACTCAGTTGTTACCCAAATGAGAAGCAGAGCAGGAAAATGGCATTACTTATGCTTTTCATATTTTAAAATTTTTCACATTATTAGAAAAAAGAACAAAGAAATTCTTTTAGTGAGGCTATATCTCTAAAAGTGGATCCCACTTATGTAACCCTGAAGACATGAAAATGACAACATTTTCTTAGCTAGAGAAGTGGTTTATCACAGAGCTCTCAAATTTATGAGACAGGTTTTATGTCCAACAAGTACTAGTAGCTTATCTTCTGAGCTATCACTGTTTGTCTAAGCTATAAACATGGGCAAAAGACCTTCTTCCAATACCATTATTTTTCAGAATTTGACAGCAAATATATTTTGCCTACAATGACAGAAATGACTCACTTCACAAATTTAAAATAATGCCTTTTTTGCTTATCAAAATTATATTAAATGATACAAAATGGTTTTAATTCATTTTATCTATAGTTAATATTTTCTGGATTTTATGACCTGAGACCGGTTTATTGTATGCATACTAATATATTACAATTCGCACAGTAAATCAGTGTTTCTAACCCCAGGGAATCTACTTGACAAAGTTTTTCTTAAATTATTGGGACAGCCTGTCTTTTTCTGTTGCCATGACATTTGTCTTAGTGGGTGCTTATTACTTGAAACGGCTAGTATGAAGAATAGTGAGGTTCTTGGGTCACCAATTGATGTTAATGGTAGAACATGTTTCTAGGAAAAAACATATTTTCCTATCCTGTCATAGTATTCTTTCCCATAATTGCAAAGCAGTTTCACTTAAGAAACTTACATTCTTATGCTTTGCTTAAAGATGTTCTTATAATGAGCATACACGAGTATTCACAATTACTGAAAATAATTAGCTTGGATATGAGTTATGTGCCATAAGAATTGAACACTCTGCCCACAAGACAGAAATGAATGTCTACAGATAGGAAGGAGCAAAAGGCTTCATAGAAGACACTTGAAAATTAAAGTCAAAATTGGAGATACAGTAAAAATGAAGGGAAAAAATAAGCCAGTCATCTAATTTTCTTTGAAGGCTTCTGATAGATTGAAAATAAGACCAGAAAAATGTGAAATTTCATGCACTATCAAGGCCGGAAGAAAACCTATCATGATAAAGTCCAGAACCCTCACTTTACACAGAGGGAGACTGAAGTCCAGAGCGCATTTCAGTCCCTCTCAGCATTGCACCTTTTCTCCAGGCTCATTTAATTGGATGGAGGAAGAAAAGGGGAAGGCCCACTTATTTGTTCTTTTGCTTTATACTTCAAGTCTGAATTATTTCAACACAGAGGGGAAATGAGAATGTTAGAAAACATCAAAGTCAAGGGCAGTTGGACCTACAGCAGATACAATCGATGAGTCTTTGTAGATGTTTAAATTTCTAAATGATGGTAAAGAAGGAAGAGAAGGCAAGAATAAAAGGCCAAATGCCTGGCAGCACTCTAGCTGGTTTGTAACCTTCATTCTTGGTATCTCTCGATCTTCATCTACTTGCCATTTTCTTAATTTTTAAGATGTGTCAACAAGCATTCAACATTTCCAAAAGCTTTCTTTGGGGCTACCTTTTCCCAAATATTTAGGGATATTTCTGAGGGGCATATGGTACATGAATTTTGGTGCAAACCCATCCATTCACAAGTCATGGAAGGCAGATGGAGGCTGAGGTTGACCCTCCGCAAGCACACAGGGCCTGCTTGCACCGTGTGCTGGCTGCCGGCCTGCTCGACGTCTCTGATGCCTGCAGTTGGTCTCGGAAAGAATCCTGTGGTGCAGATATTATCATTGCTTACATGGTACAGGTCAGGAAGCTGAGGTACAGAGTGATAAAAATCAACCAAACAAACAAGCAGAACAAAACCCCAAACAAACAGAACAAAAAATCCTCTGCCCAGGGTTGGTCACATATCAGGAACGCTGAAAGGCGTATATGTTAGAAGCTGAAAGTGCATTCACATATCCTCAAAGAAGGACAAGGAAGAGGTCTACTCAGTGAGGGAATTCTGAATAGGATGAAGCTCTCACCTTTCTTCAGGGCACAAACTTTGCTACAATAAATTTTTATGGAGAACTGGTTCAGACTGAACACATCAGAGGATGATTCTGGAACACGGGGCAGTAAATGCAGGCGATCCCAAGACCATTTGTTCCCAAATAAAACCTGTCCTTGAGTCTGGCCTCCAGGATGGTGGCTGAAATTGGCCATTTGCTCAAACTTTTGCTGAAAACCCAGTAATTCTCCACCCTATGCCTTGCTGGTGATAACACAACGTTATGGGATCATTTTATGGAATGTGATATTGGTATATTTATGCAGAGCTTGGCTCTCTCAGATGAAGGATGCTATGAAAACACAAATACCAACAATGCTGAGCTGCACGACGTGCTTCAGATGATTCTGGCTTTCACAGCTTAAACGTAATAAGCACTATTTACCTAGTCCTGAAACCGAAATTTTATTGCGCATAGAAGGAAGAAAATATTGAAGGCTCAAAGTACTGAACTGCATAATTCAAGGAGATGTCTTGTCCTTGTATAAACTATTTTTCTTCACACTAAATGTTTAATTACCATTAAAAGATAGTTTTTTAAGTTTATTAACTCATAATCCTCTTTGATGAATAAAAAAATCGAATTTTCTCCTTTAAAGCTGTATGAAATTGAAAGTAAAGAACTTACTGCGAGTTAAAGCAGTGAGATAAACAATTTATGTATATAAATATGTGTGTATGCACATATCTATCTATCTATCTACCTATAATAATTTCTCCAGAATGTATGCCCATCACCTCAGTACCTCTCTAGGTAAAATCATTTGACTAAAAACAATTTCATGCTTTGTTATTCTTGCTGTTTTAATTAACTGTTAGTTTTACATTAGGTAACTATAATTGTTTAGTCTTAATCAAGTTTTACCTGCTTCTTTGCTTACCATGTCTTGTTTTGTTTTTTAATCCCCAGCTTTTTTCTCTTTTGTTTGAATTCAATTTTGTTTTACTGGAGGAAATCCACAAATGCCATGTAATCATAGATGTGTGGAAGTTGAATTTTCTGAATCCACATATGCCTGAAAGTCTTTATTTTAACCTTAATTCCTTAATTACAAATAGCAGTTTGACTTTGCACATAAATTGAAGCACAAAATACCTTCCTTAAATACTTTTAAGATGTTTGCTTTATTGTTTTTTGACATCTGGTGTTGTCAAAAAATGCAAATCTGACTCTTGCCCCATAGCAGATAACCTAATTATTTTCTCTCTCTAGAAGCTGTTAGAATTTCTTTCTTTATTCCTAACACTGAAATAGTAGCAGCACAGTGATGAGTCTAGTACAGTTATTTGGAAAGCCTGTTGAATAAATGAAGACTTAGGCTCATAAGGGTACTATCATCATTTCCTCATTTTTTCAACACAAACAAATGTCCATAAATAATGACATAAAAAAGGATGGGGATAAAGGCGTTAAAGGACAGAAATGTATTTGATTAGAAATTTGTTCACTGACTGGTAACCTGGTGATCCAAAGCAGTCATTCTCCTTCCTAAAGTTCTTAGGCCACACTGAACATTGTCTCACTTGTAATGAAGGTTAAACGTCCTTTAATCTTGCTGCTATTCACTGTTTCTCTCTTCATTGTCTATTGGCTAAAAGTGTACATCCTGGCCTTTATGGATTGCACCAGCTTCTTTTTCCTGAGGACTTTGAAGGTGCAAATGCCGGCTCTGCTTTTATCACTTTTCAAAAGTTTCCAGTGAATCCAGGAATACACCACTTAGGCCTCAGCCATTCGTTTACCCTGATATAAAGCATTGGCTACTTTCCATGGACTTTCTTTAGGCCATTGGCAATTAAAATATAAATATATATATATATTTAATAAGCACAAGCCCCTTGAGTGCTTATAAAAATGTGTAAGACACCCACAACTTGACTAAGGCAGGTTATGTCAGTATCTCTGTTTAACAGATAAGGAAACCAAGGACTAGAATGACTAAGTAACTTTCCCAAGGTCGCACAGGTATCAAGAGTGTCCAAAGAGTCACAACCAAAAAGCATGGAACTAGAGCCATGCTCATAAGAAGGACAGAATACTGCCTCTCAACGATTCCAAGATGAACATCAGTTAAGGGCACTGCATTATTAACTAGGGTGTTAACAGACTCGGCCTTGTTCTGAGACTGTGCCTCGGGAGTATTAATATGATAATACTGTACGGCATGAATTTGATGGGGAAGAGTATATGAAAACTTAAGCTACGGGTGTAGCTTTGGGAATGGCAAATGGAAACTATGATATGTAGAAAGAATTATATAACAGAGCAATTAATTGTATGGGAACAAGAAGAGAGAGTGAAAGCCAAAAAGGGAGGTTTAGAGTTGGGGTGGGAGAAGAAAGGAGGAGTCATTCACAGAAATAGAGAGGGTGATTGAAGAATGTGATTTGGGCAGAGATGATGTTTGAACATTCTTAGTTTATGGTGTTAATGAAAAATAGATCTCAAGCTGAAGACAAGGTACAGGGCAGAATTACTGAATTGAAAGCCAATAATCCAAACAGGGTGACTGAACATGTGTGATGGTCTAAAAGCCGGCCAACACAAATATGGAGAAAATGTGCCCCTGTGCAGAGTCCTAGACAATGTGTGTGTTTGGTGGGTGGGAATTGAAGGGGTATCTCCAAAGGACATGCAGAGGAAAAAAGAAGTTAGAGAACTGAACTGATACCAGGTGAATCCCCAAGAATAGTGTTTTTTTTACCAAGTAGACAAAAATTTGAGCAGCAGAAGGAAACACTGAGGAAATCATGGAGGAGGATGGAAAATGCCTTTACATTTAGGAAATGTTTTCAGTTGAACAGTGAATTTAGACAGCAGTTCAATAGCAAAGTTAACAGATAGGTAAGTATTAAGGAAAGATAAAAAAGAAAGTAACTACTTTTTCAAGAAGTTTAGTGGCGAGTGAAAGGAATCAAGAATGAAGACATCATTTGTAAGACATTTAAGAAAATATAACATTTTTAGTTTATTAATTTCAAAATAAGAGAAACTGGAATGTGTATCAGCAAGGGATAACAGACATGCATTATTGGAGCCATTTAATAAATAATAATTATATTGTTAAAAATGTGGTAAGGTATTCTAAGATGCTCAGAAGACATGTCAGAAAAAGAAAAGAGATCTTAAAATCATACTTTTAAAGAAAAGGTAGAGATAATAATCTCAATAGAGATTAATCTCAGTAGAATGAGATTATTATTTTAAAAAATTAGTTCCTCTCTAGCTGGGATGAGGTTAAAAAATTTAAATAAAATTTAGAAAGATTACAAAACAACACTAAATATCAGAAAACAGAAAGAGAGACATTAGATATGGTATAATAATTCTTACTACAAATGAAAATAGACTAAATTTATTTCTCCAAAGAGCAAACTAAACTTAAGAGTTAGAAGGAAATCAAAATGTCATGGATTAAAAGGTAAATGTTTCAAGCAGCAAGAAAAAAAACACCAAAATATTTTCAAGGTGTTATATTTTTTATTGTGAAAAAAAGAAAAGAAACAAAATCAAAATACCAAAATGATGGGCCTTTCCTGTAAGCACAGTCACAACATATCTACTCCATAGAATAATGTCATTCAACACAGCTTTGGTAGCTCATGATACAGACAATATAAAAATTCCAGGGGATTAAAACAAAAAAAGTATAGTTTGTGGAAGATTCATGTATATGAGCTCAGGTAGAAAGCACTAGAATGGAGAATTTATTGAGTGTCTGGATACATGATAAATGTACATTCCAACAGTATTCCTGTATATTATTTATAATCAGGTAAAATTCATGCTGAAAAAATCATCTCTTTGCTAGAGCATGATAATCTATATAGTTTTTAGAATAAACATTTACATTATGCAGAAACTGCAGAGAAAACACTAAAAGTATGCTGATTAACAGTATATTTTCATAAATAGAAAAATCCAATGTTTCTGAATGGAAAGGCTAAAGAAATATATTTAGAAACCTGAAAAAAAATCCTACCGCAGTCTCTGTAGACAAAGAAAAAGGATTTTAAAACAATTAAAAAAAAATTCCTAATGAAAAATATACACTTAAGAGTGTTTTTTTGGTAGTAGGTATCATTCTTTCATTTCCACATTTAGAACTCCCTTAATGAGCTCTTGAAAGGCTGGTCTAGTGGTAACAAATCCCCTTAGTGCCTGCTTGTCTGGAAAAGATTTTATTTATTTCTCCTTTGTGTATGAAGCTAAGTTTGATGGGATATGAAATTCTTTGTTGGAATTTCTTTCTTTAAGAATGCTTAAAATAGGCCCCCAATTTCTCCTGCTGAGAGAATTCCGCTATTAGCCTCATGGGATTTCATTTGTATATGATCTGATCTTTTTCTCTAGTTGCCATAAAAATGTTTACTTTTGTGTTGGCCTTGGACAGTCTGGTGACTATATGCATTGGTGATGTTAATTTTGTATAGTATCTAGAAATAGCATTCTGGACATCAGCTTGGAAAATAATCTATGACTATATCCTCAAAACCAATTGCAACAACAACAAAAACTGACAAGTGGCATTTAATTAAACTAAAGAGCTTCTGTATAGCAATAGAAAATAACAATACTATAAACACACAGCCTACAGAATGGGAGACAATATTTGTAAACTATTCATCTGACAAAGGTCTAATATCCAGAACCGATAAGGAATTTAAACAATTTAATAAACAAAAAACAAACAACCCCATTAAAAATGAGCAAAGGACATGAACAGATACTTCTCAAAAGAAGACTTTCAAGCCACCAACAAACATATTTTAAAAATGCTCAATATGACTAATCATTAGAGAAATGCAAACTAAACCACAATAAGATACCATTTTATACCAGTCAGAATTACTAGTATTAAAGATTCAAAAAACAACACATGCTGGTGAGGCTGTGGAGGAGAGGGAATGTTTATATTCTGTTGGTGGAAATGTAAATTAGTTCAGCCACTGTGGAAGGCCATGTGGAAATTTCCTGAAGAACTTAAAGCAGAACTACCATTCCACCTGGCAATCCCATTACTGGGTATATATCCAAAGGAAAATAAATCATTCCACCAAAAAGGCACATGTACTCATATGTTCATTACAGCACTATTCACAATTGCAAAGACATGGAATCTACCTAGGTGACCATCAATTGTGGATTGATTAAATAAAATGTGATATGTGTACACTATGGGATACTATGTAGCCATAAAAAAGAATAAAATCATGTCCTTTCCAGCACCATGGAGGCAGCTAGAGGTCATAATCCTAAGCAAATTAACACAGAAACAGAAAAACAAATACAACATGTTCTCACTTATAAGTCGGAACTAAATATTGGGCACTCATGAACATACACATGGGAATAATAGACACTGGGACTACTGGAGGGAGAAGTGAGGAGAGAGGCAGAGGGGCAAGAGTTGAAAAACTAACTGCTGGGTACTATGCTCAGTACCTGGGTAATGGGACCAGTCATACTAAAAACCTATTACCTAATGAATCTAAAATAAAAGTCAAAATGATATACACATATCATTGGTGGTAATCTTGCAAGATATATTAGTGGTAATCTTGCAAGATGTGTGTGTGTGTGTGTGTGTGTGTGTGTGTGTATGTCTATCTTGTTATCAAGATATATATATGTGTATATATATCAAGTATTATATAAATATATCAAGTTTTCAAGTGGTACTTCAGTACTATCTTGCAAGATACAGGAAGTACTGAAATACAGTACTTACAGCAATTACAAATACAGCAATTACAACTGTGAAGTTACTGGGACAAGGACGTAGAGACAAACTCCTTAATAAAAGAGATAGCTCAATTTGGCCAAAAGTGTTTAAAAATATTAATATATAACAAAAGAGACATCATAACATAATAAAACACAGGAAGATAATTCATAAATAAGAGAAAAAACAGCTTCACATCTCAGACCATGATCATCGTTGTTATTCTTATCTCTGTGTTTCTTTTTTTTTTGAGGAAGAAAGAGAGAAAGAAAGAAAAAGAATAAAAAAAAGAAAAAGAATAATATAAAAAAAGAATAAAGGAAAGGAAGAAAGAGGAAGAGGAAGAGGGAGAGAGAACAGGGGTGTTGCTTTATTGCCCGGGCTAAAATGCAGTCTAAAAATGGGTATGCCTGTAATTATGTTTAATAATAGACACATTAAAAAAAAAGAGGGAAGAAAATAATTAACAAGCAGCCAACCAATATTTCATTTAAACCTGTAAATACATGTGATGTAGTACTGATAAGAGTGCATATTTTG
>NW_016107541.1:0-1540 GCF_001604975.1 Cebus imitator | reverse complement strand
TAAAGGAAAGGAAGAAAGAGGAAGAGGAAGAGGGAGAGAGAACAGGGGTGTTGTTTTATTGCCCGGGCTAAAATGCAGTCTAAAAATGGGTATGCCTGTAATTATGTTTAATAATAGAGACATAAAAAAAAATTAGAGAAGAAAATAATTAACAAGCAGCCAACCAATATTTCATTTAAACCTGTAAATACGTGTGATGTAGTACTGATAAGAGTGTATATTTAGTGTATTTAAAGTGGAGAGTTCTATGAATGCTAATTAAGTCTACTTGTTCCGGATCTGAGTTCAAGTCCTGAATATCGATGTTAACTTTCTGTCTCATTGATCTGTAAGTCTACCACTATTATTGTGTGGGGGTCCAAGTCTCTTTATAAGTCTTATATATCTGGGTATTTCTGTATTGGGTACATATATATTTAGGATCTTTAGCTCTTTTTGTTACATTGATCCTTTTATCTTTATGTAATATCCTTCTTTGCTTCTTTTGATCTTTGTTGCTTTGAAGTCTATTTTATCAGCAAAATTTGCAACTCCTGCTTTCTATTTATTTATTTTTGCTCTCCATTTGGTTGGTAAATTTTTCTCCATCCCTTTGTTTTGAGTCTTTGTGTATCCTTGCATGTAAGATGGATCTAGATATAGCATACCAATGGGCCTTGGCTTTTTTTGCCTGTCTGTATCTTTGGATTGGGGGATTTAGTCGATTTAAATTTAGAATTAATAACAATATATATGAGTTTCGTGCTGTCATTTAATGTTGGCTGGCTGTTTTGCCCATTAATTGATGCAATTTCTTAATTATGTTGATGTTCTTTATTTTTTGGCATTTTTTAGAAAGGCTGATACTGGTCGTTCCTTTCTATTTATAGTGGTTCTTTCAGAAGCTCTTGTAAAGCAGGCCTGGTGGTGATGAAATCTCTGAGTGCTTGCTTGTTCACAAAAGATTTTATTTTTTCCTTTGCTTATGAAGCTTAGTTTGGCTGGATGTAAAATTCTGGGTTGAAAGTTCTTTTCCTTAAGGATGTTGAATATTGGCCCCCACTCTCTTCTGTCTTGTAGGGTTTCTGCTGAGAGAACTGCTGTGAGTCTGATGGGCTTCCCTTTATGGGTAATCTGACCTTTCTCTCTGGCTGCCCTCAGTATTTTCTCTTTCATTTCAACCCTAGTGAATCTGGCGATTATGTGCCTTGAGTTTGGTCTTCTTGAGGAATATCTTTGTGGTGTTCTGTGTATTACTTGGAGTTGATGAAGTTGTTTCTTAGCTGAAGGAGCTTTTGGTCTGAGATGATGGGGTTTTCTAGATATAGAATCATGTTGAGAGAGAGATCCAAGATGGCTGATCACTAGCAGCTTGGGATTGTAGCTCCCACTGAAAGCGCAGAGAACGAGAGGACGCCACACTTTCAGATCTCTCAGCAGAAACCCTACAAGACAGAAGAGAGTGGGGGCCAATATTCAAAACCCATAAAGAAAAGAACTTTCAACCCAGAATTTTACATCCAGCCAAACTAAGCTTCATAAGCGAAGGAAAAATAAAATC
>NW_016107540.1:3511820-3566421 GCF_001604975.1 Cebus imitator | reverse complement strand
CTCACTGCAACCTCTGTCTCCTGGGTTCAAGTGATTCTCCTGCCTTAGTCTCCCGAATAGGGATAACAGGCACCTGCCACCACGCCTGGCTACTTTTTTTGTATTTTTAGTAGAAACAGGGTTTCACCGTGTTGGCCAGGCTTGTCTCAATCTCCTGACCTCAGGTGATCTGCCTACCTTGGCCTCCCAAAGTGCTGGGTATCACAGGAGTGAGCCACCATGCCCAGCCACTAGCTTGATTTCCACATTGTGGTCCTACATTATAACATCACTCTTCACCCCATAATTATATGCAATTACAAATTGTCAATTTATAATTTTAAAGAAGAAAAAAGCTGAGGTTCAGAGGAATTACTTGACTTTCCCAGTCTCTCCACATTCCACAGGAAACCATGATTTCAAATGTTTCCTCAATATCTGAAAGCCCAGCGTCTTTGCACAGCATGGAGACATGTGACGTGATGTGGTATATACTACTTCACACAGACGATCCAGACCTCACCGCATGGATGTTCCTTCTCCCTCTTGGCCTCTGTGCTGTTGTTGTCATATCTTTTACTCCATGTTGTAGACCTCATGAAACATTTTTGTTTGCTTTGATTTGAATAGTCAATTATGTTTTTAAAAAATATATTTTTAATCATAAAAAAGTTATTTTATATTTGCCCACCTATCATTCCTGATGCTCTTCATTCCTTTCTATAAATACAGATCTCCATCTTTAATGTGATTCTGCTGGTGATGAATGGTTTGGAAGCTTTTTAGTTCCTGAAAAGGTTTTTATTTGCCTTTATTTCTGAAAAAAAATATTTTCATTAGACATGGAATTCTATGAAGTGTTGTTTTTTTAAAGATGTTGTTTCAGTGTTTCTGACTTGCATAATTCTGACGAGAAGTCTGCTGTTGCTCCATGGGTCTTGTCTAGCTGTTAAATTGCTTCACATGGGAGGATAAATCTGGTTTCTGTTATTCTGTCTTGGCCAGAAACTGAAATCCTTTCCACAATTTTGAGTCCTTATGAGTGGTGGCCTTTATCATGACCTCAGGCCTCTGTCGGTACAGTGATACTTTCAGCCTTTGCATATTACGTTATTCGGGTAGCCAGGAACTTTTGAGTCACTTGTATGCACTACATAGACCATAGGTAGCCGAGAAAATGCCATGAGCTCGGCTGCCTATACACCTTCTGCTGTTGTCTTTGTGGTGGCCGCATGTCAGGTGTCCTCCAAAGATTTGCTGCCTCCTCTGGCAATCTTCCTTAGTAATCCCTTCTGTCCAGCACTTTAGTAGCACCAAAGGTGGAGGATTATGTAGGGTGGAGGATTCAGTCTCCATCATACTCTCCTCCCAGCCATGATGCTGACATCTGCACTGAATTATGACACAGATAATTCATATCTTGAATGTGTGAGGCTTAGAGAAGGTGATGGGTACCAAAGCACTTAGAAATCATAAAATTCATTGAAATAGAATATAATATTTTGTACTTATATTTTATTTGGGTATGTCTTAATGGCCTTAGGTTATACTTGAGAACATACAAACAAAACTCTTTCTTGGAGTTGGGGGAGCTAGAGATGCCTAGAATTTCTGCTCATGGACCCTTATCTAGTTCAGGGATTGGCATGTCCCTTATACGATTACATCCCTACACCTTACACCCCTTAAACATCCCTTTCTCTACCCAATGCAGTAAACCATTTCAAATAATCTCTGTCTCAGACCATGGCCAGGGAAGTAAAAACTAAAACTGAAGTACAAATCAGGGGACAAAAGCTGTGGCCCTTGGAGAAGAATATCCTCCCCAGGCCTGTACTGCTTGACTTACACTTTGCTTAGCAAACGCCAACACAGTCTTTAGGCAAAGCTGTATTCTTTAACGACGGTCAGCTGCTCCCTTATCCTTTGCACGTTGATCTACCCGATCTACCTGACTTCTTAAGCAGAAGGTAGCTCTTTTGCTGAGGGTAAGGGAATCTGTTTGTTCTGTTCTTAGGCAGGAGAGGAGTTTCTCCAAGGGCTGTTATTTTCATGTTGTCGGGAGTCTGGAGTGTATTGCCTTCTCTCAGGCAATAGGTACAGTGCTTAAGCACCCTCTCTGATTGGAATGCTCATCCCCCCAAGAACACTTGCTCATTACTGTCCCCCTCTGCCACTCTGCATTAGGATTCCGCCCCCGCCTCCACCCCCACCATGCTCCCAGCCCCCTCTTAAGCATCTTGCCTTGCTTCGGTCTTACATATGTTTTGCATCCTTACTTGATTTTTCACAGGTGAGAGAAATGAAGTCTCACACCTGATGTGTTGCTGTTCCCATAATATCTCATATGGTAGTGACTTTATGGATTTTGATGCTGTCGTGAAGCGTGTACGTATTTATCACAGTTAGATTTTAGCGCATGTTGTACCCTTTATCACTGAAACACGACCTTCTTGGCCTCATTTAATATTTCTTTGCAACTTTTCTGTATATTTGAAACCTTTCGTTACAGAAATAATTCTTGAAACTAGTTGAAGGTTATTCAGATATTCATTGTTCTGTGCTTTCAATTTCTCCATAGGCTTGACAGTTTTCTATTCTAAAAGCTGGGATGTGGGAGGATAACAACATCAAAGCTGCTCAGAGTTCGTGTTCAGCAAATGTGAATCCTTGTGGTTTGAGGATGTGTGGAAAACGCACAGCTTCAGTCTCAAAAGACCCACGTTCGAATCCTGGGTCTACTACTTGCATAGGTGCCTTAATTCCCTGAGCCCCTGAAAACAGAAGCAAGCAAACCAGAGGGGTTGTTGCAGTCCTTGAAGTAACATACGTGAAATTGGCAGGTATATAATAGGTGCTCAGTAGTGACTTTTGAATCTTATTAGGGGCAATGCTATAATGAATGTGCAATCAGATTTTAGACTCAAAAGACCTGAATTCAAATCCCAGCTCTTACTACGTGCTCTGTCATCTCAGATAAATCATCTGATCTCTCAAATCTGGTTCTTCCTCTTCAAAATAATATGTCTTGGAGAATGGTTATAAGGATTAGATATAATAGCATGCATGAAGTGGCTGCCTGAGAGTAGGAATTTAATAAATAAAAGTCATGACTGTTGGCAAGATGTCACCGTATGTACTTATCAAACACTTAATATGGCACGTACTAGGTGCCAGGCACTATTCTATACATTTCAACTATTAACTAAATTAATACATGATCTTACAATGATCCCAATTTTACTCATGAGGAAATAAGCACAAAGAGACAGTAACTTTGCCCAAAATCACACAGCTGGTAAGTGTGAGAGACTGGATCCACATATAGGCAGTCTGGCTCTAGAATCTTTGCTTTTATTTGCCACTCTCCCTCAGCAGCAACATTAGAAAAGAAACATCCTCATATCTGGGGAATATCTTACCATGTTGAATGATTGATTAGTTTGTTGATATCATCTAAGTGTGTATTTTAGATTGTCCAGAAAATTTCATCAGTGACCATAGCTTCTCTAGCAATTCTGACAAACAAACAAATAAATGAAATTAAATAAACCTGGCTTCAAACAAAATGAAACAGAAATACACAAAACAACAAAGCCTTGTGATGGACGAAAATGTGGATGTAGGACAGCTGAAAAGTATTCTTCCTAAAATTATCATGAGATGGAAAATCTCAGGTGGTTAGGTGCAGAGCCACTGGCTGTTAAAGCCAATCTTTATCTGCAGATTCATCTGCCAACACATTAGAATGGGCCTCTTCAGAGCGGGAGAAGACATGGTGAATGGGCCATGGCGAGAGTCACGCCAAGGAATCTTCTCTGTGAATCAGCTTATTTGGGCTTCAGTAACCTCTTGGTAAGGTCCAAAAATCATGTGGAAAGCGGGAACCCCCATGCATGTGCTCCCTGAAGGAGAAGGAAAGAGACAACATACTGCCAGCCTGTTATGTACACGCTGACAAACTGTGGTACGTGCTCCACGTGGAGAATGTGGAGGAGAGGGGACTTCCTGGAACATCATCATAGGGAAAGGTCCTTTCCGGCTGCAGAAGCTGAGTCATCTGGGGACACAACCATTCTCTCACTTCCAGCCAGATGAGAACAACTCTCTTTGGTTGCTCACAGGGCACACTGTAGCTTTAGACAGTGACAAACTATTTGAGCAGCAAACACCAAAAAAGTATTTTGAGCTTATGGAAAGTTAGTATGAGATCATGCACTGCTAAAATATAAAAGGGCAGCTCAGATAATGCCTGCGGTGACAGGCACACAAATGGCCGGTGTCATATATCGCCTTTATTTGCAGACAGGCTTTTCCTTCAGCCTGATCAGGCTGGTGTCTGATGTTAGCACTTGGGATCAGCTTTAGAAAAAGCTGGACTGGGGAGGAGATTCATTGGTCACAACTATTGAAAAGAAGACAAAAAGATTCACTCTGTAATTTTCCCACCCACATTAAGTTATTTGGATAAAAGTCTGCCGTCATAACCAGACTGAATTCACTAAAAATAACTTACGTCTGAGAATATTTCCACAGGTTTGGCCACTGGTTCCCTATGAAAAAGAGCAGAGAATACAGCCCAGTATCAGAAAGTTTAGGGTTTAGTTGAAATTTATTGCAGGAGATTTATTGACTCATGAGATAAATATTGACCAAGTCAAAGTCAAGGTTATTACTTATCTTCAAGAATAATAAATCTTGGTATTCCCAGTGACACAAAGTCAATATGTACTTAGCTACATAAATTCCAAACGAAGAGTTTCATTGACACATCTGTAAATCTATCTATCATGACCACGAGAGTAGCTTTTTAAAATTTGCTGTTAAAGGGAGACGGATATCAAGACCTGATGGGAACATCTACTGGTCACCTCTGTGAAACTAACTAGGTGGCCCCAATTTTCACTGTGATGGAATCCCTGATTAGTTCATTAAAGCTAGGCTAATGGTTGCCACTGATTCCAAGTATAAGAGTAAAAATTTTCCCATCCCAAGTAAGAGACAGAATGAGCCCATGTATTCTTGACAACCACTAAATTTCAGGATAAACTATAGTTAACTTTTTATATATGTGCAATAGATGAATTCTAGCAAGGTTGAAGGAGAACATGAAAGAGAAAGAAAATGGAGTATTGGCGGCACGTGTAAGAGATCTGCTCATGAATTGGTCCTCCACCTTTTCTGTTTCAAGCCATCCGGAAGCACTCAGCAGGCCTTTACTGGCTAACTACTAGCTAACTAGACTATGCACTCAACCCTCTGTAAAAATTGGTGGAGATGCAAAAGAATGGAAAACCATGGTATCTTCCCTCAAGAAACTCTTCTGGGGAGCTTTGTGTATGTCAGGGCCAGTATTTGCAATTTCCTGCCTTCATCTGGGCTCTATAATTTTGGTCCTCAAGAGTGCAGGTGGATGCATCCACATGGGCTGTGTGTGACTGCATTGTGCCTGGCAGCTTTTACAGAACCTCAGCTGTGCCACGGGAGCCAAGCTCCCGACAAGGGTGGCTGCCACCTCTGACCTGTGATTTGACCTTGACCGTCACCCCCTTCACAGCCTCTTCCATTCCATTCTTTAGCACGACAGCCACAGCCCCTGTTATGGTTTAAGATCACGCTATTCTGTAAAGCCCTCTGGTGGCTTCCCATCTGTGTTAGTTTCTTAGGGCCGCTATGACGAGATGCCACAAACTGAGAAGCTCAAAAAAGTAGAACTTTATTCTCTCACAGTTTCAGAGGCTGGAAGTCCAAAATCAAGGCATCAGCAGGGCCATGCTCCCTCCAAAGGCCCCTGGGGAGAATCACCCTGTCTTTCCCTCCGCGGTGCTCCTTGGCCTATAGCTGCATCACTTAATCTATGTCTCTGTCATCTTGTGACCTTCTTCCTGTGTGTACCTGATGTGTCCTGCCTCTTTTTATTTCCCCCCTCCGAGACGGAGTATCGCTCTGTCACCTAGCCGTGAGTACAGTGGCATGATCTCGGGTTACTGCAACCTCCATCTCCTGGGTTCAAGCAATTCTCCTGCCTCAGACTCCTGAGCAGCTGGGACTATAGGCAAGTGCCACCATGCCCAGCTAATTTTTGTATTTTTAGTAGAGACAGGGTTTCACCGTATTGGCCAGGCTGGTCTCAAACACCTGACTTCAGATGATCCACCCGCCTCGGCCTCCCAATCCCCTCTCTTCTTATAAGAATGCCTGTAATTTGATTTAGGGTCCCTCCAATTCCAGTATGACCTCATTTTATCTTGATTACATTCACAAAGACCCTACCTTCCAATAAGGTCACATTCACAGGCACCACAGGTTACGGCTTGAGCATGTCTTAGGGAGACACGGTTCAACCCACCACGCCATCTTACTCACAATGAAACCTGACCTCTTTGCTCTTGCCTCCAAGGCCCCACTCCCATGGCTTCTCCCTCCCTCCCCAGCACCCTCTCAGGCACCCCCCCATTGATACTGTTCCATGCGTACTTCCTGTTTCTTGAGCATACCTTACTTTCTCCCCTTGAGCCTTTCTCTTGCCTTCTCCTTCTGTCTGTAATGATCCTACTCTGGTCTCCAAAACAGCTGACATCTTCCCCTTCAGGGCTCTGCCCAGAGAGCCTTCCTGGGCCACTCAGCCTACATGTACCTGCCGCCTCGACTTTGTCCTATCACTCCGCTTGCTTGCTTCATCGACTCACTGTTGCCTGAAATAATGTTTTAAAATTTGTTTTCTTATTTCCTCTCTCTTCCATTAGAGTGTAAGTTTCAGAAGAGCGGGGACCTTGCTTGTCTCCATTTTGCTTTCTGAGCAATTGCTAGAACAGAGCAGACCTCTACCCAATATTCGTTGAATGAATGAACAGTTTCCTCTGTCATGGCCTTGAGGAGGAGACATCCCAAATCCAGGACACCTCTATTATCAGGATGCTGGTCTCTAATTCATGGGGACATTTTCCTTGCTTTTGACAATTCATGTACATTCATTTTTGCTTAAATTTCTGTTTTAAATATTGGAGGGAAAATGTGTTGAGACTTATTTAGTTATTTTTCACTTATTTCAAAGAGTTTAAGACTTCACTTTACAATGCTATGAGTTTATTGCCTTTCTGGAGTTTTTATTCTCCCAGTCATATTACAAAATGACTCAGGGTCTGGAAAAATTCAAACTGAGCGACTGTCCTGAGCCTCATGTCTTGGGACGCGTCCTATTTACTCAGTGGGTGGGCTTTGCAGAGCTGCCTGGGTTTGAAGGATACCTCACCACTGCGGCCCCTGGAGATCAAAGTAGTCTGTGCTCACTGTAGAGTAACCCTCAGCAAAGGGTCCGATGCAAATGCCTAGCCTTCTCACCCACGTCCCCTTCCCTGCCCTGGGCTAATCCAGACAACAGTTTCTTTTACGTCCTCATAGGTGGACGCAATTCAATCTCTCCAGGCGGCAGTGTCTTTATCCATACCAGGGCTCAACAAACGTTTTCTATAAGGGGCTAGTTAGTAAATATTTCAGGCTTTGCAAGCCTTATCGTCACACTCCCCGGTGTGAAAGCAGTCATAGACCATATGTAAACAAATGGGCAAGGCTGTGTTTATAAAACTTGAATTATGAATATCAAAGTTTGAATGAGGTATGATTTTCACGTGTCACACGGTACTCATCACTTGATCTATTTTTCAGCCATTTAGTCACATAACAACTGTTCTAAGCTCATGGCCCCTGTGAAATCAGGTGGTGGACATGTTAGGCTGAGACCCCTGCCCTACGAGGTGGGTATACGAGGTGGGTAAAAGGCATAATATTGTGAGAATTCAGGAGTGTGAGCTTTAACTAACATCACACGGCATACCACGTGAGAGTCATTCAGTGGTTGGTATTCACTGATCTCCATTAGAGCAGAAAACAGGTGCTTTTCGTGAGTGAAAGCAGGAGGCTGAGGGCCCACGGCACTTTTCTCGTGGGTGATTTGGGGTCTGTGCCCGACACGTAAGGCACTAAGCCATTTCTCCTCAACCCCTGAGTTACTCTGGTGAGGGAATGAAGTTTGCACTGCTTTTCATACTTTCCTCTCCTACATTTTATTTCCCTTTTGTTGGTTCTTTCTCTCTCAATTCTCTTTTCTGAGCTGCCTGCATTTCTCTTCTGGAAATTGCCAGTATTGTGGGGCCTGGGTATTAGGGATTAGGAACACTTGCAATTTGAAAGCCTGTCTCTTAGAAAAGTGTATGCAAAGGGAATGTGTGGAGGGGAACCCCTGTGAGCTGTGCAGACCAGAACAGGTTTTTCTCCTAAGGTAAGTGTGTTCAGCAGGAAAAACAATATTAACTCTGCGCAGATATAAACTCTTCCTTGAAAGTTTGTTATGTAGATTTCAAGATGGCAGATTACAGGCTTTAGAACCAAACCAAATCGCACACTCAGAACCACGTGACTATAGATGGTCACTAAACCTCTCAGATTTGGTGGCCTCATCCATAAAATTAGCATGGTAATCATAATAGTAGATACCTCATAATGTGATTGTTAAGACTTTTAAAAGTTAATATAGGCATAGCCCTTAAATCAGTGCCTAGTATGGAACAGGTAATCACTGTTAATTTCTCAAGTAAACTTTTAAATTTTGGAATAATCTTAGATTTAGAGAAAAGTTGTAAAGATAATACAGGGAGTTTTCCTATACTGTCCAGCCAGTTTCCTGCAATTGTTAATGTCTTACATAACCGCAGCATGTTTGTCACGGTTATGAAGTCAGCACGGGCACAATACTACTAACTAAACTCCAGACTTTTTTTGTATTTCGCCACTTTATTTCACTCATGCCTTTTTTCTGTTCCAGGGTTCTACCCGGGATCCCACAGTACATTTAGACTTCATGTCTCTTTAATCTCCTCCCATCTGTGACCGTTTCCGGGACTTTGTTTCTGTTTTAAGACCATCACCCTTTGGAGGAGTGCTGATCGGGCATTCTGGATGATGTGCATCACTCTGAGTCCGCCCGATGTTGTCTGTGATTGATCAGGGTTATGTTTTGGGGGTGAGCGCCACAGGAGTGAAGTGCCCTTCTCATTGCCTTACCTCGAGAGCACATGACCTCACCATGACTCATCTCTGGTGATGTTAACCTTGAGCCCGTGGTTGTGGTGGCGTCCGCCAGATTACTCCATCGTGAAGTTGCTATTTTTCGCTTTCCATACCCTTCTAGAGGAAGTGAGTCACCAGGTCCAGTCCACACTCACTAGGATAACAATGAAGCCCCACCTCCTGGAGAAGTGGCTGCATCGATGCTCTCCTGTATTACTTGTGGTACTTCCATGAGAAAGATTTGTTTCTTCTTCCCTATGCATTTGCTTGTTCACTCTTTTACTTATACTGGCACAGACTCATGGATTGTCCCAGCTTTGGCATGAGTGCTCTTTCAGGGTAACTCCTATGTCCTTTTGATATGTTCCTATTTTTTAAAGCATGTCCTCTATCATAACATCCCCATCATAAGTTGATGCTACAGGATGCTTCAGGCTGATCTGGAATTTCCCCTAATTCAGTTCAGCCATAGCATTGTATGAGGATGCGTGACACAGGGGACTTTGATTGTTTGGTCTGCCCAGGATCCCCCTTCCCTGGAAGAACTCATCTTACCATTCCTTGTGGTCCTAGGATGTCCGTCAGCATACCACCCCCAGTTGGCCACAGGGGTGGGACTGATGCAAAGGATATGTGTTTCCGTAAGGCCAGGAGGGCCTCCCTTGAGTTGGCTATCTTTCCCACTTCATGGCAGTTATGGGAGGCTGCTGGTGGCCATCTTCCCCACTTCATGGGAGAACTTGTCTTCAGAAGAAGCCAATACAATGGGAGGCAGAGCTGACCTTGAGAGAGATAGAGCCCCACCCTTGACTGTACCTCCCATCCAGCTCTGCCTGACACTCTTCAGTGTTCCACCTACATGGGCCAAGACACTCCAATTGCTTTTTAAGCTCACCGTGCATATGAGTATATGAAGTGCTTAGTGTGAGGACCACATCCTTCAGCCAGCCCGGCCCTTCATAGAATTTACACCCCACCTACTTCGATGGACACCACAACAGAACGGTCATACTTGACCAGGATACACACATTATGCTGATTAAAACAAATCAAACTTCAAATGCACTCCAGGAGACTACTTTTTAGAATCTAGTTATCACCCTTTGTTTATGCATTGTGCAAAATGACACAGATTTTTAATGAATTTTTGCACAAATCTTTACAGATGCTCCTCAACTTACAGTGTAGCTACTTCCCAGTAAACCCATCATAAGTTGTAAATATCGTGAGGTGAAAATGCACTTAATACACCTAACCTACCAAACATCGTAGCTTAGATTAAAACGTGCTCAGAACACTTACATTAGCCTATACCTGGGCAAAATCATCTAACCCGAAGCCATTACAAAAACTATAAAATATCTTATGTGATTTATTCAGACTGTACTGAAAGTGAAATAAGAATGACTGTGTAAGTACTCAAAGTACAGTTTCTACTAAATGTGTATTGCTTTTGCACCATTATAAAGTTGAACAACCTTAAGTTGAAACATCCTAAGTTTGGGATCATTTGCATATCACTTTAATTAGGTGAAAACAATACTACAACCTAATGACTGTAAAGATATAGTGGAACAGCTACATTTATATGTTATAGGTAATAGAGTGAAAGGTTATACAAAGGTTATACAAATCTACATCTATAAAATTACGGAATTTTTGACCCAATAATCTCACTTGGGGATATAACCTAAGGAATTAAAAAAATATTTTTAACGACAGAGTCATAAGTTTAAAATTTTTTTTTTTGCTGTTTGATTATTTAATAGAGAAATATGGGAAACATTCCAGGTGTTCCACAATGGGGTCTTCGTGTTTTTTTAAAGTGAAACCTTAACTCTTTGAAACATTATATAAATTTTTAAAATTGCAAACATCAAGATACTCAAGCAAGATAACAGTGTTTAATATGGAGGCTGCATTAGTTGGGACAGGTTAAGTTATCGTGCCTTAGAAGAAGGAGAAGAGCCCCCAGGAGTGTGTGGACAGAGAAAGGGATGTGAGGATGTAGTGAGAAGGCAGCTGTCCGTAAGCCAGGAAGAGAGCCCTCACCAGAAATGACCCTTGTTGTCTTGGACTTCCAGCCTTCAGAACTGTGAGGAAATAAATTTCTGTTGTTTAAGGCACACACAGTGTGTGGTATATTCTATTCTGGAAGCCTGAGTTGACTAATACAGAGGCAGAGAGGTACAAGCCTAGCACACCCCTGGAAGTGAAAAATACTGGAAATAATTGATGATCGGCAGTGATGTCTATTAAAGAGGATGAAATAAAAACAACAAAGAAACAGAATAGCAGAAGACATCCTTGGTGGCTTACTAGCCGTATAATATACTTTCATTTCTCCCTGGCCTTTAATACTATGTCTTGTAAATTATTTTATTGAGATAAAATTCACACACTATAAAATTCACCCTTATCAAGTGTACACTGCAGTTAATTTTTTAGTGTATTCACAAAGTTACGCAATCCTAACCACTGTCTAGGTTCACAACATTTTTATCACTCCAAAAAGAAAAGCCATTAACAGTCACTCCCCACTTGCCTCTCCTCCCAGCCCATGGAACTTGTCTACTTTCAGGCTCCATGGGTCTGCCCATTCTGGACATCTCACGTAATTGAAACCATACAACCTCTCTGCTCTGTCTCATCAAATTATGGAGTCTTCTGGCACGTGAGTTCCTCCCTCTGCACTGTCACCTGGAAACTCTTTCAAGATGGGGGCAACGTCAGGGCTCTCCTGGTTTGCTTCCTGCCTCATGATGATCACTGTCCTCCATCAGGAAGTGTCTAGTAGCTTGAAAACTGTTTTTCTTTTTTTAACTTTTTTTTATTGGTGTTGTTACTATTTTCATCAAGAGGATAAATGTGATACCTGTTACTTTACTTTGGCCCAAAGTGGAACCCTGCATTGCATTTACACTTTTTTTTTTTTTTTTGAACAGAACAATAAAAACCTTTATTACATGGGTGAAGACAGAAAACAAGGATTTATTTGCCTTTCCAGGCCTTGATTTTCCTAAGATAGGACTCCAACTCTTTGCCCTCTAGCACATAGCCATCTGCTGGGCCACACTAAGCGATGCATGCAAGAAGCTCGCCCTGCTGGAACTGCTCCTCCAGGAGACTGCTGATTTTGGCATTCTTTTTCCTGGCGTCGTATTTCTTCTGAAATCTTTTTAGATCTTTGTTGTTTAAAATCTCTTCTTCCTCAGGAGTCAGCTTGGCTCCCTTCTTGCGGCCCAGGGGCGGCGCATAGTGGGGCTCGTACCTCTGTCGGTAAGGCGTGCTGTCGATGAGCACGATGCAATTCTTCACCAGGGTCTTGGTACGGACCAGCTCGTTATTAGACGCATTACAGACAACATCGATGATCCCCGTTTTGCGAGTACAGCACTCTGAGCCACAGGAGAAACACCCCACGTCCGGCCTCAGGATACCGTATTTCTTGTTACCACCCCGCACACGGACTGTGTGGATGCGGTGGGGGCCCCAACTCATACTTCCGCTTCTTGTGGCAGGGCTTTCTCTTGACCCCCGGTCTTGCGGTGCTTGCGCCAGTTGTCCCAAGAGATGCCCATCGCTCGGCGCTGGCTGGAAAGAGAAACCGTGCAGATTCACGGTCCGGTTTATAAAACGCTGCCGTGCCCCCCACCTTTATGTTGTTTCCTGCATTTACACTCTTTACATATTGTGCTTTCACATAAGATTCTGTTTGAATAGTGTGTTCTGCAGGTCGACTACAAAGTGTGAACATTTTTTTTTTTTTTTAGATGGGGTCTCACTCTTGTTGCCCAGGCTGGAGTGCGGTGGTAATCTTGGCCCACTGCAACCTCTGCCTCCCGGGTTCAAGCGATTCTCCTGTCTCAGCTTCCTGAGCTGGGATTATAGGCGTGTGCCACCTCACCCAGCTAATTTTGTATTTTCAGTAGAGACGGAGTTTCACCATGTTTGTCAGGCTGGTCTCAAACTTCTGACCTCAGGTGATCTGCCTGCCTTGGGCCTCCCAAAGTGCTGGGATTGCAAGCACCAGCCACTGCACCTGGCCCAAAGTTTGAACACTTCTGAGGTAGAGCTGTGATCACAGGAGAGAAATGGAAAAGGAAAGAAAAGACCTGGATTTTATTGTATACAGGGTTTTATATATACAGGATTTTATTGTATACATAAAACTCGGCTGCAACTATAAAAACTACAATTCATCTTCCAAACTTTCTCTTTCAGAAACACTTCCTATATGAAGTCTTCCTGCAAACACCTACACTACCATCAAATTAATCATTCTACCTTTGTATCATTTCATCCTATTTAAATATCTCGTGCATATTTGTTATTGCTGGTATTGTAATTATTTTTGGCCTCATCTTTCTCTTACTTGATTGCAAGCTCCGTGAGGCTGGCAGAATGTGTTATGTATTTGGTCCACAGACTTACCATGATGCCTGGCTCATGAGAATTGTTCTGTAAATATTTTTTGCACTAAATTGCATGCATATATTTTATTTCACAAACAATGTCCATTATGTAAGTAAGCTAGCTTTCCTTTTCTTTTGGTAGAAAGAGGGGAAAAAGGTGGAAAACAGCAAATGTTTTGCCTAAGATGATCAGGAAATTGGAGAGGAGGATGGAAACCCAGCCATCACATCATTTGCTTCTCATGAGCAGCAAAATAACCAAGTAAATAAGTATTCCCTCAAAGGAAAAAGGTTTCTTAAAAACAGCTATGAATTTCAAGACTTGCTAAAGAGTAGTTTGACCTTGAGGGTCTCCGTTCCTATGTGACTTCTGTGACAAGCGTGGGTGTGATACACACACACGCACACATCTGCATATTGTTCTTTATATATAGAGAGAATAAACACACACACACACACACACACACACACACACACACACACAATTCAAGAGGAGGAAGAGTATTGGAACCCAGCCAGTGCTCTAGAGCCCTAGTCTCCGGTCTTCCACATCATTTGCTTCTTGTGAGCAGTCTTGTACAGCAGAATGTTTGTGATGATGAAAATGTGCTATATCTGTGCTGTCCAACATGGTAGCCACTAGTCACATTGACTAATGAGCACTGTGTAAATACAGATACAGCTATAGATATACGTACTCTTAAAATCTCTTCAATTGAATTGTCTCATTCTCCATTTAAGGGGCCATCCATGTTAAAGGTAAATCATGGCTTCAGCAATGACAGCCAAGCCATTCTGACCTCCTTCAATGTTGGGGAGATCGCCTTGGCCCCGCACAGCTTGTCTGTCTCCTCTTTTTGAAGGGCAGTGGCATAGTTTCCTGGGGCTGCTATGATAAGCCATGTAGCTCAAACAACAGAAATGTATTGTCTCACAGTTCTGGAGGCGAGAAGTCCAAGATCTAGGTGTCAGTTTGGCAGGACTCGCCCCTTCTACGGGTGCTGAGGGAGGTCTGTTCCACATGGTGTGGGGAAAGGAAAGGAAAGGAAAGGAAAGGAAGGGTTTGCCGTCGGCATTTAGGGTGTCTGTGAAGTCCACGCTTTCCCATTGTGGAGATGGGCTCTGTACATATGACATGCACCTGTCTCCTGTCCAACGTGGATTGGAAGAAGCTGTGGAATACATTTGCACAGGGAATTCAGAACTAGGGTGGAGAGAATCTGGTCAGTCGGAACGGAGGATCGTGAACTTGAGTCTTCAGGGATGGTTGGATTTAATCAAAGAGGGTATGGGAAGACTACAGGGGGCAAAAGACAGCCCAAGTTGCGTTTCCTGCTCTCTGTTTCCGAATTTCACTTCCATGTGAAATCTGCATGTGTCTTTCCTTTGGATTTGTGGAGATCACCCAATATCTTGCCCCAAATTCCCTTTTTCTTGCCCAACGTCATGTCGGGTGGAGTAGTCTTTTGCAACTGCTGTAACTCAGGGGGAGACAAGTCATGGAGCACAGGAACTGGGGGGTGGAGGATCCCGGCCAGTAAGCACCTGCTCAGAGCAGAGATGAAGTTTGAGAGGACTGCTCCTTTCCCTTCCACACCCCCAAGCAAGCAGTAGGTGCCTTCTCAAAGAACAGGTATTGCTCTGTGGTTTCCAGACGAGCTCCAGTGAGTAAGACGAAGCTTTGTTTATCATCACTCCCCAACCCAAACCACACTCAAATAAGCAGTAAAAACCTCTAGGCCTTAGTCATCAGTCGAGGTAAATTATAAACTTCTAAGAGTGTGGCTTCTCAGAGATACCACATTTTCCTCGTATAATAAGCCTGCAGTTTGTGGCAAAGAATGACTTAAGAACAAGTGAACTCACTGTCTAAAAGGAGAATTTTTATCACTATCAATTGCTCTATGACTGACAGGGCTGTTATTTCTTTTGGTAGGAGAGAGGGCTAAAGCACAGAGAGAAAACACAGAAATAAACGTGGCCTGCAGAATGGCAAGGTTTTGTGTTGCCAAAGTCAAAAGAGCACGTTCCTGGGTAAGAATCCTCACCCATCTTGCCCCAATCACAGTGATTCTGTAGCTTCCAAGTCAGTTACCACAGCAGCCATGGCTGTGCTGGACTGGGAGGCAACAGTGATTGAAATACCGTCCTTGTGACAAAGGAGCTCAGAGTGGAAGAAGACGACACTGGTAAACAGAGCGTGAGGACTCCCCGCGAGAAGTCCTCCAGACGCGGAAAGTCACGAATCACTTTGCAGACATGAAGACCAATGGATTTTGCCTGAACGGGTCACAGAAGACTTCCCAGAGGAACGGACATTTGAAGCAGATGTTTCAGGATGCATAGGAATTGCCATGCACAGGACGGGGAAAATGCTGTAGTCAGAGACTGCATGGAGGTTGGAGAGGGCATGGTGGGCCCCGTTAGTCACTGGCAACGTGGCCTGGCTGGAAGGTGGGGTGTGAGGGGGGCTGGTGGGAAGGACAGGATGGGACTGGGTCACAGCGTGTTCTGGCTGGCATGGCAGGGACCGCAAAGTCCTCACCACATTTCTAAGTAGTGGTTGATATTCCAGATTTCAGATTTAGAAAATCATTCTGGCAGAAATGTTAAAGATGTATTTGGAGGGTGCTGGCTGCGGGGAGATCCAGTAACGGGTTGCTGCAGAAACCTAGGCGAGGTATCCCAACATGACTTTGAGAGGTGGTCAGTACTTATGCTGGATTTTGTAGAGCAAGGAGGAAGTTCAACAAGTTTCCATTTTTAAGTGTTTGCCCTACTGTTAATTTTGTATTGTTACTAGTAAAATTCGTAGAGGCAGCAGCAGAAGGCGCATTGCAGATGGCAGAGATATTTTTTCACAGCTTTTATGGTGGATAACAATATACGTGACATTTTCCTCATTAATGTGAGTTTTGCTGTATGATTAAACATGCTAGGCATCTGTGATCTAAAATTACAAATGTGAAGAGCAACAGCTCAACTGTTTCAGTCAATAAATATACAGGAGACAGTCAACATGAAACAACTCCCTCCTATGCTCTCTTCCAGGAGGAGCTGAACTGACGGTGACAGCATTTTTGGCAATGGCTTGGCTTTCATCCTAAGGAAAGCAGGGAACTGAAGTCCCAGACTGCTAATTACACCCTGAGATTCCAGCAGAAGAGAGTGGTTTCCATTAGGAAATCTCAATGCTGAGGGCCGACAGAGCTGGAGAGGGAATGGAGGCTTTACTGAGGCAATTAGGGAATTACCAAAGGGAGCCATGGAGGAGTAGAATTTCACTCAACAATCCAGACACGATGGAGAAGTATATGAGGTCAGTGGGCACGTCCAGTGACCAGCAGGCAGGATGCTCATCTTTTTGCTGAGGCAAGCCTTTCAATTGCTTGTGGGTGTGTGAGTGTGCACATGCATGTGTGTGTGTGTGTGTTCTGCGTTCCCAGGTAACGTAGGAGATGAAGATTCTTGGGTGATAGCCCTCGTCTCACAGACTGATCACAGAAGGTGAGAAGCTTTCCCTTTTCTTAACTATTCTGATCTGTTGGCATCGAGAACAATTTTCATGCCTGAATCCGCTTAATGGCTGGGGTTGCCAGGTTGCCCAGTGACGTGTGGCATGGGGGCAGAAGCAGGAGTGGATCAGAGCTTCCGTTTTAACCATGTGGACAGTCAGAAAATAGGGAAGTGCAGATTCCAATAGAGTAAAGGGGACTCTAACAAGTGACGATAGAAAGCAGAGGAAGAAGTCAAGACGAAGAGATTCTGCCACAGCCGTGGAATAAAAATTGGGCTTTTTCTCATGCCAGGTGCATCTCCAGATTCTGAAAAAGACATGGCATGGTGTGTGCAACGTCCAGGGAAGAGGGACTGAGAGAATAATCTGGAGTGGTGGTGGCGGAGAGGAATGTGACATGGTGGGTGAGAGAAGACCAGGGCTGATGGGAATAAACAGGAGGGTCAAGGCCACGGGGACAAAATTGTAGCAAAGATATTCATAGCTCCACTCACAAACACAACCCTACAGCTGAGTCATGTTGATATGAGATTTTATCTCTTTAGGGGCATTGGAGCCAGGCTGCTTGCTGCTCAGAAACCCAAATTCCCCAGCATTGGCGTCAAGGTGCCTGGGTTTGTTTGCTTTAGCCGCCATAACAAAGGACCACAGGTAGGGGACTTCAACCACGGAAATGTATTGTCCTGCAGTCCTGGAGGTTGAAAATCCAAGATCAAAGTGCAGGCAGGGTTGGTTTCTTCTGAGGCCTCTCTCCTTGGCTTGCCTTCCCTCTGAGTATGTCTGTGTCCTAACCTCTCTCTGTATGAGGACACCAGTCAGATTGGGTTATGGTCCACCCTAATGAGCTCATGTTACCATAATTACAATCCCAGTCTGAGGTCTTGGGGATTAGGACTCCAACATTTGAATTTTGGGGGACACAATTTAGCTTTTAACAGTGACCTCAACACCCTGTGGGTGACCTGATGTACCACCTCCCAGTGCTTATTCAGGATGCTAAAGTCATGACGATCCATGGTCATTCTTACCGTTTGGGAGATCAGAGCCTGGAACTGAAATCTCTGATAATGTCTTTCCATTGCTGGAAGAGTTCATCAGGCTGTGACTGGCCCTCCAGACCTCCAGGAATCAGCCAGCAGGTGACATATGTCCTGACCTGCAGTGAATGCTGCCTGAACAATGGGGGTTAGGAACAATGGAAGTCTGCCTCCTTCCCTCCACATGCACCCCAGAATTGAGCATCTCAAAGAGAAGACCAGGCTAGCCTAGACTGGGTGGGAGTTTAAGGCATCACAGACCTGTTCCTCCAACCTGACCTCACTCTTTCCCACCTGACCCCAAGTAATCCAGCAAGGGGTGAGTCTAGCTGCTACTTCTTGTATCTGCTCATGCCTCCTTAAGTAAGGGGAGAATGACAATGACATCCTGCCATGCTTTTGGGCACATTTTTAGTAGGTTCGAGTTTCCACTGATGAGTGGCTCCGCCTTTATCCTGCGGTCAGCTCCCTGACGTAGGGCTTAGCTTAGCCTGTGACCAAACGGGTCTATCGCCTCCTGAGGTCTAAGCTGAAAATTTACGTGTGAAGTCCCATCGGCTTTGAAGGTAGCCCTGGACTTTCACAATCAAGTTAATCATTTGCTATGCTGTGTTTCAGATCAATGAGACCCCAAGAGGATAAGAGGGACAAGGGGTGGAATTTGCATGCCAGAATCCACCCCAAATCATCAAAGGTTCTGTTGTGACTATTTTATAGGTTTTTGTGAAGATTAAATCAAGTGGCATATGTCAAGTGCCTGGAATGTGCCGAAGTTGGTCCAAGATACATGTTCAAGTTTTCTCCATCCCATCTAAGGACACCATAGACCCTGCTCACAGCTTCGTTTAGGGACAGGTCTGCCCAGCACCAGGAGGTTCAAACTCAGAGAAAAAAAAAAGGGAGTTGGCCTAGAAATCCTGGCTGTGACTGACAGGAGAGACCTCCTGGTTGGTGGGACTCCATCACAGGTGCCACTTTCCAGGTATCTGTGGCAGAAGGCGCAGAAGGAACCCACAGATGGGGCAGGAGCGCTGGCTCCCTCCCACCCTGTCTCCTATCTGGGCCGTTCTCTACACAGCCACCTGAGTGGGCCTGTTACATCGTAGCATGTCTCCTGTCCACTCAAAACTCGCCGATGATTTCCCTTTATTCTGAATGGAAACCAGAGTCTTTACAATGGCCCATCAGTCTCTCCTCAGTCTTACACCCCTTGGCCTCTCTGACTCTGCCTCCTAGCCCTCTCCCCATTGCTGTGCCAGGGAGGTGCCCAGAGCTTGGCCTCCACATGTACTCCTTCCTCATCCTCTAACTTCCTGCATGGATGATGGCACAGTCACCCCCTTCCTGCCCTGGTCGCCACTCAGATGCCACCTTTCAGTAACCCTCCCTGCCCCATTTCCTGCTTTATTGTTATTTATCATGGCACTTATCCTCAGCCAACTCTGAATCATCACCTGTATGGAGCTAACACACTCTCTTTTCATTCATATATCCCTTGCTCATTTTGTTTCTGTGCTTTCTTCTGCCTTGAAAACAAACTCCGTGAGGGTAGGAATATTTGACCTTTTGTCCACTTTTAGTGCTGTATCCCCGGTAGTCCCAGCACACAGTCAGCAAACAAAAATCGAAGGAATGAAATGAATGAATGTTGTGAGAAGGGAGAGGACACCGTCCTTGACCTGCCCTAGCCCGTCCAACTGCAGATGGAAAGACCTCAAGTCTCACTGCAGCCAAGCGGGTGAAGGTTATACAAGCCCCATACCTGTGCTAAATGGTCTGTATGATAGCAGGAAGTCGACTCCAGGGAAAAGTAACAGGAGCTATTTACTGGAAAACTGTGAAAGTAATCACCATATGAATGAGGTATCAGGAAGCTAACAACAATGTGTGCTCATGGACCAGGCTTGGAAATACATGAAAGAAATAGAAGGCCTGCCAGAGATGCCGGAGCACACGTTCTAAGGAAAGAAACTGCAAAATTAAATGCGACGATATCATAGAACTAAGATCATGAAACACAAAACAACATAACCTCACTGTGGGTTATGAGATTCTTGGACATCACTAAGAAGAACCATGAAAATGGAGCTACTTGGTAGGGATCCAGTTGGAATAAGAACTAAAGTGGTCCCCCTCTGCCTCGATGTCTGTGACCAGAGGCGGTCTCTCTGAATGGAGTATGTGCAGAGGATGTGTGTGAGTGCATGGGAAGAAAATTTCCCAGTGGCTCACCCAGGGCCTGGGGAAGACAGCTCCACGAAGGCAAGGCCCGAGTGTCTCTTTTGAGTACTTTGTTCCCATCGTCGGCTTGAAGCCGAACGTGTCACTGACGCTTAATCCATGTTTATGGAACAAGTTCATACTGAATACAGGTATTGATCGACTTACGACCTACGCAACTTACGAACATTCGACTTTACGACCACAATCGCTAGCCACGACTGCTCCGCGTCTGGCAGCGCAAACGTTGCCCAGCTGGGCGTACGACAGTGCGGACCAGCTTCCGGCAACACTACCATCTCCGCGTGCATATAGCCTACTCAGCTTATGACCAAATCGTGTTACGACCGGTCTGTCAGAACCAATCGTGGTCGTAAGTCGAGCACTAGCTGTATCAGACTTCGTTGCCATTGGTGCCTTCTTTCCTGAGTTGTTTCTCAAGAGCTTTAGTATGGAGATTTCCTGGCTATTATTTGACATCCTAAGAAGTACATATGTACAAGTACATGTGTATAAGCACATGTGTACACTCAAGAGTCTGAAGTTTGTTTTAGGGCCAAGAGCCTGATGTCCAAGCACCTGGGTTGGTCTCTAGGTTGCTTGGTTGTGTTTTGCCTCCACAGCCAACTTTGTCAGTGAGAGAAAAATGGCACAGGAGCTGAGGGTTGGGTTCAAATTTCAGCTCAGCAGGGTTCTCTCCATGTGACCTCAGGCAAGTTACTGCTTTTCCTTGGGCCTCCATTTCCTCACCCATGGTGGAGAAGTGAGGGTTCTTCTTTTGCAGGGTGGAGCTTGGGATTGAGTGAGGCAATCTAGTTAAAGTACTTAGGCGTGTGCTTGGCACTTGAGAAGTGCTCACTAAGGGGTTCATTCTTACTTTCTCTGTGAAGAAAGCAAAGGAGAGATTATGTAAGATGCACCTGCCAGCTCCTCTGTGCAGGGAGGGCAGAGAAGGAAGAGATGGGGACTGTCTTACAGGTGGAACTTGGAATGGGTCAGGATTTGATGTCTTCTGGGAATTTATGAAGTTACTTTCAAACACATCACACACTAAAGGAATGAGCCAAGACCAAGTCTAACAGAACAGCCGCTTTCAAATAGGGAAGGATGGATACAGTTGAAGGGGTCAGACACACGGCCAGGGTCTAGGTGATGGAGTTCAGAGTTCAGGTGGAAATAGAGAGAAGGAGAAGTCAGTTTCAGAACAGAAGGGAGGTGGGTGGAGGGGCTGGGCCTGAGCTGTTGCCCGGGATGCCGTCACCTCCTGGCTCCTGGAGGGCTTGTGCTGGAGTCAGAATCACTTAAAAGGTCAGGGACAGGGCACAAAATGAAAGAAAACAGCAAGGCAGCCCAAGGAACTCTCTGGTGAGCTCAGTTTTAAATAGCACATGAATAAAACATAGAGAAATGGCATCATATTCTCCAGGGAATAGGAGCGGAGCCTGAGTTTATGACAATGGCACTAGGAAGACTAAGGCCTGATGTCTGCTGAGGGTTACAGGACCTACTCAGGCAACAGAAGCAGCTAGGAGAGAAGAACAAGGATGAAGCAGGCCTGTGGCTTGTGGCCTGTAGGCCAATCAGGACCAATGGCAAAAATGACAAACACACAAAAACCAGGTGACAACAACAACAAATACGACAACTCTTTGGCCCTAAGTCAAGCAGAAGATTCCAGCACCGTGGTGTGGGGAAGGTGGATCCCATGGGAGCATGAGCGGGTCGGGGAGAATCTGCCTCCAAAGCAGCTGCCTTCAGGAGGCATCCCAGGGATGAGTTTTGTTGGACCTGCATGGAATTGAAAAGTTTAAAGTGGCAACCAAATATTTTTAAATCCACATGTTTCTTCTTAAAAAAAAAAAAAAAAAAAAAAAAAAAAAAAAAAAAAAAAAAAAAAAAAAAAAAAAAAAAAAAAAAAAAAAAAATGTTTCTTAAAAAAAAAAAAAAAAAAAAAACCAACAAAATAAAAAACACCTGGCATTTCTGGTGTTTCTTGCAATGGTAGGCAACTTGGCAATGTTGGATACTTCTTCCTGGATGGCAAAGTCGGATGGGTGCCGCTAACTTTCGATGGTGTCACCAATTCCTCCCCCTCTCCCTCCCACTCACCACCCCTGCTTGGCTCCTGTAGACATTTGAGTTTGGAATCCCTGACATAAGTGCTGTAAATCCATCCAAGTCTCCTGACATGATCCCCAGGGACTGAGAGACCTTGTAAATGACAGCATCGAACTTCTGTGGGTGATCTGGAAGGAATCCTAGAAAGCCTAAGTGGTGCTATGAAACTGAAAATGGACAGTATCATTGCAATTCTCCAAAACAACAAACAGAGAGAGAGAGTCTATGGAGAAGTTGGAGAGATGCTCTGAGCAGAAACATGATTAGAAATATAGTAGATTTTTAGGTTTCAGCACCAAAGGATAATTCTGGAATGAAGTTTCTAGGACTAGGGCAAGGGCTATATTGCCAAACCTGACCTCCTTTCACCTTTTCCCCCAATGATTGGGAGAAAGATAAGGAAATTACAAATATCGAAACATGCACGTAACACAAACCTGACAAGGAGAGTGAAATTATTCAAAGTGAACAACTGTCATTGGGCTACAGTCCCCACTCCACTCTCCTTGCACAGGCTGGCGTGGGTGGGATTCTAGAGCTGCACATGAGCATAAAAATAGAGTTAGGGTCTAGATCACAGTAGGTAAGCAAGATTTAGTCCTGTGGTTGCCAAAATGGCCAATCTGATCTTCAGCTGCTTGATTAAAATTGTAATACCTAGAATAAGGAAAAGATTTCTAGTCTACTGGGGACATATGTCAACCATAGCATAAATGTTCATTTCTAACAGTTTCTTTCTGCTTTTTATCCCAACTTTTTATTATAACAAATTTCAAACATACAGAAAAGCTGAATAGTACTACGATAAATACTTGTGTATTCACCACACAGAATTAACAATTTTTAACAATTTGCCATATTTGCTTTATTCATTCATATGTGTGTATGTAAGAATATATATATATATACCTGTATTTGTTTGTGTATGTGTACATGTGTGTAAGAATATGCACTGTATATGTATGTGTGTATATGTATATGTGTACTTTTTTTTCAGAGCAACTTAAAAGTATGTTGTAGATGTCAAGGTACTTTATCCTTGAACACGTTAGTCTACATCTTCCAGGAACAAGGACACCTCTTATATAATCACTATCCTACCTCCATGCACAAGAAGATTGGCAATAATTCCCAAGTATAATCGAATGTTCAGTTCATATGAAAGTTTCCCCAGTTGTCTCTAAAATGCCTTTTATAGTTATTTGAGTCAGTTCTTCAATAAGTGAACTAAATCTGCTTTCTGTTTTCTTTCTTTCCTTCTTACTGCCTACTCTAGCAATGAATTCCAGTTTACTGAGAACGGCAATGTAGGATGAAGAGCAAGTTTTGAGAAGGAAAATGATTTCTGTCCTGTGAATTTTGAATGTAGGTCTGGAGTCAGTGGAACACATTTGGGAGCTGTCAGACCAGAGGCAGTAGCTAAAATGTTAGGAGTGGGTCAGGTGCAGTGGCTCATGCCTGTAATCTCAGCACTTTGGAAGGCTGAGGTGGGTGGATCACCTGAGGTCAGGAGTTTGAGACCAGCCTGGCCAACATGGTGAAACCCCACCTCTACTAAAAATACAGAAATTAGCTGGGCATGGTGGCATATGCCTGTAATCCCAGCTATTTGGGAGGCTGAGGCAGGAGACTCACTTGAACTCAGGAGGCAGATGTTGCGGTGAGCAGAGATCATGCCACTACATTCCAGACTGGATGACAGAGTGAGACTCCATCTTCAAAATAAATAAATACATAAATAAATAAATAAATAAAATGTCAGGAGTGCAGGAGATCATCTGGGGACACCGTTGTCACCATCATCATCATTACCATCCATTGACTTCACAATCTACCTGGCATTGTACTAAGCACTTGTTATCATTAGTTCATTTTCTTACCATATTCTTCTGTGATAGGTATGCTCACCTTCATCTTTCTGGGAAGGACGCAGTCACAGAGTGACTTCCTAACTTGACCAAGTGATCGCTGCTACTGCATCTGGGAGCTGAGACTCACCCCTCTGTCTGATGGCGCAGTCCCTGCATGTGCCACTGTGCCAGCCTAGAAGGAGACCCAGAGACGCTTGAGTGTGGGCTAGAGGGATTTACCACTGGATCCTGGGAAGAAAAGGCCAGAGAAAACCAGAAAGGATATTGGGGAAACCAAGAGAGAAAGAAGTCTCAAGAAAGAGGCTGTGGTGCATATTGACTCATTCCTGGATTCACTCAACAGATATTTTGGGACCTACCTTTTCAGGCACTATGACTGGCCCGACAGCATGCTGTTAAGACAGCAGCCTTGTTGTGGGGAGGAGGGGTATGTGAGCTGTTGCCAAAAGGCCCATGTGGGAATCCCAGGAGGACAAGCTGGTGGGGATGTGTGTAGGCTGTCAGTGGCTCCTGACCAGCAGTTCCAGAGAAATGGTGGGCAGAGGAAAGGATGGGAGGCAAAGCCAGCCCCAAAAGATGGGAACTTCTGGAGGTGTGGCTGAGAAGAGAAGGACAGATACAGTTGGTAGATGGGGAATTGGGAGCCAAAGGACTGGTTGTCTTGTTTGTTTTCCAAAGAATGGGAGGGACTTCAGAGAGTTTCTCATTATGGAAAGGGAAGAGAGTAGGTGGAAAAACGTTAAATAAAAAGGCAAAACCAAGAAGAAGAACAAGACAGTGAGAGAGATGTGTCAGGAAGGCAGGGCTGTGGGTCACGATGGACAGGCAGCACCTGTTTCTCTGAAACTGACGGGGAAGGGACAGAGGGAGGGGCCTATGTTAGACTGTGGGAGCAGAGGCCAGGGGATGGTCCGTGCCTTTGTTTTCTTGGTAAGCAGAATGTGCTTAGCTAAGAAGAGGGAAGATTATCAAGTCGTGGTGAGGACAACCATGATGGTTATCATCAGATTAACAATAGCAGGCTGAACTCTTTGAACTTGCTGGAGTCTGATAATATGAGACCTATAAGAATAGGTTCTGGAGGGAAAGTTTGGAGGAGGCTAAGTGGTGGTCATGAACTTGTCTCTACCTTCCCAACAGTGATACCTTGGGTATCCCTTAGATAAGTCCTTAAAGTACTGGCCAGAAAGCCACCTAAGGCACTGCCTCCAGCCCCTCTCCTGAGCCCACACACCCTCCCCTGCTCCTCATGTGACAGTCCCCATCTTCCCCAGCTCCTGCAGATAGGGACATTTTTTTTTTTTTAATGAAAGATCTCACAAATTTATTAATGAACCCATCTGACTAGTGCAGAACATATAAACAAAGAGAAAAAATATATCTCCAGTAAAACATGTCCAAGGGTCCAGATAGTGGTGACATTTGCAGCTTGATATGGGAATGAGGACTCTGATGCAGCATAAATATATGTGTGACCTCATGGACAATTCCTTATAGATCCAGCTTGGTTCTTCTCCAATGTCTTTTCTTGGAGTTGTACCTGATTTATCAGTTTTCATCTGAATCCATTGGGGAATGGGACAATTTTGCTTCAGTTTCTTGGCCAGGAATCCCTTGACCCAGAAAGTCTTGTGAGAAGACATGGTGAGAAACAGGGTCAACCACACACATCACAATGGCGGAGAAAGCCAGATCATTCACTTTTAGGATGCTCTGGGGCCTGACTCTGAACTCCAGTTAGCTGGGCATACAGGCAGCTTCGTGGAAAGGCATGTGTTCTCATGGAGCCTGCAGGGCTTTTCCTGCGTAGGATGCTGCAGTGTGAGGAATTATGTGAGTGTGATCGAGGGCAAGAAGGCAAGTGAATCTGTTCGGTTGGTGAAAGCTAAGCAGCCTCCAATGACCTGAATTTCAACAAAGGGGTGTTGGCTTTTTTCTGTGGGTATGGGATGCCTGGAAACTTTGGAGAACTTGAGAAACAGCCTGGGCTGGTGAGAGCAGATCTCTCTAAGCCAGGGTGTCTGGGGAGGGTAGAGGAAACGCAGAAGGGAAGAGAAGACAGTCCTGTTTGTAAGTGCTTGGTAGAAGGGGGACAGAGTTCCCTGTTTGTCTTACCTGCTGCTTCATGGAAACTCCAGAATTCTCTCTGCTCATGTGCTCTGGGGGAGCTGATGGCTCCCCGCTCCCTAGCCTGGAAGATAACGTATCACTTACCCCATTGCTGAATTCTCATTGGCAAACCAGCAATGACTTCTGCCAGCAGACATCTTGGAGGAAGGGAAGGACAGCTTTGCCCTTCTCCATCCCCACCTTTGGCCATGCTTCTCTAAAACAACTTTTTTTTTTTTTTTTTTTTTTTTTTTTTTTTTTTTNTTAAATACAGTCTTGCTCTGTCACCAGGCTGGAGTGCAGTGGTATGATCTCGGCTCACTGCAATGTCCACCACCCGGGTTCAAGTGATTCTCCTGCCTCAGTCTCCCAAGCAGCTGGGACTACAGGCACCTGCCCCCATGCCCAGCCAATTTTTGTATTTTTAGTGCAGACAGGGTTTCACCACGTTGTCCAGGATGATGTCGATCTCCTGACCTTATGATCCTCCCACCTTATGATCCTCCCACCTCGGCCTCCCAAAGTGCTGGAATTACAGGTGTGAGCCACTGCGCCCTGCAGTCTTCATATTTTTTACCCTCAAAATAAATTTTGAAAAACTGTATATCTTTCATGTGCATTTTTAAGTCAACATCTAAAATTTTTGGTAAGTTTAAGCAGTTGCAATGGATGCCATTTACACTAACATGTGAGCTTGGACATTTTAAATACAAACAATTATATTCCTCTTTTCAAATGTAACAGCGGTGACATGGTTTGGATATCTGTCTTAGCCAAATTTCAAGTTGAGCTGTAATTCCCAGTGTTGGAGGTGGGGCCTGGCGGGGGGTGACTAGATCATGATGGTGGATTTCTCACAAATAGCTTAGCACCATCCCCTTGGTGCTGTCCTCGTGATGCTGAGTTCTCACACTGTGTGTGGCATCTTCCCCATCGCTCTCTCTTGCTCCTGCTCCTGCCATGTGAGATGCCTGCTCTCCCTTCACCTTCTGGCATGACTGGGAGCTTCCTGAAGCCTTCCCAGAAGCCAAGCAGATGCTGATGCCATGCTTCTTGTACAGCCTGCAGAACCATGAGCAAAATAAACTTTTCTTCTTTACAAATTACCCAGCCTCTGGTATTTCTTTATAGCAGTTCAAGAATAGCTTACACACAAATGAAATACAAATACCCAAATAATTCACCTTTATGTATTACAAAAACAAACATAGCAAGTTCATCTGTAATGTTCAGAACGTGTATAACAGAGATTTTAAAACATTTTGGTGACCATAAATGTTTAAAAAAAAATTTCTTTTGGATTGAGTTATCCTTACAGTTATTATCAGTACACAGCTGGTCAAATCAATGGACGTTTTAAATGTTAATCAACAGTTATTAGATACAAAGGTTAACTTTTATCTCAAAGATAGCCCTTGTTTTGGGTGGATTCAAGGACTTTTTGTGTCTTGGTCAAAGAAGGATTTCTGCCACCAGAATTCTGGATTGCCCCTTACTCGGTGCTCTGGAGGATTTGACACCTTGGGGCAATGCAGTTTTCAATTATTAAGGTGGGAGAATGTCACTGTGTGTGAGGACAGGGTGCAATGGATGTGGGCCAAGGGCTTTGACTTTAGACCCATTCTCAGGAAGATCGGTGTCAGGAGGGCTTCAGGATTTGTAGTCAATGCCCATCAGTTGGTTGCCCGAGGGTCTTTGGAGAGTATTCCGTAGCCTCAGGTGCACTTAGCCAAAGAGAGGAGAAAGATGGATTTCGGGTGAGAACAAAAACGAGGATTATTTTGAGATTAATGAAAACAGGCTGACAAAGTTCAGTTAATGAAAACAAAGTTATAGCCAGATGGGAGAAATCAGTTCTACTGTTGCATAGCACTGTAGGATGATTGTAACTAACAATAATTTATTGCATATTTTTAAGTAGCTAAAAGAGCAGATTTTCTATTTTCAACACAAGGAAATGATACGTGCTTGATGTGCTGGATGCATTAATTGCCCTCATTTGATCATTAAGCATTGTATATGTGGGTCAAAATATCACACTGGACTATGCAAATATGTACAATTATAATATGCTGATTTAAAATAATAATAAAAGCAAAAAAAGAATTATGGGTAGTGGAGTAGGGATTTCAAAGGAGCCTGGGTCTCCGATGATATCAAAGAGCTGCTGAAAGAAAAGTTAAACTCTTTCTTCTGGTTGAAAAAAAAAAATAGGTTGAGCTATTTGAACTCTCTGATGTTTGATATTAGATGTATAAAAATGATGACTTCATGTAGAACAATCTAAAACCTCAGCAAGTATTTACAGCAGCCTTATTATGGGCCAAGTAACAGCTTAAGAACTCAACACAATGTCTTATCAAAAAGCATCTCAAAATGATGTCAAGAAGTAGATATTTTCTTCGTTTTCTAATGAGGAGACTGGGGCTTCGAGAAGTTAAGTAATTTATTCAAAGTGATCTATCTAGTAAGGCACTGAGCTCTAAATGGGTCTAAATGGGTTGTAAATATTGGTTACATTCATCCAGATATATTTGCGTCATTGTTTCTAGAGAAAGCTCATCCAAATTGAAATGTTCAGCCCTCATTCTATGAACTTGTATTACAGGTTTTTTTTTTTTTTTTTTTTTTTTTTAAAGCAAACAACTTTTCCTGCTCTCTTTCCTCAGATGGCTTCTATAGTAAAAATAAGATAAACCAATACGCAGAAATTTAAGTTACCATCAATTGAGATAAGATAAGAAAACAGAGCCATACAGTAGGACCTAAAACACTAACCGTAAAAGAGACCACGCTCTTTGGCCCAGCAATCATGCTGTGGAAAACAGGCCTCAAAAATAGCCCAAAATCTATTTGTACAAGAATGTTTATAATATAGTATTTACAAACTGGAAAGGACTCAAACACCCAAGCATGAATAATCAACACACGCATGGCATTTTATGGTTTACAAAGTGCATTCCCACGTCTTAGTCAATTTGGGCCGCTAAAACAAAACACCATCGATTGGGTGGCTTAAACAAGAAATTTATTTACCATAGTTCTGGAGGCTGGGAAATCCAAGATCAAGCTGCTGGTAGAACCAGTGTTTGGTGAGGGCTCTCTTCTTATTGTAGATGGTCACCTTCTGGCTAGGTGCTTATATGGTGGGAGGAAAGAATGAGAAAGAGAGAGACAGAAATATGTGCTCTGGTCCCTTCCTTCCCTTATAAGGGTGCTGATCTCATCGTAGGGCTACACCCTCATGACTTCATCCAAAGACCGCCATCTCTACATACCATTGCACTGGAGTTAGGGGATCAGCATATTTTAGGGTGTGGAGGACAGAAACATTCACTCCATAGCAACACACAATTATCTCCTTTGAGTCTCACCAGCCCTGGCAGGTGTAGGCCAAGAATGAATAAGGTCCTCACTGGGGCTTAGATGAGAAGTGACTCTACAGGGAAGAAAATGGTGAAAGAGTAACTGTATGTGTGAGTTGTTCACCTTGTTCTTGACTCTGTTTTGGGGCTCCCTGGGCCGTATATTATTAGGTGACCACTTCTCACCTTGGCACCCCAGATGCATTGCTCACCTCTCCGGATGTGAGCTGGTGAGGTCTAACTGATTGTCAAGTGGCATTTCAGGAGTCTGTATCTTTGCAGGCATTCTCCTCTTTGCCTGCAACCCTCTTCCCTTGGATAACACCTTCTGTTACGCTGAAGATGCAGCACAGACAATGCCTCATCCTGAAAGCCTTCATCCTCCTGTGGAGGCTTTGGCCCCTGCAGGGCCAGTCCACCGCGCAGCTCACCCCCTGGCTCTTGCAACCCACCTGTGCTGGTAGAGAGCAGAGCCTGGTGGTGCCACAAGCATCTCATTGCCTGGGAGAGCAGCCTTCTGCGAAACGATGGGGCCCTGTGTGAAAGAACAGCTGCCCATTGGCCCCAGGCTACCTGGACTCAATGTTTCCCTCCTTCCCTGAAGAGAAAATCAGGCCCGATCCACCAACGTCCCCATCCCTGCCTTCCCCAGCCACCTGCAGAAACACAAACACCCTCCAGCCCTGCTCCCCATGTGTGTCCTTGGCCTCCCACTGTGCCCCTGAAATTCCAGGTCCAACAGTGATGCCTCTGTCTTCAACCTGTTCTCTGCTCAGTCCCTCCCTGACCTAACAGAAACTCGTCTGGCCTCTGAGGTGTCTGCTTTCTCTAGCCACGTGAGCCAGGCCTTTTCTTTTCTCATACCCAACATAGCCTCTGCGTAGAGGTAGGGGCCCTCCTTGCTCCACTTTCTGTATCTCAACCATTTCTCTCCCTTTCCTCTAAAACCCCTGGCCCCTCATGCCTCCCTGCTCCTTCTTGTTACCCAGCCCCCTTCTTCCTTATCCTGAGGACTTTAGGGTCAGTTCCCTGTCTTCCTCTCCTCTTCTACCCCTGCCCGAGGCCTGGGTGATCACAGCCTCCATGTGGAAAACCCACTCAGCGCCCTTCTCACCTCCCCACGTTCTGATTTTACTTGACCTCAGCCTCCCATCCCCACAGTCGGTAGGTTTCAGTCTGGAGGCCCTCTCTCCTGTGTGGCGTCTGAATGCTGAAGTGACCCAGTATCCATGCCATTGCTCTTCTCTGGGCAACGCAGCCTGCCCAGGCGACCTCCCGAGTTGCATGACCATAGATGCCATCTTTGTGTCAAGGGGTCCTGTCCCTCCTTGGGCTTTGACTCCTCTCAGTCCTTCCACATGCTCCCCCTCTCCTTCCCTTGCCAACTCCTACTCACTCTTCAAAACCAAGGTCACACTCTGTGGGAACTTCTGGAGCTCCCCTGGGAAGATATAGTTCCCCCCTTTCTGTGCTCCAGGAACAGCTGTACCTCCACTAAGTTGGTCCATGGCACACCACGTCCTGCTCCCTTGAGCCCCTCAAAGGCTGGGACCACGGATTACTGATCTTTATACCAACAAGTCTAGTGGAACATTGTAAAAGGGCCAGTGGATATGAAGAGGATGAGTAAGAAGAGGTTACGGGGTGACGTAACCCACTGGGTATTTGGCTTTGAGGGTCTCTTGGTTGAGGTGGTCTCTTTCCCACAATAGCGTTTTGATGAAGAGCACTGTTTGGTAAACATGTGAAGCAACTGACCCTTCAATATTGATGTAGGTAACACTTATCAAAAATTGACATTGCAATACAACTTATTACATTTTTACCCAAAGTTGAAAAATATATGGTAGGCAAGAAGGAAAAGAACAAATGAAAAAATTAACACTGTTAAATTCTTCCAAAGAAGAATTAAAATTACCAAACATTCTCCTTGGTCATTTGGCTTCATGAATGGCTTCTCCATTTATAGTAAATGTCCCTGAGACCTGAAAGACAGCAAAACCCAGGAATATGTCACTTAAGAGTTTTGTTCCTGGGCCAAGCATGGTGGCTCATGCCTGTAATTCCAGCACTTTGGGAGGCCAAGAGGGGAGGATTGCTTGAGCTCAGGACACTGAGGCTGCAATGAGCCACGATTGCATCTCCAGCCTGGGTGATAGAACGAGACTCTGTCTCAAAAAAATGAAAAAAGAATTTTGTCCTAGAAATTATTTCAAAAAATGCTCATTTGTTCTGTTAAGCAAGCGAAGTCCAGTTCTGTACAAACAGACGGCCACTGTTGATATCCTGTACCGTGCAAGCACGTCATTTGTCTCTGAAGCTGCCATGGGATGTGGGGAGTGAAAGGCACTGTGCTCTCCCTGGCTGTCCTGAGAAATGTTATTTAACATCCCTGGGCCTTGGCTTCCTCAACTGTGGGCATTTATAAGGTTATTAAAATTAACTTACATAACAGTTGCTAAAATTCTTAAGGTCTGGTCTGTTGTAAGCTAAAAAAAATGTTCATTCCCTATTCTATTTCGATTTAACCAGAGGTTACTCTTAAAATCTGGCATTGCCTCTTTCAAGCTCTAAACGAGAGCCTCTGTTCATAGAGGAGGCATTTTCCTTACGAAGGTAGGAAATTTCATAGTGGAGTTTTCCTGCCAACTCCTACGCACCCTTCAGTGAGTAAGAGTTGTCTGGTGACCAAACACAGACGCTCCTTATGGAAAACTGAAGGGAGGCTTCCCTTTCGGCGGGGGAGGGAAGCAGAGCAGAAGCAGGTTTGAATCATGTGCTTGCCGCTTGCCACTTTCTGGTCTATTTGTGTGGTTCCATCTGCCTCCACCCCAGCTTCCCACCCCAGGGAGCAGGTGGGGTGGAAAGTCTGGTCATGGGGTCCAGCAGGAGTGCTGGATGGGCCCCGGACACTTGGCTGGGCTGGACTACTGTTTCCTAGCATCTCTTGCCCGGGTAGGACAGTTTTGGGTAAGGGTGGACCAAAGAGGACCTTGCGAGAGATTTGAGAGGCAGAAGTGAAGAGATCGCCATTCCTGAACATCTCCCCACGACTCCTTCCCAGAGCATAACTTTCACCAACAACTCCAGCTATTAATGATTGACTGACATTAAAATTAAGTGATTAAAATGTACAGGACCGTGGAATAAGCATTATCTGAAAAGCACCCACTTACCTATGTTTACTGAACAACATATTGTGTCGCTCTTGGGTGTTAAATGCACAGAGATGAATACAGTGGATTTTTCCTTCAGAGGGTGGAGACCGAGGATGGGTGGAAGAGCTTCATGAAGGCTGAGATTGTGTGTTGTGATCTAATGGCAGTGCATCCGAGGTGTGTCCATGCTGGGAGGAAGCCACTGACCGCTCTGCTAGCTGTGGCTGAGGGGAGCCTAGCGCAGGAGCTAATATTTCAGCTGGGTGTGGTCTGGAACTAGATGTTCTCCAGGTGGAAAGCGGAGCACAGGACGTTCTTGGTGGGATTCCTGAAGTCGGGAACAGGAGGTCAACGAAGACAGGCACTGGAGCCAGGAGGCAGGCCAAGAAGTTTCAAGGTGAGGGGCCAGGAAGATAGCGAAGGCATGCATGTGAGAGCATTGGTCTGTGTGTCTGTGTGCGAGTGTGTGTGTTTATGTGTGTCTGTGTGCGAGTGTGTCCATTTGTGTCTGTATGTGTCTGTCTGTATGTGTCTCTGTGTCTGTGTGCGAGTATGTGTCTGTGAGTCTGTATGTCTGTGGTGTGTGTGTATGGCTATGGGTGTGTGTGTCTTTAGTGCATTTGTGAGTCTGTGTGTGTTTTTGTGTGTGTGTGCTGATTTGTATGTGTGAGCGTAAATCTGTGTGACATATATGTATCTCTATGTTTCTGTATATGCATGTATATATTTATCTGTGTGTCTTTATGTATGAGAGTGTTTCTGTATATCTGTGTGTGAGTTTGAGTGTATGTTTTGGTGTATATGTGTGTGTGTCTTTATGTGTGTATATAAATGTGTTTTTGTGTCTGTGTGTCTCTGTATGTCTTTATGTGTGACTGTGAGTGTCTCTGTGTTTGGGTCTGGGTGTATGTCTCTGCCTGTGTATATGTGAGTATATGTATGTCTCTGTGTGTATGTGTTTATGTGTCTATATGTGAGTGTGTCTCTGTGTTTAGGTCTGTGTGCATGTGTGTACACGCGTGTGTGGGTGCATGTGTGTGGCTCACTTAACTTCCACTCCTTAGGACACCGGGCAGGAATTCCTGAAAGGAATGTGAGTCCTCATTGGAGTCAGACTCAGAACTTCAGGCTGACTCATCTGTCTTCCCAATCCAGTTCTCCTGCCAGGCCTTGTACCCCTGCACACCTGCCAGCAGGAGTGCTGGATAGGCCCTGGACACTTGGCTAGGCTGGAACAATGTTTCCTAGAATCTCCTGCCCTGGTAGGATAGGTTTGGGTCAGGGTGGACAAAAGAGGAACTGGTGAGAGATTTGAGAGGCAGGAGTGAAGCGGCCGCCATGACTCCGAGAAGGCCATCATGCTCAGACATGGCGACAGACAGATGCAGGGTGCTCCACCTCCCATCCCCACTCTGTCCTCTGCACCCAGCTTTTCTTCCTGCCTTCAGCTGCTGCTGGCCAAGAGCACCCTGGGCTAACCACCAGATACCTGTGCAGACCCGGAGGGGCAGCCCCACCAGAGGCATCAGCATCGGCTCCTCAAAAGCTTCTCCCTGAGCTTCCTGCTGCAGTCACTTTGCTGGCTGGACATGCTATTGGGCTCCTGGCTTTCCTGACATGCTCCAATGTGACTACTCACATCAGTGTCTAAGGCAGGCTGGTTGGTGGCTCCCCTTCCAGGCCTTCACTCCCCAGCATGTGGTAAGGCCTAATTCCAGTAAGGCAAGCCCATTTCCACCATGCTCACGGAGGCGTGGCTCCACTCTCCAGAGCCCCTGGACCGATACCATGGCTGTCCAGCCTGGGTTTGCATTTTCCTCTCCAGGTAGAAGGACTGCTTCTCTTTCTGCCCACAGAGGCTGGGTGCATTGCAATCTCTAGTCCAGTCCTTCTACCCTATGGCAAGTTTCTCCAGTGTTTGTAAAGCTGCCACATCCTCCCAAGTTTTCAGAGGTACCGAAGCAGAGGATCTGGGTAGGGCCCAGGAATCTGAATTTCTTTAACCAGGCTTTTTTCCTGCCAGGAGATTCTTCTGTAACACACTGCGTGTGTTCTAGATTAGCCCAAGGCGGCTATGGACACTATACCACATCCCCTGGCTCTTTTGTCTACATTGCACTTTGTCTATTTCATGTCAGTTTCCTCTTATGATTTTAGATAATGGCAGTCCACCTCCATACCCTCAGAGAACAGTTGCTGTGGCCAGGCACGGTGGCTTATGCCTATCATCCCAGCACTTTGGGAGGCTGAGGCAGATGGATTGCCTGAGCTCAGGAGTTTGTGACCAGCTTGGGCAACACGGTGAAATCCCGTCTCTACTAATATACCAAATATTAGCCAGGTGTGGTGGCATGCACCTGTAGTCCCAGCTACTGGGGAGGCTGAGGCAGGAGAATTGCTCGAACCCGGGAGGTGGAGGTTGCAGTGAGCTGAGATCACGCCATTGCACTCCAGCCTGGGTCACTGCGCTGATTGCACCACTATACTCCAACCTCAAAAAAAAAAGAAAGAGAGAGAGAGAACAGTTGCTGCTATATACTTGTTGCTAAATAAATGTTTGAGAGAAGAAAAGGAAGACGGAGAGATGGAAACAGTGAAGGAAAAACAAAGGGCCAGTCCTGGGTGGGGGTTTGGCTCAGCGCAGGCCCAAGAGGTAGGGGATAGACAAGAAGCAAGGGTACCTGCAGGGCCGGGGCATTTATCCACCCAGCATAGGTCCCGGCAGGGCACATCTGCCTTCTCTGTCCATGGTCTAAGAGGTCTTCAGGCAGGTGGGAAGCAGAGGCTTTCAGAGGTTCCCCATGCTCTAACCCCAGGAGCTTGCAAGACACCTAAGTGAGGACTGGGTGCACCCCATTGGTGGAGAGAGGCCTTGAGGCCCAGCTGGAGAGACACATCCGGGCTGCCTCTCATTTTAGATGAACTCCAGAACTGGGTTTCCTGTAGTACCCACGTCATCAGGGTATTGTGAGGATTTGCAGGGGTGACAGAGTGCCCAGCACAATGCCTGCACACAGCAGGTTCCCAGCGGATGCCACGTCCCTTCATGTCACACACACTCCTCTCGGGCCCCTTCAGTCATGACAAAATACACCTTTAAGCTGCCTGGCACTGAGGCCAGTCATCTCCTTCTATCCCTATTGCTGTTTGCACCCCGGGAAATTAGCTAGTTTGCTACTTCGCACTGCAGGGTGTCTGGGTGCTCTCGACTTCTCATACTGAGCGAAGAACTGGGAAACGGTGAGCAGTGGCTCAAGGACACTTCCAGGCCTGAAAGGCTGATTCTCGGGCTATGGGGAGAACCTGTTCTGCGCAAACCCCCCAGGGGTGATTCAGGAAGGGTTGCTGATATCTGGAGCCCAGGCGCTTTCCTGAAGAGTGTGGTCACCAGGTAAATGGCAGGGCCCGAAGAATGATGCTGGGTCCTCCTGGCAGGCAACCCCTACCTCAGGTCCCTCCTGTCTGTCATCCAACCTCCGGCGACGAGCAAATCAGGTTGGAACATTCTTGGGACACATCAGGAAGCCCAACCTAGAAGTTTTTGAGTGTTCTGACACACACAGGGGTGTCTGAGGGACACAGTGATGGTCACAGGAAACAGAAGCCCCTCAAACTCGATAAGGTGTTGGAGTATCTGACGAAGCCCAGGTGGGGGTCTCCGGGCCTTTCCCACTGGCAAGAACTGGGAGTGGAAATCCATCAGGAGCCAGGAGCTGTGGTTTCCACAGCTCTCGCGCTGTCCTCGGGCTACTTCCTCTATAGTCTCACTGCTCTGCATGCTGCCTCCATCCTCAGTCTGCAGCAAAGCCCTCCTCCGTCCTCATCAGGGCACACAGCCCCAAAGACCGAGAGCTTCCAGCTACTGCCAGCATCAAGGACTGTCCCGAGTGCCTTTATCCCTTAGTTCAAAATTGGAGAAAGACTCTGATTTGCCTACTGAGCATGCTCCTTTACCTTCCATCTTCAACCTCTGAGGCAGGCTGGACAGCAGGATGGAGTATTCTCCATAGTCCAGGGCAGCTCGTGAGAGCACACAGAGCCACGGATCACCGGAGGTCTCAGGCTGCCGCCCAGAGGACAGGTCACTCACTGAGTGGGTTTTCTAGAGGTAGGACTTCTCACAGCAAGCCTTTGAAAACGCTGAGCTTCGACTTACATGTAGGCATCTTTGTCTGTGCTGGGTGGTATCCTGGCACAATGGACTAGTGCATAGGCGCAAGACTGCTCCGTTGCAGAGCCGAGTTCCCAGGCTGACCTTCTGCATGCAGGTCCGGTGTTCCACTCACACGGCCATGACACACAGAACCAGGTTTGACTGGGACGTGAATGCAAATGCAGCCTGATAAGCCAATGACTTCAGGTCCCCTCTCCAATATAGCAAGTTAGGTCTTTTAGAAACCCTCTCCTTTCATTTCTGTATCTCTGGAGTGCTTAGAAAATGAATTCGGGTTAAGCGATTCTGGCCAGGACTGGAACAGAGGCGGGACTAAGCAGCCTTGGAGATCCTGTAGACCTGCGGAGGTGCCTGTCTGAATTAGAACTTGGCTCCCATCTCTCTTTCTTCCCACCCACTTTCTCTCCAGTGACAAAGCTGACAAAGTTGGCTACACTGGGATCTGGTTCCTACGGACTCCTGCAGGCTCCGAGCAGGACAGCCTGCATCTTCCAGCCAGTGGTAGCTTCTCCCAGGTGAGAGGCAGGACAGCCCTCCTGTGCGGCTCCCTCAGGCCCCAGGCCTCTGCAGGCCATACAATTGATGGCTTCCACTGCCACCATAGGTATCTCGTACACAGGGATGAGTTCCCGGTTCAGGCACCTCACACACTGACTTCATCTTGGCCACCTACAAGCACCCCAGGGATAACAGAAACAACTGGTAAGGGGCTTCTACAGCTCCTAACTTGTCACTGCGGAGATAGGGGGCCTTAGGTTGGAGTTGCTATTGCTCCATGCAAACCACCCCAAACTTAGACAGGCACTTCCTTATGCTCAGGAATCCGTGGGTCGGGAATCAGAGCCTGGGAAGGCGTTTCTCTGCTCCCTGGTGAATGGGGCTAGCTGGGAAGACTAGAATGCCTGGGACAACGCAGACAGCCAGGGCTGCAGGCCCCTTTCCAGGTGGCTTCCTCACTTACTGTCCAGAGCCTGGGCCAGAATGGCTGGGTGGGGATGGGGGGGGGTCCTCTGAAACCAGAGCACCTACCTGTGGCCCCTTTGCGTGGCTCAGATTCTCAGAGTGTGGCATCCTGGCCCTGGTGGGAATGGCAGAGAAGGGCGCTCCAGGGAGCAGAGTTCCGCAGAGAGCTGCACGAACTTCTCTGGCCAAGCCTTGAAGGTCACACTCATCACTTTCTGCCTCACGCTATTGGTCGAAGCAGCGACAAGCATCCTAAGATGCAAGCGGTGGAGACTCAGATGCACCCTCACTACAAGGAGTGCCCCAGTCACTCATACGATAAGAAAGCCTTGGGGTGACAAATATTGTAACAGCCATCTTCAGAAAGACAACCTACGGTGCCCCACACTAACAGTTCTTTCTGGGCCTTATGCTTTAGTGGCTCCAGCCAAGGGCAGGCTGGTGGGGCAGTGTCCTGACTACAGGAGGGACAGGACCCTGACACAGCTGTCCCCACCCACACGGAGGATGGCCTAGCCAAGTCCCCATCTCTCCATTCCAATTCCTCCCTAACCGTAAGGCCCTGCAAACCTGCTCTGTCACCTTCCTGCACAGGGAAACAGAAAAAGACTCAGCTTCAAAGGGTCAGTTTTTTTTGGAGAGAGGGTGATTTGTTGATTCAAATTTTCAAAGATTTTGGAGTAATTTTACTTGGGATTGAGGTCAAAGTCCCTCATGTCTCTATTCCCCCAGTTTAGCCAGCAGCTATGGTGGAGGGGGTTGCTGAGGAATAGGGGCTCTGTGGTGAGATCCTTCCATCTGCAGCAGCTGACAGCAATCCCCAGAGGTCAGCTTCATGTCCCCCTTGGGTGACGGTGGGGCTCAATGTGCCTTCCAGGAAGAGACTTGGGGAGACATTACCAGGTCAAAGGGATTGTTTGTGAGTTTGGATACCTCAGCTTCTGGGAGGGGACAGGATGTACGGTGCATCTGCATTGTATGTAGGACATCCATTCACAGTTGGATGTCCCCCTTAAGGAAATGTCGGTTTCAGGAGTGGCAGGAGTGTTTACTGTTTGAGCTAGATTTTTTTTCTTTTATTTATATGTAATGTTTGACATATTTATGGAGTACATGTGAGTATATTTTATATGCATAGAGTGTTCCATTTGCCCCCAAGATACACTCAGCTCTGTTTGTTCACTCCTCTGTGGTCCAGGAGGCTGGACAGTATGGACCAAATCAATAGACTGTCCTTCCCCTGGAAATACAGTTCAGTTCACACCTGCTAGCTATCAGAGAAGGAAGGAGCAGAAGTCGATGATTTATTTCTTGGCTTCATCTCTGTGGCATTTTCCCAAACCAGCCAAGGTTGAATGCTGGCTGGTGCCGTATGCTGCTGGTAGGTGAAATGGGGGACCCGCCCAGGATGACCCGAGACAGGGAAGAAGGAAAGTCCTGCAGGTGGGCAGAACTCATTATTTGCTTCATATGGTGAGGTAGGAGGCCTAAGATACAGATATGTGTGGATTCCTGGGTCTTGGAAAAGAAATGAGTTGAACAGGACTGGGAAGGGACAAGACTGGAGGTCTGGGGACAAGGAGAGCTGGGCAGGGGCTGTGTGCACACCTGTGGATCTGAACACACAGCATGGACATCTTTGTGTTGCATACCAATACCACCAGAAGAGCTGCTGAACTACAGCCCGACAGGATGGTTCTTACTGCCATGCCTGCCAGTCTCTCTTCTAGGCATGCTTGTTGCCCTATGGCTCCCCACGATGGGGGTACCATGATGGCAGTGTGAGTAGCTTTGTGTGAGCTCAAAGGCATGAATTCTTCCTCATAAAGTCTCAGTCCGCTGCAGTTACAGCAGAACAGCCAACTTGTCAGTGCAAGGTCTAATGCTGGGCCTTCAATGGCACTGTGTCTTGAGGAAACCAATTAGTCACTTGGCAAAAGGTTGCTGGCATTGGACACTTCCACCCTCGAGGGGCACCCATCTGTGTTCACCGTGGGTGTGAGTCTGTTTTCCCTGTCCCTATCGTCTCTGCCAGCATCACTAGCCAAAGGTTGACCGAGTAATCCTTTACATGATCTTCCTTCCAGACCAAGTGTGGCCAGTTGAATTGTGCCCTCCCAGAAGACATGCTGAAGGCCTAATCCCTGGTATCTGTGAATGCGAGCTTACTTGGAAATCAGACCTTTCTAAATACAATCAAGTAAAAGTGAGGTCATACTGGATGAGGGTGAGCTGGCGTAACTGGAACCTCGTAAGTCAAGAGGAAGATGCACAGACCCATACAGAGGGAGACATCCATGGGAGGACAATGGCAGATTGGAAGGATGGGATTGCATGCCAAGAAACACCAGGCATTGCCAAAATGCCCACCCCAGAGACGAGACAGGCTTGGAATAGCCTCCAGCAAAAACTACAGGGAGAACCAACTCTGTGAAGAGGTGGATTTCAGATTTTTAGCCCCAGATTTGTGAAAGAATCCATTTTGGTTGTTACAAACCATCCAATTCATGGAACTGTGTTTGGGCAGCCCCAGGAAACCGGGCAGCCCCAGGAAACCAGGCAGCCCCAGGAAATGAATATACCAAGTGCTGAAGACTGAATGTCTACGTTTCTTTGAAAATTCACGTGTTGTTCGAGGTCAAGAATCGAGACCATCCTGGTCAACTTGGTGAAACCCCGTCTCTACTAAAAATACGAAACATTAGCTGGGCATGGTGGCACGTGCCTGTAATCCCAGCTACGCAGGAGGTTGAGGCAGGAGAATTGCCTGAACCCAGGAGGCGGATGTTGTGGTGAGCCAAGGTCGCGCCATTGCACTCCAGCCTGGGTAACGAGAGCAAAACTCCTTCTCAAAAAAAAAAAAAAAAGAAAATTCACGTGTTGAAACCCTCATCCTAAGGTGATGGCATGTGGAGGCAAGGAACTGGAGAGGTCACTAGGTCATGAGGGTGGAGCCTTCATAAATGGAGCCAGTGGCCTTGGAAAGGAGACCTCAGAGAGCTCCCTGGCCCCTTCCATCATGAGGACACAGCAGGAAGACAGGCTGTGAACCAGGAAGCAGGGCCTCATCTGACACTGAAACTACTGGTGTCTTGGCCTTCAACATCCCAGCCACCAGAACTATGAGAAATAAATTTCTGTTGTTTATAAGCCGCCTGGTCTACGGTGTTTTGTTATACCAGCCCAAACAGACAAAGACACCAATGAATCAATTTAATAGCAAAATACGTGCAGCAATAGGCATGTGACTGCAGGTTCCACCGCTCTGACCATGTACTTTCCATGCAGAAGCAACTGGCCTATGAGAACAGCTAATGGCCTGTGGAAAACTGAGCCAAGAGCAGTCCACGGCCGACATATGGTGCCACGTTCCCAACAGCTGGAGTAAATGCATCTGAGAAGTCAGGGGTGGAAATGGGATTGATCTTTCTCCCCGTCACTTCCAGGAACCACTTTTGGAGTTTGTGCTTTCTGTCCCTGTCAATACAGGCTCTGCTTGGTTGAAAAAAGCCTGGTTCCAGGTGGGGAAATGCATCCACAGGGGGACAGGAGAAAGTAAGGGCTCTGTGGAAATGAAAAGGTCAACTCCCACCCAGCCACTATGGCTCAAATGAACTTGCAAGAAAACAAGGGCTTACTGCTCTTGTGGATGACTGCTGGGAACTCAGGGAACTTCGACGATTACTGCTGGGAACACCATGCACACAGGCGGAAGGTGTCTGCAATCTGAACTGCCACGATGGGAACTTTGACTGCTGGGGCTGGGGCAGGCAGGTTAAGTTCTTCTCTCTTCCTCTCTCCCATCTCCCCGCACTGACTCTCCTGAGACCAAGGGGTGCTTGGCCACTCTGAGGGTGGCCTGTGAGACTTAAAGGATGGCCCTTGATGCCAAGTAGTGGCCAATGTGGGGATCCATCTTCTATTTGTCCTCCCACAATCCAACCTCCCTCCTATTCTCCCCAGTTCCTGGCAGCCTGAGCTTGTCCTCCCTGATCAAGTGTCCTGGGTACACATTGGCTTCAGCCTTTGCTTTCCCAGGAACCCAGACCAAGCCAGCATGACATGATGAGTAGGGCACACAAGCCTGGAGACAGAAGCAATGTAAGGGTTCGATGCTCTGCAGGTGAGGACTTCAGCAACTTAAACTAATATAAAATCTTGCTTTCTTCCCACCCACTGCAAACTCGTTTTTCAGGAGTGACATTTTGAAGGGACGTTATGTTATCAGTGTGTTCCTATATCTTCCTCTAGATCTTGGCCACTCCTCACTCCCCTGTCCCCACACAGGCTTCCAGGACCCTGTTTCCAGCACAAACTTTGATGACAGCAAGTCCTCACTTACCTGGAAGTTGACATAATCTTCCTTCAATGAGAGGTGACCCAGCGATGCTGTGTTGGAAATTGAGGAGGAAGGAGCTGTGGTGTCACAGCGGCAATGCCAGTCAGGGCTAAGGCAGCCCACTCACACCTCTCTGGGACCCACGGGGCACCTGCAATCCAAAATTCTAGAAGGACAAGTTGGACCATCCAGTCCCAGACAGCCAGGTGTGCCTCATACTAAAGCTTCTGATCTTGTCTGTGGAAAGAATATGGCTTTCTAACCCTAACCCTTCTGGGTTAGAATCCAGCATCTGACTTTTATGAGGTGTGTGACCCTAGGCAAGTTCCTCAGCCATTCTTATTTAGGCAACCTTCTTCACATAGGTGATTTCAGCTCTAATGAGGTGATGTATGGAGATCACCTGGCATCCACGAATAACTTAATAAATATAAATGCCCTCTTCAAACAGGACTGGGGTGGAAACATCAAGGGCTATCATGGACTGTATCCAGAAACCAGAAATAAGGATGAGTTCTTAGACATTAGACCAGATGATATCTGCCTCCCACTGCTACCATGTGGCCAAGCATATTATTCACAGAGCACATTGCCTGGTACTCTGTAAGTAGATGCTCACTGCTGTTATCCAATGGTGAATTCTCTCATAGTCCTACATAAAAGTAACTCATAATGAACAGGGAGCCCTGTGGCTTACTGAGCTGGTACAGATCAATAGGACAGGTTCAAGTCCTCCTCTTCCACTATGGCCAGGATGTATCATAAGGAACCATTGGAAAAAGTCTTGAGGGAAATCTTGTCAACTTGAGCACACTCTTATCAAATTAGGACAGCAGGTCAGAACCTGCGAAGTAGGAAGGTAGAGTCAGACCCTCTGGGACCAATCCTGGAGCCTTAGGTTTCTAGCTTTGTGAACTTGGGTAAATTACTTAACCTTTTCCTTCAATTTACTCATCTGTAAAATAAACACGACTTCTACCTCATGGGTGGTTGTCGGGATTAAATGCAAGAAATAGACAAGAAGTCTCTGGAAGAGTGGAGGGTCCATGGTGGCCTTACAGGAGACAGATGGTACAGCTCTACTAACAGAGTGAAGAATGAGGTTTTGTGGAATCTACTGGAAGGAAATGAAGATCCTTCCCGAATACCCTCAAAATTTTCAGAATTGATGGGTGTGAGTTGTAGATGTCCAAGTTTCCTCTCTGGTCCCTTAGCTGAAGGTTATGTGAAATAATGATCTCATAGCTCCCCAAAGTAGTTGATGAGATCCACGAAAAATGGATCCCATCATTTGCACCCTCCAAGATGTGAAAAACCTTTTGGGAGTTTTCTCCCCTGCAGGTTTCCTGAAATGTAGATAGGCTCTGCCAGCAGAGGTGTGATGGATGGAAAGCCACACCAAGGACACTGGCCATCTGTATTAATTAGGGACTTTTCTTTCTGAGATTTTTGATACTTTGACATCTGGGGTCCTGGTGACTCTGGAGGGACTGCCCCTCCCAGGGCTGGACGGAATGACCTCCTGCCTTACATATGCAAACGAACCAGCCCAGAACCCTTATCTTCTTTATCAAGAACTTCTTTATCTAGCTCTTACACTCTGGTCCCCCATATACTGTCCTCATCCCCCAGGTCAGGTACCAGGCAATTAAGGGCAATAAAGATTCTATGCCTCAGGGCGGATCACTTGAGGTCAGGAGTTTGAGACCAGCCTGGGCAACATGGTGAAACCCTGTCTCTACTAAAAATTCAAAACTTAGCCAGGTGTGGTGGCACATGCATGTAGTCTCAGCTACTCAGGAGACTGAGGCACCAGAATCGCTTGAACCTGGGAGGCGGAGACTGCAGTGAGCTGAGATTACGCCACTATACTCCAACCTGGGTGACAGAGCAAGACTCTGTCTCAAAAAACAAACAAACAAACAAACAAACAAAAACAAGCAAACAAAAAACCCAGGCATAGTGGCTCACGCCTGTAATCCTAGTACTTTGGGAGGCTGAGGTGGGTGGATCACCTGAGGTCAAGAGTTCAAGACCAGCCTGGCCATCATGGTGAAACCCCATCTTAAAAAAAAAAAAAGATTCTGTGCCACAGAATCTGTTGAAAAATTTCTAAGTAGCCAATTCTAAGCCACTTGTTTTGCCAGTTCCTTCCTCTGGAAACCACACCCAAGTCCCCTTCCCACGCTTCCCAGTTTCTTTGGTATCCTGACGGATCCTGGTTCTTCTCCGTGTGACCTGCATCGTGTGTCACGCTTCCAGCTTCTAGGGAACTGTGAGTCTCAATATCTTCCTTCATGACAGTCATTTCAATGTCTACAAGTCTTACCTCATTTACCCCTGTGACACATTAATTATCTTCTCTGCCCTTTGGGACAGAAGGGCACATATGTAATTAAAGTAAAGATAAGAAAACCATACTTTGTGGAAGAGCCAGTCTTTTTTTTTCAATTACATTCTGCCGCCAAGAGCCAAACATCACAGCTGAGACTCAAGTCTCAGCGACCCCTGCGTCTTTATCACCATTCAGTATCTTGTCTACACTGGCATGTGTTGATGGCTTCCTAAGCTGGCGCTCCCACTGGCTGTGAACTTCTTGAAGATAAAGTCCCTAGTTTTATTTAATTTCTGTCTTTCCTATGTTATAGAGAGCCCAATACTCAATAGGCCCACAATACATGGTTATAAAATGAATGATTGGAAGACTATGGTCCCATTGCTCTGGTGCCATGCCCACCCAAGCCCTGATGAATGCGTCACCACCATTGCAGATAAGTCTATTAGTCTGCTCCAGCGGTGGAGTATAATCAGTAGTATGTTTGGTCTCTGTCCCAGGTTCCTATCCCAGAGCTCCTCAAACTCTGTAAATGGCCTGAGTAATCAGTGTCTCTTGTTATTCATAATGAGCGCCTTTGGCTAACACCCAGGTGTTAATGCTCAGGTGGTGATTTTGGGTGGGGTCCTTATGTAGCCTCAGGCTGGGACCAGTCACCCAAAAGACCAAGTGATCAGACAAATAGATAGAGGGTTGGAACTTTTAGCTCCATCCACCAACTTCCAGAAAGTGGGGGGAGCTGGAGATTAGGGTCAATAAGAACTCTTAAACAATGACGTTTGAGGAGCTTCTGGATTGGAGAACGCTTCCCTGTGCCGAGAGGACAGTTTACCCCAACTCCACTAGGACAAATGTTTCTGCACTCCAGCCCCTTCCAGACCTTGCCCCATGTACCTCTTTATCCAGCGGTTATCTTTATCCTTCATAATAGATCAGTTAACATAAGTGTCTCCCTGAGTTCTGCGAGCCATCCTCCTAAATCATTGAACCCCTGAGGGCAGTCACGGCAACGCTAATTTATAGCATATTGGTCAGAAGCACGGGTCACAGCCTGGGCCTTGTGATTGGCGTCTGAAGTTGGGTGGGGTGGCGGGGGGAGCCTTGTGGGACTGAGCCCTTCTCCCGTGGGATCTGATGCTGTCTCCAGGTAAATAGTGGCAGAATGGAATTGAGTCGTCGGACGTCCATTTGGTGTGCACTGGATAATTGCTTGGCGTGTAGAAGACCCCACACGCCTGGTCACAGAAGTGTTGTGTGTTGTGAAAGGAGAGGAGCAAACAGTGCACGTTCCTCAGAGGCTGCTGCCACAAAATCCCCGAGTAGGTGCGCTTAAACAACACACACCTATCTTCTCACAGCTCCGGAGGTTGACAAGTCCACTGTCAAGGCGACAGAAAATTCCGTTTCTGGTGTGGCTCCTTTCCCAGCCTGTGATGCCCCCTTCTCACTGCTGTGTCCTCTCGTGGCCTTTTTTCTGGGTTCCCGCAGTGAGAGAGAGTGCGCTGCGTTTCTCTTCCTTTCTCACAAGGACTGCAGTGCTATTGGATCAGGCCACGCCTCCCCCATAACCTCATTAACCTTAATTGCCTCCCTAAAAGCCCTACTGCCAAATTCACAGTATCCTTGGGGATTAGGGCTTCAACAGATGGATGGGGATGGGGTGCAATTCAGTCCACAGCAATAAGGAATCAAGAAACAGTTGCAGTCCCAGAGCTGTAACATGTTGGTGGGTCATGCTCATTTGTTAGGAGTGGCAAAGTTGGATGCTAGTGGAGTGCCAACATTTGTGGATGATTTACGAACAAACAACTAGAATAGCCCCTCCATCACATCCCATCATTAACCTGCATCCCGTGATATGTTCCTAAGTTACAGAAGCTGCCTCTGGAATTGTGCATAACTTTATAAAACTTTATATCGCCCAAGGGAAGGGGTCCTTTAAGGAAACGTCATCATGTGTCATGGCGGATACAATATGGAGATCTCTGGGCTTAGGGGACCAGGAGTGCCGCATGCTTCATGTCAGAAACAGGTGTGAACCTGAGATGGCAGTGATCACATGAGTGGGAGCCTGTTGATGCAAACGTTGAGTCAGCTACCTGGACACTTTTAGCAGGGTATTCCTCACAGGATGCTAATTCTCATTACTCTTCTTGTCAGCGTTTTTTGGCTAAGGAAATAACGAGGAAGCAGATTCTGAAATTGGACACAGGAATGGTTAAAGTCCTGTGCACATTGGCAGGTGCAGCAATGGGACTTTCCAAAGGCTCTTTCTGCACATATTCCCTTGCCAGCTCAGTCCTTTGAATAGGACGTATCCTGAGGGAATGTTTCCCTGATCCGAAGGGAGTGGCCCTGGTGTGTTCTAGTATTCCAGCTAGATTGCTCCCTTTAAAACAGTTGTTTTGAATTAGAAATAGCCTAACGTGCTAACGTGATACTAATACATTTGATATCTCTGTATTTCTGTTACTATTTTATTTCCAGAAACATAATTCAAACCTTTTACTTGTTTAGTTTTCCACTGTAATTTACTGATGCTGTGTGTTGGCCAAATTGCTTATGGTTTATGTTTTACAGTGACTGTCTAGCTCCTAAGAGCATTGGTCTTATTCCAGAAAAACCTACAGCACGAAGGGCCTGAGCTTCCGTTGGGAGTCTTGGAGCAGGCATCTTAACCTCTCAAAATCATGCTGACCTCATGTATATTGGATAAACAATTATTCATTTTCTCACTCAACTCACACATTTATTTATTAATGCAAGGAGTATCCAAGTATCTATTGTATCTATCAATAACCTACTGTTATCCACTATCTTTGCCTCCATTCATTTGTGTAAGGGGAATAGCCACAAGCATTCTCAAATTCTTGGTAGTGAAAGATCAGTTTGATTTTTATTTTTGGTTCATTGCAGATTAATATTTTTATAAAGTAAAATAGAAATAAACTACTAAAAAATGCAAATGATAAATCCCAACTTCTAATTATTAGGTTTAACATACATTCAATAGATAAAATTTCCACAAATTTAAACGATTACTCTGAACATTGTCAATATTCATCTCCATTGCAGCTTAGTAACTGATGGATTGGATATTTGTCACCTCTAAATCTCATGTTGAAATGTAAGCCTCAGTATTGAAGGTGGAGCCTAGTGGGCGGTATTGGATCATGGGGATGGAACCCTCACGAATGGCTCAGCGCCATCCCCTTGGTGATGAGCGAATTCATGTGAGATCTGGTTATTTAAAAGCGTGTGGCATCTCCTTTCTCCATCTCTTGCTCCCTTGTTCACCACGGGATGTGCCTGCTTCCCCTTCGCCTTCTACCATTATTGTAAGTTCCCTGATGCCCACACCAGGCAGATTTCTCACAAGGACTGCAGCGCTATTGGATCAGGCCACGCCTCCCCCATAACCTCATTAACCTTAATTGCCTCCCTAAAAGCCCTACTGCCAAATTCACAGTATCCTCGGGGATTAGGATACTGTATAGCCTGCAGAACTATGAGCCAATTAAACCTCTTTTCTTTGTAAGTTATCCAGCCTCAGGTATTTCTTTACAGCAACCCAAGAAGGTGTAATACAGTAGCCAAGAGTTTCTGGACCAGCCCCGGTTCCACAGACCACACTTTGAGTAGCTGTGGAGAAGAAAGATCCTGCTATGAGCTTCCCATCACAGCAAACAGCAACACTGTGTTCCAGACAAAACCCATGGTGCCATCCTAGGGAAATCTGGCTTTCCCCTTTGGTCCTAAGTTGGACCTGGGGGCAAAAATTAAGGAGGCCGTCAATTATTAATGAGGTCCCACTGTTCGGGACTGATTGTTGCACTGGGTATTGTATGGCTATCTTGGCTGGTTGTAAGAGCCCCGGGACTGGTTTCCCAGGCAGGTTGCTGGGCGGTATGGGTCAGATTCTATTTTTATAGATGGTCTGGCCGTTGGTATGAGATGAGCAAGAGAGAAATGTGATGCACAGGGAGAAGAGAGGTGGGGGAGAGGTTCATTCCCATAGAGAAGCAGATGGAGACAACACCAAGCTTTCAATAAGTCAACTCTGGTCCTTTAAACAAGAAAAGAGGATTTCATTACTAAATTGGTCAGATGGACACAGCCCTGGGGCAGAATATGTAACCTATTAAAGAAACAAAAGCTCTGGTAAATACCCTTAAAGCCAACACAGTTATGTTTAATTCAAATCAATTCTCTTTATCTCTCTAAAAGGGCTTTCTAAAAACTAAAACTTTATTTTAATTAAATAAAGTGGAATCATTTATATGTAGAGAAATGCGACATTTCATCGCTATAGTACTTTCTATACTTCAGCCTTTTCTTTAATTCAGCCCTTTCTCTAATTCCGTCTTGCTGAATTTGAATCAACAGCGGAGAGCAGGAACTTTGGAGTCTAATTTACCTGGGGTTCCTCCCCATCTCTCATCTTGATGGCTGGTCAAGTTAGCCAGCCTCTTGAAGCCTACAGTTTCGCCTTTTGTACACTGAGGACAATAATAGGGCTCATCCAAATGGGCTTGCATGAGGGTCACATGAGGTAATGTGTATTATGCACTCAATATGCCCAAGACAGTTGAGCACGTATTATTATTAAGAACAAACCATGAAGTGGGATATACTTTTTGGTGGCTTCTTAGTTCTGAGGTCAGGTTTTAACTTCCTTGTTAATATCCCTTTTATCGCATAGAAAAGAGGTGTGTCTAAATCTCATTGCATAATTATGAAAACATGGCTCACAGTAGAGTCATGTGGGTGGTAGCCAGACACTGTGTCTTTGTTTGGTCATTTAGTGATGCAACCCTTGAAAAATCCTCTCTCTGATAATTCTGTTGGGAACAGTTTCCAAGCCATTAAAATGTTATTCTTCCAAATCCTCCTGCATCGGCCACCGGGGAATAAAGACAAAATACAGTGTCATTCGGGCTTTGCCTAAAATGAATTGAACCCTCCTCCGCAACACATGGAGTGTGAAGCTGATCATGAATTTTCTGAAGTCAGAGCTGTGACTTGCTGATGATATGTGTCACAAATGCAGGTAGAAGGATATCTCCTTAGCATAATTTTCAGGGGTTTGGAACTGGAGGTAATTTCTACAGAGGGCTGGAGCAGAAACTTACACCTACAGGGACCAAGGGAAGAGATTTTTTTTCAGCAAATGAGTGACTATTGATATTTCAGAAAAAACATTTACCTGAGAGAGTTAAGCATTTTGCAGATATTCGTTTACATAGAGGTAGCTGGAAATTAATTACAAATAATCCTTATCTATTTTTAAAACAGTTCCACTAGGGAGACAACTTGAAAGGCTTTTACAAGATTATTCTATGCACAGGATAGAAGTTTGGAGCCAGAACAAATTAATTCATCCTCCTAATTTTGCAGATGGGAGAACACAGGAAATAGGAACCCTGCCTTGGATCATAGCAGTGGTGGTGACCGATGAGAACCTAGGATAGGGACAGCAAACAGGGTTCTTCTCTGGCCCTGGCTTAGTGAATTGGAAGGGTTTCATGGGCCACTGCTGTTATGGATATGATAGCATAAGGGCCACCATGGGGGGTCATTCCTGGACCGCTGTCTAAATTACCTGTGTTAACCAACCAGGATTTACTATACACCAACTGTATGCTTTATCTAATTTTTTTCAACCCAGCATACTCCCCCTGAAGGTATGAATTCATAGTCCAGTGTAATTATGGCATATCTTCCCAGAGCTTCAATTTTACTTGGTGGTAGATAATTTACAATGAAAATTTTCTATGAAAGCAAATGGACTAGAAAGCCAGATTCATGTGAATAATAAAACATGAGAGTTACGGACATGTTATGGTTGTAGTTTGAGACTCTGCCCCTGGGTTTCCCTGTGTAATCCACTCAGAGATAATTTAGCAGAAAAATTTGAGAGGTGGATCCAGGTAAAGTAGCTGAAGTTTATTCCTGGAGTAACACATCCTGGAAGGGGTGGCATGGAGGTCCGCGTAACTGAGGAACTGTTCTGCTTCCTGTTACAAGAGTCCAGAGTGAAGGAGAGAGAGCCTTGAGTTTAAAATCAAGGGCACTGGAGCCAGATCACAGGGTAAGACAATGTTATGCTGTGCCTACTGTGAAGCAGCCACAGCAGAGACTGGGTATAAATTCAACACAACCGCTTTCAACATGTCTCTGAAAATGGAGCCCCTCAGGGTCACATGACCTGGCCACCTTTATAAAGCCTGCAAAAACCCTGGATGTCCTAAGAATACAGGGTTTGTTTTGCTGGAAAGCAGAAAAGACAGAAGTAGATGATGATGTTCAAATATAATTTAAAAACATCATGGGAGACATCAAATGTCTGGCAGAGCCCAAGATATTTTGAGCATTTCTTTAAACTTTTCTGTCCCCCTTTGGCTGGCTTGGACATGCCAGGTTTCACTATATTTGCAGATAACTAGTTGAGTTCTTCCGGGGTCCCTGTGATAACTGGGCAGGCAGCCACGGAACTCCAGATTCCTCTGTTGTGGTAGAGGTATGGGAGAGGACCACTCACCGTGAAATGCTAGGGCAAGAATTCCACAAAGAGAATTTGGCTATTACTGACATGTTGTATGTCTCCACAGAGAGGTGTGTTGCTTAGGGAATGTGTCAGCTAAGAACCTAAGGTCACTCAGATAGGTAGCCAAAGAAATCAGATGGGTACACATCAGAAGGATGTGGGTAGAAGTGAATAGTTAGACCAATGGTGAACCTGGAATATCTGAGAGAGGTCTCTATCAATTTAGAAAGTTTATTTTGCCAAGGTGAAGGATGTGCCCATGACACAGCCCCAAAAGTTCCTGACAGCATGTGCCCAGGGTGGTTGGGGTATAGTTTGCTTGAATACATTTTAGGGAGACGTGAGACATCAATCAATATGTGTAATATGTACATTGGTTTTGTCTGGAAAGGTGGGACAGGGCCAGAGGAGTGCCAGGTCACACTCTTTTGAGTCCTTGATCGGCCTTTCACTGAATACACAGTTTAGTACTGCTCGGTGAATCTATTTTTACATAAACAATAGGGCAGAGGAAGCAATCAGATATACATTTGTCTCAGGTGAGCAGAGGGATGCCTTTCTGTTCTGCATCTGTGAAGAGCAGCTCTCAGTTTACATTGCCAGGGTGAAATTCAATAGAACTATTTTAGGGGTGAAGGTCTTGGGGCCCACAGGAGTTTCCTTGTGGAAACTCCTCGCAAATTGCGAGGGACGTATGTAGCTTTAAAAAAAAAATCTTCATAGCTATCTTATTTAGACATCAAATGGGAGGTAGGTTTGCCCATTGTCATTTCCAGCTTGACTTTTCCCTTGGTTTAGTGATTTTGGGGTCTGTGATTTATTTTCCTTTCATGCAACTGTAAATGTTTGATTTAGAAAAGTGGTTCTTGAGCGGAAGGGCTAAGATGGCCAACTAGAAACAGCTGCAGTCAGAGGCTCTCACCAGGAAGAATGAAAACAGCGAGGGAATCCTGAACCAGCAACTGAGGTCTTTTGGGAATGAGTAGGTGGTTGGCACAAGACATGGAGAGCGAGGAAAAGCAGGTGGAGCCATGGCCGGACAGGTAGTCGCATGGGGCAAGGAGAGCCCCCTGCCCAGCCAAGGGAGGCATTGAGTGATTATGCTACCCCGCCTGGGAAACCACTCTTTTTCCATGAATCTGTGCTACCCACAGATCAGGAGATCCCCCTCTTGGGCCCATGCCACCAGGGCCTTGGGTCCCAAGCACAGAGCTGTGCAAATTCTCCGCAGCCACTAGGCTGGCGACTGCCTAAGACTACCAGTTTCCTGAGGGAGGGGCGGTAACCATCACTACAGCTACTGTCTGCCATTGTTCTGCTGCCTCTTCTGGGGAGACTGAGCGGTTTGGCCCCGGGAGGAATTCCCCACAGCACAGTCCAGTGGCTGTGGCAGATCGTGGCCAGGCTGCCTCTTTAGGCTGGAACCTGACCTAGCCCTCCTCACTGGGCAGGGCCTTCCTGCAAGAATTTCAGCAACTCCAGCCAGGGGTTTACCAACAGAATTCTGATCTCCCTGGGACAGAGCTTCTGTGGGGAGGGGCCACACTCACCGCAGATCAGCAGACTCAGTTTTTGTCCCTGCTGGCTCTGAGGAGTCCCGGCAATCCTGACAAGTGGGACTCCCCCCGGCACAGCGCACCCACTCTGATAAGGGGCAGCCAGAGTGCTTTGTTAGGTGGGTCCTGGATCCTGCGCCTCCTGACTGGGTGAGACGCCACAACAGGGGTTGCCAGACACTTTATACAACAGCATTCCCATTGTCTTCAGTTTGCTGCCTCTCTGGGATGGAGCTCCCTCAGGAAAGAGCAGGCAGCCATCTTTGCTGTTCTGCAGCCTTCGCTGGTGGCATCTCTAAGTGTGGTAGGGACCCAGGCGAATAGAGTCTGGAGTGGATTTTCAGCAAACTGCGGCAGCCCTACAGAAGAGAGGCCTGAATGGTAAAAGAAAAACAAATGAGAGCAACAACAGCATCAACCAAATGGTCTCCACAAAACTCCATCCGAAGGTCAGCAGCCTCAAAGATTGAAGCTAGATGAATTCATGAAGATGAGAAGGCATCAATGAAAACCACTGAAAACTCAAAAGCCAGAGTGCCTCTTTGCCTCCAAATGATCGCCATACCTCTCCAGCAAGGGCACAGAACGGGTGGGGGCTAAGATGAATGAATTGACGGAAGGGGGCTTCGGAAAGTGGGTAATAAAGAACTTCACTGAGCTAAAGGAGCTTGTTCTAAACCAATGCAAATGAGCTAAGAATCATGATAAAACATTACAGTAGCTGTTAACCAGAATAACCAGTTTAGAAAGGAGTGTAAATTACCTGATGGAGCTGAGAAACACAACATGAGCACAATGCAACCACAGGTACCAATAGCCAAACAGACCAAGTGGAGGAAAGAATTTTAGAGCTTGAAGACTGTCCTGTTGAAATAGGATAGGCAGACAAGATCAGAGAAAAAAGAATGAAAAGGGATGAACAAAACCTCTGAGAACTATGGGATTATGTAAAAACACTGAACCCACGACTGATTAGGGTACCCAAAAGAGACAAAAAACATGGAACCAAGCTGGAAAACACACTTAAGGATATGATTCAGGAAAACTTCCGCAACCTCCAGGACAGGCCAACATTCAAATTCAGGAAATCTATAGAACTCCACGAGAATATCAACCACAAGACACATAATCATCAGATTCTCCAAAGTTGAAATGAAGGAAAAAATGTTAAGAGCAGCCAGAGAGAAAGGCCAGGTCACGTAAAAAGGGAAGCTCATCAGACTAACAGCAGACCTCTCAGCAGAAACCTTATAAGCCAGAAGAGATTGGGAGCCAATATTCAACATTCTTAAAGAAAATAATTTCCAAATCAGAATTTCATATCTGGCCAAACTAAGCTTCATAAGTGAAGGATAAATCAAACCTTCTTCAGACAAGCAAATACTGAGGGAATTCGTCACCACCAGGCCTGCCTTGCAAGAGCTTCTGAAGGAGGCACTAAATATGGAGAGAAAAAACCCATCACCAGCCACTACAAAACCCAGTGAAATACAAAGACCAATAACACTATGATGGAACTACATCAACGAGTCTGCAAAACCCAGCTAGCATCATGATGACAGGATCAGATTCACACGTAAAAATACTATCCTTAAATGTAAATGGGCTAAATGTCCCAATTAAGAGACACAGAATGGCAAGCTCTATGAAGAACTAACATGTATCATATGCTGTATTGCAGAGACCCATCTCACGTCCAAAGGCACACATAGGCTCAAAATAAAAGGATGGGGAAAAATTACCAAGAAAATGGAAAGTAGAAAAGAGCAGCAGTTGCAATCCTAGTTTCTGACAAAATAGACTTTAAAACAACTAAGATAAAAAAAAAAAAA
>NW_016107540.1:3464460-3509875 GCF_001604975.1 Cebus imitator | reverse complement strand
ACTTCAAAGCAACAAAGATCAAAAGAAGCAAAGAAGGATATTACATAAAGATAAAAGGATCAATGTAACAAGAAGAGCTAAAGATCCTAAATATATATGCACCCAATACAGAAATACCCAGATATATAAGACTTATAAAGAGACTTGGACTCCCACCAATAATAATGGGAGACTCACAGATCAATGAGACAGAAAGCTAACATCGATATTCAGGACTTGAACTCAGATCCGGAACAAGTAGACTTAATTAACATTCATAGAACTCTCCACTTTACATACACAAAATATACACTCTTATCAGTACTACATCACATGTATTTACAGGTTTAAATGAAATATTGGTTGGCTGCTTGTTAATTATTTTCTTCCCACATTTTTAAAATTTTATTTATTTTTTTATGTCTCTATTATTAAACATAATTACAGGCATACCCATTTTTAGACTGCATTTTAGCCCGGGCAATAAAGCAACACCCCTGTTCTCTCTCCCTCTTCCTCTTCCTCTTTCTTCCTTTCCTTTATTCTTTTTTTTTCTTTTTCTTTTTTTTTATTTTCTTTTTCTTTCTCTCTTTCTTCCTCTAAAAAAAAATAAATAAAATAAAATTGATCACATATTTGGAAATAAAACACTCTTCAGCAAATGCAAAAGAACTGAAATCATAACTAACAGTCTCTTAGACCACAGTGCAATCAAATTAAAACTGAAGATTAAGAAACTCACTCAAAACCACACAACTACATGAAATTGAAAAACCTGCTCCTGAATGACTTGGGTAAATAATGAAATTAAAGTGGAAATCAAGAAGATGCAGAAAAGGCCTTCGATAAAATTCAACATCCCTTTATGTTAAAAACTCTAATAAACTAGGTATTGATGGAACATACCTCAAAATAAAAAGAACCATGTATGACAAACCCACAGCCAATATCATACTGAATAGGCAAAAGCTGGAAGCATTCCCCCTGAAAACTGGCATAAGACCAGGATTCCCTGTCTCACCACTCCTATTCATTGTAGTATTGGAAGTTCTGGCCAGAGTGATTAGGCAAGAGAAAGAAATAAAGGGCATTCAAATAGGAAGAGAGGAAGTCAAACTGTCTCTGTTAGTGGATGACATGATCCTACATCTAGAAAACCCTGTCATCTCAGCCCAAAAACTTCTTAAGCTGACAAGCAAATTCAGCAAACTCTCAGGATACAAAGTCAAGGTGCAAAAATCACAAACATTCCTATACACCAACAATAGACAAGCAGAGAGTCAAATCACAAATGAACTCCCATTCGCAATTGCCACAAAAAGAATAAAATACCTAGGAATACAGCTAACAAGGGAAGTGAAGGACCTCTACAAAGAGAACTACAATCCACTCCTCAAAGAATTCAGAGAGGACACAAACAAATGGAAAAACATTCCATATTCATAGATAGGAAGAATGAATATCCTGAAAATGGCCATGCTGCCCAAGGCAATTAATAGATTTAAAACTGTTCTCATTAAACTACCATAGACATTCTTCATAGCACTAGAAAAAGCTATTTTAAAATTCATATGGAACAAAACAGAGCCTGTAGAGCCAAGACAATCCTAAGCAAAAAGAGCAAAGCTGGAGGCATCATGCTGCCTGACTTCAAACTATACTACAAGGCTGCAGTAACCAAAACAGCATAGTACTGATACAAGAACAGACACATAGACCAATGAACAGAATAGAAATTTCGGAAATAAGACTGCACATCTGTAACCATCTGGTCTTCAACAAACCTGACAAAAACAAGAAATGGGGAAAGGATCCCTGATGAAATAAATGGTGCTGGGAAAAGTGACTGGTGATATGCAGAAAATTGAAACTAGGCTCCTTCCTTACACCTTATACAAAAATTAACTCAAGATGAATTAAAGACTTAAATGTAAAACTGAAAACTATAAAAACCCTAAAAGAAAATCTATGCAATACCATTCAGGAGTGAGTCACAGGAAAAGATTTCATGACAAAAACGTCAAAGCAATTGCAACAAAAGCAAAAATTGACAAATGGGATCTAATTAAGGAGCTTCTGCACAGCAAAATAAACTAGCATTAGAGTGAACAGATGACCTATGTAATGGGGGGAAAATTTTGCAATCTAGCTATCTGACAAAGGTCTAATATCTAGAATCTGCAAGGAACTTAAACAACTTTACAAGAAAAAACAACCCCATGAAAAAGTGGGCAAAGGTCATGAACAGACACTTCTCAAAAGAAGTCATTTATGCGGGCCAACAAACGTATGAGAAAAAGCTCAACATCACTGATCATTCGAGAAATACAAATCAAAACCACAATGAGATACCATCTCATGCCAGTCGGAATGGCAATTATCAAAAAGAGAAGAAACAACAGATATTGATGAGGCTGTGGAGAAACAGGAATGCTTTTACACCATTGGTGGAAATCTAAATTAGTTCAACCATTGTGGAAAACAGTGTGGTGATTCCTGAAAGACCTAGAACCAGAAATACCATTTGACCCAGTGATCCCATTACTGGACGTATACTCAAAGGAATATAAATCATTCTACTTTAAAGATACATGCATGCTTATGCTCATTGCAGCACTATTCACAATAAAAAAGACATGAAATCAACCCAAATGCCCATCAATTATAGACTGGAAAAAGAAAATGTGGTACATATATACCATGGAATATTATACAGCCATTCAAAAGCCTTTGCAGGGGCATGGTTGGAGCTCAAAGCTATTATCCTCAGCAATCTAATGTAGGAACAGAAAACCAAACACTGCATATTCTCACTTATAAGTGGGAGCTGAACAATGAGAACACATGGACACAGGGAGGGCAGCAACACATATTGGGGCCTGTCAGGGTGGGGTGAGAGCTTGCAGGAGGGAAAACATCAGGAAAAATAGCTAATGTATGCTGGGCTTAATACCTAGGCGATGGGTTGATAGGTGCAGCAAAGCACCATGGCACACATTTACCTATGTAACAAACCCATGCATCCTGCACATGTGTCCCAGATCTTAAATTAAATTAAATTTTTTTTAAAAAAGAAAGAAAAGAAAAATGGTTATGTTAGCAATTAAAATTGCTCAGGTAGCTTTGAAAGATCTCCCGTGCCACGACTCCTGCTGGGAATACTGTGGACCCCTTGGTGGTGACTGAGCAACCCCAAGCTTCTAGAAGAATTGGCAAAACCCAAGCTATCTGAAATAACAAGAAGAAATTGTTGTTGATTTTTAACTTGTAAATTATCTTAGAATTTAGTTTCCCCAAAATGAGTTATTTGCTTTGTGATGCTTGTTACTTACTGTATTGATTATATTTGAGAAAATGAAGAATAATGTGAAAAGCTGAGCTGTAACTTGTAACTTTGGCTCTGCTGAGCTGTTCTTGTAAAAACAGGAGCCCTATATAAGGGACAAACCACATAGCTTGACTGCTGGAGAGAGATGACAGCACGTAATAAGCTTCTCTTTGAAGAGAGCCTATAAATGGACGTGTAATGGAGGGCTTATTACCTGGATTCCTTTCCCAGGAAAGGCATATTGATTATGGCCCTGGAAAGGGAATGCGACCCTTATGGAGAACCTATAAACCGACGCATGAGGGGCATCTGTTTTGAGGAAACCTCTGTGGTGGAGATAAGGATGTAAAAGTCTTTCTTCTCCCACTGCTCCTCCAGGCCTGCGTGGAGGCCCCTCCTCTTGCAGTTTTGTGGTCAGGCTGGTTGTCCTGTGTCAGATCCTGTTGCCCCTGCAGCTGGGAGCCCAATGCTTTTCTTGCTGATGACTATAAGTTTATGTTTAACCTCTATTCTTGCTAAGGTTTATGGTTTCTATGTTGATATTGTGATCTTTGTGTACCAGTTTTACAAATGGATTCTTTTTGTATGATCATCACTGCAATGTTGTGTGGCCTCACTCCCCCTCCCCTATGGAAAGAGCCTAATAAAAAACTGAGGTTTTCAGGGAAATTTTAGACATCCACAGAGCAGCATTATGTGGTGTCTCCCCTGGGCCCAGCTTTAAGGAAAACTGTCTTTTTTTTCTTTTTCACCGACCACTTGATCATGTTGAGAGATCTTGAATCCATGTTGATATATTGGGAGCTGGGCTTCCAACAGGTCCCATCCCCAGAAATTCTGATTGGATGGGTCCTGGGGGAGCCACCTGTCATCAGCACTTCAGAAAAGATTTAGAGGCAATTTGAATGTGCTGGAGAGGTTGAAAACCACAGGTTTAGAGGTTTTCCTTCTAACTAAAAGCAGAAAAAAGCTACTGAAATGCCCACACTCTCTTCCCAAGGGAAGGAGGCAGTAACATCAGGAAATGCTTGAAACCCTGGGAGACAGACATTAGAGAGACTCAGGACAGTGGGGCACGTTGGAAGCTGTGCATGGGCAGTGGTACAGGGCAGTCTGCACTGCTGATGTGACAGCCCTGGTGAGCTATCTGGCAGGAGGAGCCGGCTGCAAGTGAGGGTTGCTGGTGAGGGCTGTAGGGGTGAGTGGGGAGTGATGGGCTATGGGTATGGGCTGAAGGCAGTTCTGAGCTACAAGGGCATGGGGAGCAAGGTATGGAGTCCCATAGCCCAGGAGCTCTGTTTCCTTCTCCAGAGAGTCTCGTGACACAGAGGAGCTTATCCTCTTCCAGGCAGAGCAGTGGGTGTGGGAACAGGCTTGACTTACAATCATATGGAGAACCACCAGTGATCTGGGAGGGGAGCAACGTGGTGTTTCCTTGGTGAAAGAGAAGGATGGATAATTTGTCCAGAATAACTTGACCTGGTGTGTCAGTTAAGGTTCCAACAGGAAAACAGAACCAGCAGAACAGATGATAGAGAGAGAGTTATAGACAGGTGATAGGTAATAGATACAGATAGGCGATTGCTAGACGACTGAGATAGTTAGATACAGATAGGTGATAGGTAGATGACAGATCAATAGATATGGATAGATGATAGATAACAGAGGATAGATATAGATAGATAATAAAGAAGATCTAGATAGACAATAAAAGATGATACATGATAGATGATAAAGATAGGTGATAGAGATAGATGATAGAGAAGATATAAATAATAGATCTATAGATAGATGATAGATAATACAGATAGATAATAGAAGATATAGATAGATGATAAATATAGATAAATAAGATAGTTGATAGGAAGATTAGATAGATGGATAGAGAGAGAGATTATTGTGTGGCTTATGGGATTATATGCCTGGTTAGGCAAGACTGAAATCCACAGTTCAGGCCTTCCAACAAGGATAGGCAACAGGTCTCAGGAGGAGTTGAAGCCATTGTCCTCAGATGGGATTTTTCTCTGCCTCAGGGAAACCTCAGTTCTGCTCTTAAAGCCTTTCAGCTGATTGGATGTAGCCCACCCAGATTGCATAGGGTAACCCTTACCTAAAGTCAATAAACTGTAGCCGACAATCACATTCACAGTAACACCTAGATTCGTGTTTGATTTTATAACTGGGTACTAGAGCCTAACCAAGTTGACACAGAAAACTGAGACTCACACCTGGGTTAGCAGGAAGGTTCATCAAATCCTATAAATTAACATTCCTATCCCAAACTTCCCATTTACATCAATGGCACCACCAGAATCCCAGTTTCTTGGACTCTTTTCTTCTGGTTCCCCAGCAATATAATTTTCAAGACATGAACAATTTCTGTAGATTTTCTGGGAATTGCCATTCACACCGAGACTTTTTTCCAAACCCACACTCACTAGCCTCACGCAGACTCCCAAACATTTACGCTGAGATTCTGTTAGGAGGCTAATCGAAATCTCTGCTCTAGTCTCATTAACTTTGTACCAAAAAGTAATCAAACATTTTTTCCTTGTATTTCTTCCCTGTGTTAAAAAAAACCAGTCTATCCAGCCTAAATTCCTGTCTCAGCAACTTAGTTCTTCCATCACTCCATACCAAACAATTCTGACCCTTATTCCCCAGTGACGGCTCTCCAGCAGCATCTACTTTTGGTCGGATCTTGGCACAGTAAGTCTCATTCTTGGCTCTTCATCCACATTCCTGGTGGTCCTTACAATTGCATCTGTCAATCTTGGAGCTGGTATTTATTGAACACTTTGTTTCTGGTCTCGTGCTCGTTGCTGAGGAGTTACCAGCAGAGTGAATGTCCCCAAGTGAAGTAAAATATTAGCATCAATCAAATCTACTGACAACCCAGCCAGAGATGTCTAATGGGAAGTGAAGACAGAATGGTGGTATTTTCTGTTAGGCTGAATCTTATGAAACTGTTGATTTTGGGGGTCAAAAACAGTTGAATATAAGCAATTTCATATGGCATGGGTGAGTTTAGAGTCTGTGGTGAGTAAGGGGGCGGGGCTGAGGGAAGAGTGCTGTCCCATTGGTTTACTCTCCTGTGGCTGGAGCAGAGGTGGCCCCATGAACAGTGGTTTGAACATGGTGGCTGATGGAAGAGTGGCTGAGTGGTTGGCAAGTGGAAATCTCTAAGCAGGGGTGCTGGCACTGGTGTAGGGCCAGATGGGAACACATCAACTGGATCCTTGGGGGAACAGAATTGGAAATGCGTAGAAAAAAAGTAGAATGTGCATGGCTATTTATTTTCCTTTGGGGAGGCTTTAGGTTATTCCGTCTACTTACTTACTTATTTGTTGCTGTCAATACCAGTATGTCATAAACATCCTGTTAGCTGAATCTTTGTATACACTATTATTTAAGATGAAATCCTAGCAATGGAATTACTTGGCTCCACCCTATGAAGCATGGCCTGGCTGTCTGGTGTATGCTGCCACTTACCCACCAGAGTGGCCTGGAACATTTGCCCGCCCAGTGAGTCGCGTGTAAGAGGGCTTGTTTCTCCACCTGTTGTCAACAATATTAGCATTTCGTTAATGTAATAAGCAAATCATAGTTTATTACTTTTTAAATAATTTTTGCAACTACTAATATTGCTGAACATTTATTTTGGACATCTGTATTTTCTTTCTAATACTATTTTTTTTCCAATACAGGCAGTTTAACGCAAAAATGGAATTCCATTTCAAAATTTTTTTGAAATTTAGTGTTGACTTCAAGTGACTTGTTAAGTTATAGGTATTTCCCTCGTCTCTTTTCATTGTTGTTTTCATTGTGTAGAAAGCTTGTCAGAAACTTAGGGTCCCTGTTAACCTCTCCGTGTCCATGTGTTCTTATTGTTCAGCTCCCAGTTACAAATGTAAGGTAAAGTCTGAAAATTGCCTTACAATCCTTATGAAAGTCCAGATGTTTACAAAACATTATCCTAACGTTTAGCTGATGTTAAAACTACATTCATATAGACAGAGGGAGAGAAAATTAAAGAGGTAGAGAAGGAAAGGGGGTATCAGAAGAAAGGGTGAGGGAGAGAGAACATGATCACTCATGATACAGACAGAGACAGAAAGAGGGAGATTGAGATCCTGAGAAACAGAGCATTTCCTTAGACACAGAAAAACAATGGAATGAATGGGCTATTTGACAGGTGATGCTTGCATAACAGTATCATGACTACATAGATTCCTGGTTTGGTTTTCCAAGATGAATATTCATTATCCCATGAATTCTATCCATCTGCACTGGCTTTTAAAGTACACCAAATGGGTCCATAATGGCCCAGATATGAAAGCAAAAGTACAATAAAGACAATTGAGCACACTTAGAGTGTTTTCCCCCTCTAGGGATTTGGTCATGTGAATTCCAAGTTTCAAAAAGAATATTCTGTCTGTTGATTCAAAGTTACAAACAGAGAACACTGGCACGGCAACCTGCGGGAAAGGATGAATAGAGTTGACAGAACGTGGGTGAATCCTCTGCCAAATTATAAAAATATTTTCATAAAATCATCTGAATTCTACATTTTTCTGTAAAGAAATAATGGATCTAGTGTGATGTTAGGCAAGAATAGATTATGCAAAGCCTTCAGGACCACCTGCTTATATTTCGGAACCCACAGCGAGAAAGATTTTATCATTTTGAAAATCAAAGAAATGCTTGTTTCATTTTATTGAAATGTGACACTTGCCTAACTAAAAATGATAAGTGGTTGTATTGGTTTAGTTAAGAACTGACTTTTTAGTGCCAAAATTGGAACTTCTGAGGATGGTGGCTCTTACAAGAAATGAAATCACATGGATGGGTGGAATAAAATAAGGATACTACAGTGTCTCCTCCCATTTTCCTGAGAATTAGGAGAATCCTCAAGTTAAGTGAATTAAAAGCGGTGGCATGTTTCAGTCTATGAATATGAGTCCCTAAGAAATTGGATATTTCTTCTCTTGTCTGGAGGGAGTCATTGTACCGACGATCTCAAGGGGTATGGAATGTTGCCTTGGGGTAACATAGAAAGATGGATTATCAGACCCGAACTCTCTACTAGAGTAGCTAAGCATCCAGGGACCAGGGACAATAGTCTATCATCTTTTACAATTTTACAGCTAGAACGTCTGGAAAAGCCAACGTCAAGGTGGCTGTCTGAATTCTAATGTCTCCACACTACCTCCAAAAACAATACCAAACAGTAAGAAAGGCAAATAAAATTTTCTTTCACACCTTGAAAGACAAAAATGTCACACCTTGCGTACTTAATAGGAAAACAGAACATATTATAACTTCATATCACCTAAATACTAAACACAAGCACCCTTTTCTAGTGGTGCTATTTTCTGAATTTTGTACCCCAAGACTTTGCGGAGAACAAGGTAGGGTCTTTCAAAAGCCACATAGAATAGAGAAGAGGGAAAACAAGACTGAATTAAAGCCATTTAAAAAAATCCACTTTAAATATTTTTTTTAAAAGCAAGTCTTAAAAAGCTGAAAAAGAACACTGATATTTCAGACCACTAAAATTTAATAGATGAGGCTTCTATGATTGATTGATCGATTAAAAAGCTGATAAACTTGACAGTAAAATTTTAAGTGCAAAGGTATAAATAATTTTATTAAATAATAAAAATATTTTTAAAGTGTAAGGAAAACATACTACACCAAAAAGACAAAATATCATACACGGTGTAGTTATAACAAAATTAAATGACAGAGTTGAGGCCAAATATAGCAGTCATCCTAAATGTGAATGGGCTTAACTGACTTAATAAAAATATTTTAAACTTGGCTCACAAAACAAGACACAGTTCTGGCATACAAGAAACACATCTTACTCCATAATAATTAGTGGCTCAGAAAGGCTAAAAATAAAGGGATAGGCAAAGTTCTGCCAGAAAAAATGAAAATAAGAATGCAGAGGTTGCAATCATGATGTCAGCAAAGTATAACTCAAGCCAGAAAACATTATACCTGACTAAAAACAAAACAAAACAAAACACTTTATTGCTAAAAGCCACAATTCTCAAAGAATATATAATAGTTATAAACATCTACGCACTAAATAATACAACAACCACCTTTATAAAGCAGAAACTATGGGAGATGCAATGAGACATAGGAACATGCTAAGAGTGGGCAATATAATAGGCATTCTTAGTACAAAGCAGAAGAAACAAAAAATAAGGCCATAGGAGACTTAAACGACACAATCAATAAAGTAAATCTTCTATTTATGTATCAACATATATAAATATATTCTCTTACAAAAGAGAATACAACTTTTCTTAGACATATATGCTACATTGACCAAAGTTGAAGGTATATTAGGTTATAAAGGAAGGTTTAGGATGTTCACAATGTATAAAGATTATAGCACTCTCTGATCACAAGGCAATAAAATTAGAAATCAGTCAGAAAATAAAGGCTCTTTTCACTGACCCTCTGGAATTTTTTTTTTTTTAAACCTATGAAACAACTATTGGGCAAAAGGGAAAATATAAATAGAAACCAAATAACTTCTAAAACTTAATGATATTAAAAGTACTATATTTTAGAATCTACGGTATACATTTAAGATAGAGGAAAATCCATTGCTTTAAATATATCAGTAAGCATAAACATAAAAGAATAAAACAAATTAAAATTTCAACCCCAAAATTAGAAAAAAAGTAAACTACATGAGAGCAAAAAGAAGAAAAAAGTAAAAATAAAAGAATAAATGAAATGAAGCAGAGAAAAAAATAGTACATCTAGTTAATCAAAATTCTGATTTTTTTAAAAAATGAACAAAATAGACAAAGCATTCGCTAGTTTAAATAAGAACAAGTGGGGAAGAAAGGAAAAATGTACAAAATATGAAATGATGGGGAAAATGACATTGAAATAGAAGTTTTTGAGAATACAAAAGATTATTTTACAGATCTCTAAGAAAAAAATCTGGAAATAGAGATGAATTTGATAAATTCCCAACTGCAAAACTGTTTATTCACAGAAAATCATTGAAGAAAAGGGTAAAAAAGATGGTGCATGTGGTGGAGTGTTGTGGGGGAGGTGGCACACAGTGGAGAGTTATACTTTCTGAATCTTCCTTTTTACGTAATTCAGATGTTATGAGCTATCTTAATATTTTGCATATACAATAAATAAAATAAACAAAGATGTAAAAAGCAACCCTGAAAAGTATACAAAGTGAGACAAATGGACTTATCTATATGTAGGAACCACATTGTAGGAGAAAAATAAATTAGCTCAACTAATTTTTTTAAAATTTTATTTTATTTTATTATTGTACTTTAAGTTCTGGGGAACATGTGCAGAATGTGCAGGTTTGTTACATAATGTATACATGTGCCTTGGTGGTTTGCTGTATTCATCACCCCATCATCTGCATTAGGTATTTCTCCTAATGCTGTCCCTCCCCTATCCCCCTTACCCCCAACAGGCCCCAGTGTGTGATGTTCCCCTCCCTGTGTCCATGTGTTTTCATTGTTCAACACCCACTTATGAGTGAGAACATGCAGTGTTTGGTTTTCTGTTCTTGTGTCAGTTTTCTGAGAATGATGGTTTCCAGCTTTATCCATGTCCCTGCAAAGGACATGAACTCATCCCTTTTTATGACTGCATAATATTCCATGGTGTATATGTGCCACATTTTCTTTATCCAATCTACCACCGATGGGCATTTGGGCTGGTTCCAGGTCTTTGCTATTATAAGCACTACTGTGATGAATATACGTGAGCATGTGTCTTTATAGTAGAATGATTTATAATCCTTTGGGTATATACCCAGTAATGGGATTGCTGGGTCAAATGGTATTTCTAGTTCTAGATCCTTGAGGAATTGCCACACTGTCTTCCACAATGGTTGAACTAATTTACACTCCCATCAACAGTATAAAAGTGTTCCTATTTCTCCACATCCTCTCCAGCATCTGTTGTCTCCTGATTTTTTAATGATTGCCACTCTAACTGGTGTGAGATGGTATCTCAACATGGTTTTGATTTGCATTTCTCTAATGACCAGTGATGATGAGCTTTTTTTCATACGTTTGTTGGCCACATAAATGTCTTATTTTGATAAGCGTCTGTTCCTATCTTTCACACACTTTTTTATGGGATTCTTTTTCTCTTGTAAATTTAAGTTCTTTGTAGATTCTAGATTTTAGCCCTTTGTCAGATGGGTAGATTGCAACATTTTTTTCCCATTCTGTTGGTTGCCAGTTCACTCTAATGATTGTTTTGCTGTGCGGCTCTTTAGTTCCATTTGTCTATTTTGGCTTTTGTTGCCATTGCTTTTGGTGTTTTAGTCATGAAGTGCTTGCCTATGCTTATGTCCTGAATGGTATTGCCTAGATTTTCTTCTAGGGTTTTTATGGTATTAGGTCTTATGTTTAAATCTTTAATCCATCTGGAGTTAATTTTTGTATACGGTGTAAGGTAGGGGTGCAGTTTCAGCTTTCTGCACATGGCTAGCCAGTTTTCCCAACATCATTTGTTAAACAGGGAATCCTTTCCCCATTGCTTGTTTCTGTCCAGTTTGTCAAAGATCAGATGGTTGTAGATATGTGGCATTGCCTCCAAGTCCTCTGTTCTGTTCCATTGGTCTAATATCTCTGTTTTGGTATCAGTATCATGCTGTTTTGATTACTGTAGCCTTGTAGTATAGTTAGAAGTTAGTGTGATGCCTTCAGCTTTGTATTTTTTTTTAATTTTTATTTTATTTTTTGCTTAGGATTGTCTTGGCTATGTGGGCTCTTTTTTGATTTCATATAAAATTTAAGGTGATTTTTTCCCCCAATTCTATGAAGAAAATCATTGGTAGCATAGCATTGAATCAATAAATTACTTTGGGCAGTATGGCCATTTTGACGATATTGATTCTTCCTAACTATGAGCATAGGATATTTTTCCATCTGTTCGTGTCCTCTCTTATTTCTTTGAGCAGTGGTTTTTAGTTCTCCTTGAAGAGGTCCTTCACATCCCTTGTTAGTTGTATTCCTAGGTATTTTATTCTCTTTGTAGCAATTGTGAATGGGAGTTCACTCATAATCGACTCTCTGTTTGTCTGTTATTGATATATAGGCATGGCTGTGATTTTTTCACATTGATTTTGTATCCTGAGACTTTGCTGAAGTTGCTTATCAGCTTAAGGAGATTTTGAGCTGAGACAATGGGATTTTCTAAATACACAATCATGTTGTCTGCAAATAGAGAAAATTTGACTTTCTCTTTTCCTAATTGAATACCCTTTATTTATTTATTTTTGCCTGATTGCCCTAGCCAGAACTTCCAATACTATGTTGAATAACAGTGGTGAGAGAGGGCATCCTTGTCTGGTGCCACATTTCAAGGGGAATGCTTCCAGTTTTTGCCCATTCAGTATGATATTGGCTGTGGGTTTGTCATAAATAGCTCTTATTATTTTGAGATATATCCCATCGATACCTAGCTTATTGAGAGTTTTTAGCATAAAACTAAGAGCAAAGGGCTGTTGAATTTTTTCGAAGGCCTTCTCTATATTTATTGAGATAACCATGTGGCTTTTGTCCTTGGTTCTGTTGGATTACATTTGTTGATTTGCATACATTGAACCAGGCTTGCATCCCAGGGATGAAGCCGACTTGATCATGTTGGATAAGCTTTTTGATGTGCTGTTGGATTTGGTTTGCCAGTATTTTATTGAGGATTTTCACATTGATGTTCATCATGGATATTGGTCTGAAATTCTTTTTTAGTTGAGTCTCTGCCAGGTTTTGATATCAGGATGATGTTGGTCTCATAAAATGAGTTAGGGAGGATTTCCTCTTTTTCTGTTGTTTGGAATAGTTTCAGAAGGAATGGTACCAGTTCCTCATTGTACCTCTTGTAGAATTCGACTGTGAACTCATCTGGTCCTGGGCTTTTTTGGTTGGGAGGCTATTAATTGCTGCCTCAATTTCAGACCTTGTTATTGGTCTATTCAGGGATTCAACTTCTTCCTGGTTTAGTTTTGGGAGGCTGTAAGTGTCCAGGAATTTATTCATTTCTTCTAGATTTTAGGGTTTATTTGCATAGAGGTGTTTATAGTATTCTCTAATGGTAGTTTGTATTTCTGTGGGATCAGTGGTGATATTCCCTTTATCATTTTTTATTGCATCTATTTGATTCTTTTATATTTTCTTCTTTATTAGCCTGGCTAACAGTCTATCTATTTTGTTGATCTTTTCAAAAAACCAGCTCCTGGATTCATTGATATTTTGAAGGGTTTTTCATGTCTCTATCTCCTTCAATTCTGTTATGATCTTAGTTATTTCTTGTCTTCTGCTAGCTTTTGAATTTGTTTGTTCTTGCTCCTCTAGTTCTTTCACTTTTGATGTTAAGGTGTCGATTCTAGATTTTTTCTCGTTTCTCTTGTGGTCATTTAGTGCTATAAATTGCCCTCTACTCACCACTTTCAATGTGTCCCAGAGATTCTGGTACGTTGTGTCTTCATTCTCATTGGTTTTAAAGAACATCTTTATTTTTGCCTTCATTTTATCATTTACCCAGTAGTCATTCAGGAGCAGGTTGTTTAGTTTCCATGTAGTTGTGTGGTTTTGAGTGAGTTTCTTAATCCTGAGTTCTAATTTGATTGCACTGTGGTCTGAGAGACTGTTTGTTATGATTTCCATCCTTTTGCATTTGCTGAGGAGTGTTTTACTTCCAATTATGTGGTCACTTTTAGAATAAGTGTGATGTGATTCTGTGGATTTGGAGTGGAGAGTTCTGTAGAAGTCTATCAGGTTCACTTGGTCCAGATCTGAGTTCAAGTTCTGGATATCCTTGTTAATTTTCTGTCTTGTTGATCTGTCTAATAATGACAGTGAAATGTTAAAGTGTCCCACTATTATTGTGTGGGAGTCTAAGTCTCTTTGTAGGTCTTTAAGAACTTGCTTTATGAATCTGGGTGCTCCTGTATTGGGTACATATATATATAGAATAGCTAGCTCTTCTTGTTGCATTGATCCCTTTACCATTATGGAATGCCCTTCTTTGTCTCTTTTGATCTTTGTTGGTTTAAAGTCTGTTTTATCAGAGACTAGGATTGCAACCCCTGCTTTTCTTTTCTTCTCTTCTCTTCCCTTACCTTACCTTACGTTACGTTACCTTACCTTACCTTTCCTTCCTTCCTTCCTTCCTTCCTTCCTTCCTTCCTTCCTTCTTCCTTCCTTCCTTCCTTTCTTCCTTCCTTCCTTCCTTTCTTTGCTTGCTTGCTTGCTTGGTAAATCTTCTTCCATCCCTTTATTTTGCACCTACGTGTGTCTATGCATGGGAGATGGGTCTCCTGAATACAGCACACCAATGGGTCTTGACTCTTTATCCAATTTGCATGTCTGTGTCTTTTAATTGGGGCATTTAGCCCATTTACATTTAAGATTAGTATTGTTATGTGTGAATTTGATCCTGCCATTATGATGCTAACTGGTTGTTTTGCCTGTTAGTTGATGGAGTTTCTTCATAGCATCTATGGTCTTTAAAATTTGGTACATTTTTGTGTGGCTGGTACTGGTTTTTCCTTTCCATGTTTAGTACTTCCTTCAGGGGCTTTTGTAAGGCAGGCCTGCTGGTGACAAAATCTCTCAGCAGTTGCTTGTCTGTAAAGGATTTTATTTCTCCTTCACTTATGAAGCTTAGTTTGATTGGATATGAAATTCTGGGTTGAAAATTCTTTTCTTTAATCATATTGAATATTGGCACCCATTCTCTTCTGACTTGTAGGGATCCTGCAGAGAGATCCGCTGTGAGTCAGATGAGCTTCCCTTTGTGGGTAACCCAACCTTTATCTCTGGCTGCCCTTGGCATTTTTTCCTTCATTTCAACACTGGTGAATCTGATGATTATGTGTCTTGGGTTTACTCTTCTCGAGGAGTATCTTTGTGGTGTTCTCTGTATTTCCTGAATTTGAATGTTGGCCTTCCTTCTAGATTGGGGAAGGTCTCCTGGGTAATATGCTGAAGAGTGTTTTCCAACTTGATTTCATTCTCTGTCACTTTTGGTACACCGATCAAATGTAGATTTGATCTTTTCACCTAGTCCCATATTTCTTGGAGGCTTTGTTCATTTCTTTTCGCTAATTTTTCTCTAATCTTGTCTTCTCACTTTCTTTGAGTTGATCTTCAATTTGATATCCTTTCTTCTGCTTGATTGATTCAGCTATTGAAACCTGCTTCACAAAGTTCTCACGTTGTGTTTTTCAGCTCCATCAGGTCGTTTATGTTCTTCTCCACACTGGTTATTCTAGTTAGCATTTTGTCTAACCTTTTTTCAAGGTTCTTAGCTTCCTTGCATTTGGTTAGAACATACTCCTTTAGTTCGGAGAAGTTTGTTATTACACACCTTCTGAAGCCTGCTTCTATCAATTTGTCAAACTCATTCTCCATCCATTTTTGCCCCCTTGCTGGTGAGGAGTTGTGATCCCCTGGAGGAGAAGACACATTCTGGTTTTTGGAATTTTCAGCCTTTTTGCACTGGTTTCCTCCTATCTTCATGGATTTATCTATCTTTGGTCTTTTAAGTTGGTGGCTTTTTGATGGGGTCTCTGAGTGGACACCCTTTCTGTTGATGCTGAATCTATTTCTTTCTGTTTGTTAGTTTTCCTTCTAACAGTCAGGCCCCTCTGCTGCAGGTCTGCTGGAGTTTGCTGGAGGTCCACTCCAGATGCTGCTTGCCTGAGAATCACCAGTGGGGTCCACAGAACAGCAAAGATTGCTGCCTGTTCTTTCCTCTGGTAGTGTCATTTCAGAAGGGAACCTGCCAGATGTCAGCCCCTGCTGGGAGGAGTCTTCCAGACAGGATACATGGGGTTCAGGGAGCCACTAGGAGGCAGTCTGTAGTTTATTAGAGCTTGAACACTGTGCTGGGAAATTCACTGCTCTCTTCAGAGCTGGCATGCAGGGATGTTTAAGCCTGCTGAAGCTGTACCCACAACTGCCCCTTTTCCCGGGTTGTCTGTCCCAGGAAGGTGGGGGCTTCATTTATAAGATCCTGACATTTATAAGATCTTTTTTTCAGAGATGCCCCACCTAGCAAGGAGAGAGTCTAGTGACATAGTCTGCCTGCAGAGGCTTTGCTGAGCTGCTGTGGGCTCCAGTCAGTTCCAACTTCCCAGCGGCTTTGTTTACACAGGTGAAGTTAAAACCGCCTACTCAAGCCTCAGCAATGGTGGATGACTTTCCCCTCCAGTGAGCTCAAATGTCCCAGGTCAAGCTCAGACTGCTGTGGTGGCTGTGAGAATTTCAAACCAGTGGATTTTAGCTTGCTGGTCTTCATGGGGATGGGACCTGCTGAGCCAGATCACTTGGCTCCGTGGCTTCAGCCCCCTTTTCAGGAGAGTGCGTGGTTCTGTCTCACTGGCATTCCAGGTGCCATTCAGTTGGAAATGTGGAGATCACTGAGCTTCTGCGTCACTCTTGCTGGGAGCTGCCACCGGAGCTGTTCCTATTTGGCAATCAACTTGGAACATCTTGCCAGCAATCAACTCAAGTGATTCTTGAATATAGTATTTTGACTATATCTTCAGACTAAAGGCAAAAATTATAAAGAAAGATTGAACTTTAGGGTAGGAAGTTCAGTATGGGTTTAGCATTTCCAAATTACTTTCTGTGCATTCTAGCACATTCTAGGATTAAGTAATAAGCAAATAGATGAGGACAATGGGAACGAGGTTTCTCACTGTTGGAAAAGGCAATTTTAAATGTGGACATAGGAAAATATGGAATGAATCCTATGTTATTTAAGTGTAATTAGAAGTTGGAATTTAAAGAATCAGTAAGAACTCATGATACATATTATCAGTCTTTTATCTTTATGTGTGTATTTTTAGCCACTACAGGCTAAAGCAATGACACCCCAGCAACAATGAGCACACCTAGTGCCAAGATCTTGGTTTCTAAATATACTAATTATTAAAAAGAAATAGAGCTCATTTGATAAATAAGCTCATTTCAGGACTGGAACTGAGAAAATACAATGCAAGTCCAGAACATCGTACTGTTCAAGAAAGTTAGAAATAGCTCAAAGATTTATGGAGACATTTCAAAAAGATGCATAGCGAGTTTTAAGCGACTTTATTGGCAAAGTCTGGAACAATTTGAACACCCAAATCAATAATGTTAGCAATGGATCATAACCTGTTGAAGAAGATTATTCTATAAATCCATACTAATAGAAATTAATGAATAAAAGGGACTAAATCAGAGAATGGAAAGATATTTATTACTATAAAACATCAATAAATAAATGATGATGACATTAGAAAATAACTCTCTGACAAAAGATGTAGTAATAATTGATTCAGGCAAGAATCATCGTGGCTAAACACAATGTGTCACCAATATTGGGACAAATGGATATTCTGTGCCTTTGACATAATATACTGAGAAGAATATACTATCACTTCTTTATTACTCCTGCCAGAAATGGATGATTGAGTTAAATTCAAAGAAAACATTAGATAAATCCACTCAAGGGACATTCTACAAAATAACTTACTTAATTTCTTTAAAAATGTCAATGTGATGAAACATAAAGCATGAGAGACCAAGATTAAGGAAGATTAAAGAGGCGTGGTGTATTAATCTGTTCTCATACTACTATAAAGAGCTGTCAGAGACTGGGTAATTTGTAAAGGAAAGAGATTTAATTGACTCACAGTTCCACAGGGCTGGGGAGGCCTCAGGAAACTTACAATCATGGTGGAATTGAAAGCAAACATGTCCTTTTTCTTTTGGTGGCAGGAAGTGGAAGTATGAGAACCGAGGTGGGAAAAACCCCTTATAAAACCATCATATCTCATGAAAACTTACTATCATGTGAATAGCATGAGGGTAGCCACCCCCATGATTAAATTACCTCCCACAAGAACCCTCCCACAACACATGGGAATCATGGAAACTACAATTGAAGATGAGATTTGGGTGGTGACACAGCCAAACCATATCATTCTGCCCCTGGCTCCTCAGAAAACTCATGTCTTCACATTTCATGTCTTCATTAGTTGTGCAGATTTCTGCAGCCTGCTTGAATTTCTCCTCAGATAATGGGGTTTTCTTCTGTATTGCATTGTCATACTGCAAATTTTCCAAACTTTTATGTTCTGCTTCCCTTTTAAACATAAATTTCAATTCAAAACCATACCTTTGTGAATACATAAAACTGAATGCTTTCAACAGCATCCAAGGCATCTCTTGAATGCTTTGCTGCTTAGAAATTTCTTCTACCAGGTACCCTAAATCATCTCTCTCAAGTTCAAAGTTCTACAGATCTCTAGGGCAGGAGCAAAATGCCACCAGTCTCTTTGATAAAATACAGTGAGTCACCTTTATTTCAGTTCCTAACAAGTTCTTCATTTCCATCTGAAACCACTTCAGCCTGGACCTCATTGTCTCCATCACTGTTAACATTTTGGTCAAAGCCATTCAATAAGTATCTAGGAAGTTTCAAACTCTCCCACATCTTCCTATCTTCTGAGCCCTGCAAACTGTTCCAACCTCTGCCTATTACCCAGCTCTGAAGTTACTTCCACATTTTCAGGTATCTTTACAGCAGCACCTTAGTACCCTGTACTAATTTACTATTTTAGTCTGTTCTCACACTGCTATAAAGAACTGCCTGAGACTGGGTAATTTGTAAAGGAAAGAGGTTTAATTGACTCAACGGTTCTGTGAGGCTGGGGAGGCCTCAGGAAACATAATCATGGCAGAAGAGGAAGTAAACATATCCTTCTTCTCGTGACAGCAGGAAAGGGAGTATGAGACCTGAGTGAAGGGGCAAGCCCCTTGTAAAACCATCAGATCTCATGAGAACTTACTATCATGAGAATAGCATAAGGATAACCACCCCCATGATTAAATTACCTCCCACTGGGTCCCCCCATGACAGGTAGGAATTATGGGAACTACAATTCAAGGTAAGATTTGGGTGGGGTCACAGCCAAAGCATATCACATGATAACTAAACACAAAGCCTGATAATTATGGGTTGGATCCAGGACCAGAAACATCTTTTTCTATTGCTATTAAGAACATTATTATGACAAATGGTGAAATTTGAACAAGATCTGTAGATTAGATAATAGTACAGCACCCATGTAAATTTCCTTATTTTTTACAGTTGTATTGTGGTTATATAAGAGACTATCTTGGTTTTCAGAAAATACACACAAGTATTTAGAACTTAATTAAATATATACTCAAATGGTTTAGAAAAGATGGAAAACGGTAGAGCAAATACAGTAAAATACCAACACTTGGAGAACTGAGACACAGGACATATGAGAATTCTTTGTACTATTGCAACTTAGCTGTAAATGTGAAATTATTTCAAATAAAAACATTTTTCGGAAGGTCCAAAATGATTGAAAGATAGCATCAAGATAACACAGAGTGGTAGAAGAGACTTACAATGTGTATAATTGACAAAATTGTTTATATCTAGAATGTATAAAGAAATTTTTCATATCAATAAGAAAAACAAAAATAATATAATAAAAAATAAGCAAGGGAATTTGAGGCACTTCATAAAGGAGGATGCTCAAGTGATCAATACTTTTATGAAGAAGAACACAATCTTATTAGTAATGCAAGAAATGTAAATTAAAAGCCCTATGAGAAGTCACTATACCTCCACTAACATGGCCCCCATTTAAAATCCTGGCAAACCCAAATCTTGGTGACAATGAAGAACAACAGGAACTTTTAGACATTGTTGGTGGCAGTGACTGTTGGTAAAGCTGGTATTATCTACTAAAACTGAACGTTCATGTACTTTAAGACTCACAAATCCTCCTTCTAATCAAATACCCTATAGACATGCATTAACATATTTAGCAAAAAATGTATAATTGTTCAATAGAAGATTGGATATTTTATGCAAATAGTACTATATAGCAACAAAAACAAACACATGGCAATATGATGGATGAATCTCACAAAAATGGGAAGTGGACAAAGCCAGACATAGAAAAATATATAGTATATAATTGCACACACACACACACTCACACACACTGTGTAACAGGCAAAATTAAATGATAACAATAAGAGTAAGTATTTGCAAACTTTTGGAAGGAAGGAGGAGCCACAGGAGAGTTTCTTGAGTTTTGCTGATGTTCTCTTTCTGACCTGGGTGGTGTTTACATAATTAGGTTCACTTTGTGATAACTGAATTGAAAATTTTATCATCTGTCCCCTCTTCTATATGTGTAATATATCATCAAAAATTAAGAAACTGATAAAGTAAAGAGACATAACAACAACAAAAACAGCAAAAACAATTTTTAAAGTAATTCTGCCAGAGTGGAGTGAGTGGGTAGCTAGAAGGCAGTCAAATAACATTAATACCTAAATTCAAACTGCAGATATTCTGTAAACAAATCTCATCATCCAGGTTTACAGCTGAATTTCAAAGGCTTCAATTAGTTTAGGAGGTAATTTGGGAACCAGGCAAAAATATCATGTTAAAAATGACATTTGCCTGGGGTCGATGGAGTTGTCTGTGGATTACACAGAACCCTTACAGAGACAGAGATATAGCACCAAAATCTCATATATTTATATGGCTTGGTCATACCTGATTTTTCACTTGATAAAATTTGTTTTAATGATCACCATTATGTTTGGTGATGTGCTTCAGTATAAATTTTTCCAGCAGAGTCTAACATTATTCTGAGTGCTGGTTTTATCTTCCTCTAGACGGGAGAGGTTCCCACCCTCATTTTTTATGGTAACTTTTATTTTAATATTTTAAGCCACAAAGCAGTAATTTTTCACAGTCAATGGCTAATTAAATTTAATGATCTGTTTCTGTGCTCACCAATGTTTCCTTATGTCAGCCTTTTCCTCGGGGTTTCCTTTCGCTGCTGAAGAGAAGAATTCTCTTAATTTGTTCTTTTGGTAAGCTGTAGGTGGTAAACTCTTTTAGTATTTGAAATCAGACAATGTCTTTAGTTTGCTGTCTCATTTGAAGAATGATCATGTTCAGAGTTAGAAGTTGACAATTACTTTTTCTTGGCATTTTGAAGATAATTTTCCATTATTGTTGATTAGAAGTCTGCTACTAATCTGTTATTCCTTTGTGTTAATCGAACTTTTTTATGTGTTAGCTGAAAGATGTGCTCTTTATTGTTGATGTTCTGCCATTTTATAGCTGTGTGTGGCTGTTTTTATTTATGCTTATTGGAATTCAGTGTCTGAGCAATCAGGTATTTCTACAATTCTAGAAAATGCTCAGTGATTATCTTATGAAATATTTAGTTCCTGTTATTTTCTTTGCTCGCTTTTAGTGAAATTCCTAAAAAATATATTGTAGCCACTAAATCTATCCTTTTTATCTCTTAACTGTTCCTTAGTATAAATAAAGTCTTTATTTACCTAGTCTAAGTTCTGGGTAAATTTTTCATTGCTAGCTTCCAGCTCTCTAATTCTCTTTTGGGATCCACTTTGGAATTTATTCTATGTTTTTGATTTATTGAATTTTTAATGTCTATATTCTTTGTTTCTAAGGATCTTGAATATTTAAATATCTACTGGTTTTTTAATCACTGCTTGTTTTTTCCCAGTTACTGAGGTATAATTCTCATCACTCGTTTTAAGTGTATACTTTGATAAAATTTTGGCAATTGTAAAAAGTTTTATAACCATGGCGACAATCAAGATATTGAGCGTTTCTAATACCTAAGAAAATTTCCTATGTCTCTTTGCAGTCAATTTTTTTCCAGACTCTTAGCTTCAGGAAATAACTAATCTGCTTTCTGTTACTAAAGTTTTGCCTTTTTAAAGTGCATTAAAACATGCACACACACACACACACACACACACACACACACACACACACACAAGACTCAACCATCTGCTGTATTCAAGAATCCAGTCTCATATATAACAATACTTATAGGCTTAAAGCAAGGAGATGGAGAAAGATCTATCACACAAATGGAAAACAAAAAAAGAGCAGAGGTTGCTATTATATCTGGTAGGACAAACTTTAAACCAGCATCAAAACAAAGGAGGGCATTACATAATGCAAAAAGGTTCAATTCAACAAGAAAACGATTGTAAACATTTGTGCACCCAACATCAGGGCATCTAGATTCATAAAACAAGCACTTATATACCTGCATAAAAGACTTCCCCACATAATAATAGTGGGAGACTGCAACACTCCACTGACTGAGTTAGATCAACAGGACAGAAAAATAGCAAAGATATTCTGGACTTAAGTTTGACACTTTACCAACTGGACCTAATAGACACCTACAGAATACTCCACCCAATAACCACAGGATATACATTCTTTTCATTTGCACATGGAACATACTCTAAGATGAAACACATGCTTGGCCATAAAGCAAGTCTCAATAAATTCAAAACAATCAAAACACCAACCATACTCACAGACCGCAGTGAAATAAAAATAGAAACCAATACCAAGAAAGTCTCTCAAAACCACACAATTACATGGAAACTAAACAACTTGCTCCTAAATGACTTCTGGGTAAACAATGAAATTAAGACAGAAATAAAAAAATTCTTTGAAATAAATGAAAACAGAGACATAATATACCAAAATCTCTGGGACGTAGCAAAAGCAGCGTTCAAAGGAAGTTTGTAGCTCTAAACGCCTATGCCAGAAAGTTTGAAAGATCTCAAATTAACAATCTAACATCACATCCTAGAGGAAGTCAGAGCAGGATTGAACAAAATTGATGCCCAAAAATCCATACAAAGGATCAACAAAATCAAAATTCCATCGTTTGAAAGGATAACCAAGACCTATAGACTATTTACTAGGTTAACAGAAAAAAGGAGACTATCCAAATAAGCACTATCAGAAATGACAAAGATAACATTACAACTGATCCTACAGAAATACAAAAGATCCCCAGAGGTGATTATAAATACCTCTATGTATATAAACTAGAAAATCTAGAGGAAATGGATAAATTCCTGGAAACACACAATATCCCAAGACTGAATCAGGAAGATATGAAACCCTAAACAGACTAATATTGAGTTCTGATATTGAATCAGTAATAAAAAACCTACCAACCAAAAAGCCCCAGACCAGGTGGATTCACAGCTGAATTCTACCAGATGTGCAAAGAAGAGTTGGTACCAAGCCTACTGAAACTATTCCAAAAATCGAAGAGAAAGGACTCCTCTCTCACTCATTCTGTGAAGACACCACCACCCAGATAACAACACCTGGCAAAGACACAGTGAAAAAGGAAAACTACAGGCCAGTATCTAATGAACATAGACACAAATGTCCTCTCTAAAATCCAGCAGCACATAAAAAAGTTAATTTACATACAATCAAGTAGGCTTCATTCCTGGGATGCAAGTGTTGGTTCAATATACAAAATCAATAAATGTGATTCGCCACATAAACAGAATTAAAAACAAAAACCACCTGATTATTTCAATAGACACAGAAAATACTTTTCATAAAATCCAACATCCTTCATGTTAAACACCCTCAACAAATTAGGCACTGAAGGAACATACCTCAAAACAATAAAAGCCATCATCATACTGAATGGGCAAAAGACGGAAAAATTCTCCTTAAGAACCGGAACAAGACGAGGATGCCCACTTTCATCCCTCCTATTAATAGTTCTGTAAGTTCTCGCCAGACAAATCAGGCAACAGAAAGAAATAAAGAATATTCAAGTAGGAAAAAAGTCAGATTGCCTTTTTTTGCTGATATGATTCTATGCCTAGAAAGCCCAAAAGACTCTGCCAGAAGCCTCCTGAAACCGATAAATAACCTCAGTAAAGTTCAGGTACAAAATCAATGTACAAAAATCAGTACCTTTTTTTTGAGACAATCTCATTTTGTTGCCCGGGCTGGAGAGTAGTGGCGTGATCACAGCTCACTGCAGCCTTGACCTTCTGGGCTCAAGCGATTCTCCCACTTCACCCTCCTGACCAGCTGGGACTATAGGCACTCACCACCTTGCTTGGCTAGTTTTTTTTAACATTAAAAATTCCTACTAATTGGCTAATTAAAAAAATTTTTTTAGAGATGGGATCTCATTATGTTGCCCAGGTTGGTCTCAAACTCCTGGCCTCAGGCAATCCTCCCACTTATTGGGATTACAGACATGAGCCACTGCACTTGGCCCTTCAGAGCATTACTATACACCAATAGCATTCAAGCTGAGTGTCAAAAAGGAATACAATCCCATTTATAATAACCACAAAAAAATAGCTAGGAATATGTCTTATCAAGGATGTGACACATCTCTGCAAGAACTACAAAATGCTGCTGAAAGGAATCATAGAGGAAAAAATGAAAAAATATCCCATATGCATAGATTCAAAGAAGCAATATTGTTAAAGTGGTCATATTACCCAAAGCAATCTACAGATTTAATGCTATTTCTATCAAACTAGCCATGGTATTTTTCACAGAATTAGACAAATCTACTCTAAAATTCATATGGAACTAAAAAAAAAAAAAGAGCTCAGAGCTCAAATAGCCAATCCTAAGCAAAAAGGACAAAGCCAGAGACATTACAATACCCAACTTCAAACTATACTACAGAGCTACAGTAACCAAAACCAGCATGGTACAGTACAAAAACAGACTCATAGACCAACGGAACAGAATACAGAACCCAGAAATAAAGCTGCACACCTATATCCAAGTGATCGTTGAAAAAGTTGACAAAAATAAGCAATGGTGCTGAAATAACTGGCTATCCATATGCAGAAGCAAAGATTACATGATGAAGATGCCCAAAGCAATTGCAACAAACACAAAAATTGACAAATGGGATCCAATTAAACTAAATTTCTTCTGCACAGCAAAAGAAAATATCATCAGGGTAAAAAAAAAAAAAAACTGCAGAATGGGAAAAATTTTTTGCAAACTATGCATCTGACAAAGGTCTAATATCCAGAGTCTATAAGGAACTTAAACAAATTTACAAGAAAAAACAAACCCCATTAAAAAGTGGGTAAATGATATGAACAGACACTTCTCAAAAGAAGACAAACATGTGGCCAAGAAGTATATGAAAAATAGCTCAATGTCACGGATCATTAGAGAAATCCAAATCCAAACCACAATGAGATACCATCTGACACCAGAGAGAATGGCTATTAATAAAAATAAAAAAAAAATAACAGAAGCTGGTGAGATTCTGGGGGAAAAGGAAATCTTTTACACTTTTGGTGGAAATGTAAAGTAGTTCAACCATTGTGGAAGACAGTATAGCAATTCTTCAAAGAGCTAAAAGCAGAAATACCATTTCACCCAGCAATCCCATTACTGGATATATACCCAAAGGAGTATAAATCATTCTATTATAAAGACACATGCATATGTATGTTCATTGCAGCCCTATCCACAATAGCAAATATAGGGACTCAACCCAAATGTCCAACAATGATAGACCAGACAAAGACAATGTGATATGTATATACCATGGAATACTATGCAGCCATGAAAAGAAATGAGATCAAGTCCTTTGCAGGGACATGATGGAGCTGGAGGCAATTATCCTTAGCAAACTAACACAGAAACAGAAAACCAAATGCCACATGTTCTCACTTTATAAGTGAGAACTTATTCTATGAATTTGACTATTTTAGTTACCTCATCTAAATGGAATCACACAGTGTTTATCTTTCTGTCTCTGGCTTATTTCACTTTGCATTGTGTCCTCCAGGTTCATCCGTGTTGTCACACATGGCAGAAGTCCCTTCTTTTTAAAGACTGAGTCATATTCCATTGCATGTATATACCACATTCTCTTTATTCACCTGTCAATGGAAATTTAAGAGTGATAATATATCTTTGAGATTCTAACTTTTGAATAAATTATTTTGAATAAATATTAGAAGTGGGCTTACTCGATCATATGGTGGTTCTATTTTTACATTTTAGAGAAACCTCCACACGGTTTTTCACAGTGGTTGTACAATTCTGCATTCCCACCAACAGTGTACAGGGTTCTTCTAGTTTCTCCATATCTTTGTTGTCGTTTTCTTTTAAAAATGGCCATACTAATGGATATGGGGTGACATCTCACTGCAGCTCTGGTTTACATTTCCCTTATGATTAGTGATGTTGAGCATTTTTTATATGTCTGTTGGCCATTTGTATGTCTCCTTTGGATAAATGTCTGCTCAAATTCTTAGCCCACTTTTCCTTTTGTTTATTAGTTTTTTCTATTGAGTTGTAAGAGTTCCTTATGGATTTTGGAGATTAACCTCTTATGTATTTGGCTTACAAATATTTTCTCCCATTCTGTACATTGCTTTTCCAGTTTGTTGACTTTTTTCCTTTTCAATTTAGAAAATTTTCAGTTTGTAGACAACATCTGATATAATAGATAACTCTAAAGATTTCATTTAAAAAACCTGTGAACAGCTCAACATCAATTTATCTATTGAACAAATGCAGTAAAGTTGCAGGATACAAAATCAACATGCAGAAATCATTTAGATTTTTATACTCTAACAAAAAACTATCTAAAAAGCAAATTTACAAGGGCAATTTTATTTACAACTGCACCAAAATACTTTAGGAATATACATAATTAAGAAGTTGAAAGACATGTATAGCGAAAAATACAAACTTGATAAAAGAAACTAAAGAAGGCACAAAAAATGTAAAGACATCCTATGTTCATGGGTTGGAAGACTTAATATTGTTAAAATTTTCATATTACCCAAAGCAATCGCCAGGACCAATGCAATCCTTATCAATATCCCAATGGTATATTTTACAGAAAAAGAAAAAAACAAATCTACAACTCATATAAAGCCATGAAACACCAAGACTAGTCAAACCAGCCTTGAGAAGAAAGAACAAAGCTAGAGGCATCACACTGGCTTGATTTCAAACTATATCAAAAGACTACAATAACCAATACTGGCATAATGACAGACATATAGACCAATAGAACAGAATAAAGAGACTAGAAATAAATTGATGCATTTACAGTCAACTAATCTTTGACAAAAGTGCCAAGAATACACAATAGGGAAAGGATAGTCTCTTTGACAGATGTTGTCAGAAAAACTGGATGTCTACATGTAAAAGAATGAAATTGGGCCTTTGTGTTGTACCGTGCAAGAGTGAACTCAAAATAAATTAAAAATTAAAGACAAACATAAGACTTGACACTGTAAAACTTCTAGAAGCATGCATGGGGAAGAGCTTCATCACGTTGGTCTTGGTGGTAATCTTAGGGTTATGACACCAGAAGCACAGGCACTAAAAACAAAGTAAATAAGTATTCCATTGCATGTGTGTATGTGAGATATACTGTAATTTACTCATTCATTTATTGATGAACCCTTGAGATGTTGCAAATTTATGAGGATACTGTAAGTATTCAGGTACAAATATTTGATGTGGGCATGTTTTTATTTCTCTCTTGGGTAAGTATCTAGGAATGGAATTGCTGGAGGACGTGATAGGTGTATGTTTAGGTTTATAATACACTGCTAAACTGTTTTCCAAAGCTGTGTCATTTTACGTTTTAAACAGAATGTATGAAATTTCCATTTGCTCCACATCCTCATCAACACTTGATATTGCTAATCTTTTCAATTTTAGCGACTCTAATGGATGTGTAATAGTATCTCATTGTGACTTTTTAATTGTCTTGATAACCAATGATGTTGTACATATTTAAATGTATTTATTGGCTTTATACATTCTGGATATAAATCCTTTATCAGATATATGTTTTTCGAATATTTTCTCTCATAACGTGGCTTGTTTTTTCATTTTTTTGCCTCCTTTTTTAAAGCAAAATTTGTAATTTTGGTGAAGTTTATTTTAGTAATTTTTTTTTGTGGTTTGACTTTTTCTGTCCTGTTTAAATCATTATTGACTAATGCAAAGTCACAATGATTTTTCTCCTCTGTATTCTTCTGGGAGTTTTATAACTTAGCTACTATGTTTAGGTTTAAGATCAGTATTTGTATTTTTTTTAATGTGGTGAAGATAAATGTTGAGGTTAATTTATTTTCATACAGATATCCAATTTTTCCAGTAACATTTTGTGTAAAGATTATCCTTGCGGTCAAAACCCAATTGGCCATACAAGTGAAGGTCTATTTCTCAGCACTCTCTATATGGTTCCATTGGTCTATACATGTGTCAATACATGAATGCCATACTGCCTTGAATTCTATAGTTAAGTCTTAAAATTTGATAAAAGAAGTCCTTCATCATTTTTTCTTGTCAAAGATCAATAAGCATATGAAAAAATCCTTGACATCTTATGTCATTAGGGAACTGTACATTAAAACAATAATGAGGCTGGGTGCAGTGGCTCACACCTGCAATCCCAGCATTTTGGAAGGCCAAGGCAGGCAGATCACCTGAATTCGAGAGTTTGAGACCAGCCTGGCTAAAATGGTGAAACCCTGTCTCTACTAAAAATATGAACATTAGCTGGGCATGGTGGCACACATCTGTAATCCTAGCTCTTGGGAGGCTGAGTCAAGAGAATTGCTTGAACCCGGGAGCAGGAGTTTGCAGTGAGCCGAGATCACGCCACTGCATTCCAGCCTGGGTGACAGAGCAAGACTCCACCTCAAAACAAAAACAAAAACAAAACAATATTGAGATACCACTACACATCTACTGAATCCCAAACACTGACGACAGAAAATGCTGGCAAGAATGTGAAGCAACAGGAACTCTTATTCATTGTGTGCTGGAATGCACAAGGGTACAGCCATTTTGGCAGACAGTTTGCCAGTTTCTTACATAACCATTAGATCCAACAATTGTGTTCCTTGGTATTTACTCTAATGAACTGAAAGCTTAGGTCACACAAAAATCTGCACATGGGTATTTACAAAAATCTGCACATGGCTATTTACATTTATTCATAACTGCCAAAGCTTGGAAGTAAACAAAATTTTCATAGGTGAGTGGATAAACAAACTGCTCCATTCAGAAAATGGAATATTATTCAGCACTAAAAAGAAAGGAACCATCAAGCCATGAAAAGACAGAGGAAACTTAAATGCATATGATTAAGTGAAAGGAGCCAACCCAAAAAAGTCAAATACTGTATGATTCCATCAAATGATATCCTGAAAAAGGCAAACTATGGAGTTGGTAAAGGGATCAGGGGTTGCCAGGGGTTGGGGACATAAAGCGATAGATAGGTAGAACACCCAGAACTTTAGGGCAGTGGAACGATTCTGTGTGATACTATAATGGTAGATATATGTCATTATACTTTGTCAAAATCATCGAATTTACAACACCGAGAGTGAACCTCAGTGTAAACTATGGACTCAGAGTGATAACGATGCATCAGTGTAGCCTCATCCATTGTTACAAACGTCCCATTCACGAATGGATGCTGATGACACGGGCGCCTGTGTCTGGGTGAGGTAAGGAAGGTGTAGAAATTCTCTCTATTGTGAATCTAAAACTGGTCTAAAAAATAAAGTCTTAATTTAAAAAACAACATATTTTAAAAATAGTTGAGGAGTATTATTAAGCAAGGTAGCATCACCCCGTGAAAAATGCTAGTAAATCTGAAAAAAAAATTTTGTGCACTATTTAGAGCAGAAGTCATCTACAATGTTTATATCAATGTGAAGGATAAAATGTTAAAAAAAAATATCAGGGCTAACGACATGATCCTAGAGACTTCATGTTTATATTTTTCAGTTTTTCACCCTGGGAGTATGCATTTTCACCCCATTTTTAATCCGTATAACTGACTCATTTCCCAAGCCATTCTTCCCAATCTTGCCTATGGAGATATGATATCCTTGTTTCAACATCATGTTGGAATCCAGGTATGTAGACTATTTACCAGTCTAGGAATTATAACAAAAAGCCCCAAGGCTTCTCTGTATTTTCTTAGTGCAGCTATGTGGGGCTGCTAATGGTCACCATTTTGGTGAGAACCAATGTTTTCTGCATTTAGGTTAGCTCAGCAAATGTTTGAGCGCTGTTATATGTAAGTCATTGTGGTCATTGCCAGGAAGACTAAATAGTCCCTATCTTTAAGGGATTCTGAGTCTATTGAGTACATAAACAGTCCTTAGGAAATTAGTTTTGGAATCTTGATCAGATGAACTTTATAATCACCAGCCCCTGTGTGGGCGTTCCTTCCCCTTTCTTTTTGTTAGTGTTGAGGATATGTATTCCAGAGCTCCTCATCCCTCACACAACTTTGTAACCCCAGTTTCTCAGGCCGTATCAATAGGCTCAAGGACTTTTTAGAGGTGCCCTGCCCAGATGACTTGCTCACTTTCCCTTTATCCCTGGACTTGATTTGAATTTTCCCTTACCCATTTTATTTCTACTCAGGTTAAAAATTTGAGTCACTGACTGAGAAGTTGGGCAGGGAAGAGAGGCAGAACAGCTTCCTTTTCTATAATTTATTCACACTTTCAAGCTCAGCTCATCAACTTACCCATCCTTTTCCTTTTTCTTGTTTTAAACATAAGTGAAAACACATCCCACCCAACTATCCTAAATATATTTCTGAGCATCAGTTTCCTTTTGGCTCTAGAATTTCTGATAAAATTTTTCTATGTCTTCGTCCTTTAGGGAGGAAAACATACCAGAACAGAGATGTGGATTCTGTTCTTGGCTCTGCCATTTATTTTCTGTGTGGATTTGTAAAACTTACTCAGTGTTTTTGACCCTCAGCTTCCTTCTCTGTGATGCAGGTGTCGTAGTAACTATGCTAGCATATGGTAGCATTAGCTTCCGGGTCAAAACCAAGGTCCACACATGTTCAAATGTCCATTGAAAACAACGAAGTATTTCCAAAAGGTTACATGTTATTTTAGTAAACTACTTACTATTATCTGAGTTTTAAGACTTAAAAATTGATATTCACGACAGCATGGCCCATGAATAAACGAGTCTGAATCTAATTAAAAGGTAACGTTCCACTATTCAGATTCCTCTGCCTCACAGATCAGAAAGGCAGGTTTCTCCACTGGTATTCTTGGCTCAACTTTGAGAGCTGTGTTTATGCTGTGCCTCGCTGGGGACAATCTCAAAGACACAATATCATGGCAATTGAATTGAGTCACTGGAAAATATGATGTCAGGAAAAACAGGCAAGCACAACTTTCCAGTTTTATTTGCTCTGCTTTCACCCCTTTGATGAAGTGAGTCACAAATTAGTAAATATAAAGTTCATTTGGGGGCCATGTAATTTATGTGGAAATAGCATACTGAATAACATCACAGGTCTCTTATGCATAGCATTGAAAAGCATCTTTTCTCTCTCTCTCTCTCTCTCTTTCTCTCGAAGTGAAGGCCAAGGGAAGAGTTTGCTGTGTCATCTCTTCATCAGATGTGGTGTTCCCAGTTAAGACCAGGCCACACCCCCAAGCTGAACTGAAACCTAAAACAATAAGCTCAATGTTGCTGAGATTCTGTCTCATTCCCTTGGCAAGTTAAGTTCTCAAGTGTTTCAGATAATTTCTTTGGTTGGTTAATCTTCATTTTACCTGCAATAGCATCGTTATGAAAATAATTCCACAGGTCTCCTCTTAGTTTAATCTAGCTAATAATTTCCATACTTATCATTCTTTCGCTACATTTCTGGAGGTGTGGCTTCTGTTTATTTTGTCTTGTGTGTACAATCGTCCATCCCCAACAGCAAAAATAAGTTAGCCAAAAACATGATGGGGAGAGAATTGGCAACTGACATACTTAAACTCCAGAGAAAACAGTCAAGGGGTCTTCATAAATATTAATTATGTGCACTGTAAAGTCAGAATGCTGAAAGGGATGCCAAAAGATACTTCCCATCTTAAAGGGATAACAAGCAGCTCTGTACAATTACTTTCTCACGATTCCTTACTTGCCAGAGACGCTAGAAACCCTGCCCCAGGAATTGCAGTGAGATGTTGGTCCACATTTTTGCTCTGATACAGGTAATATGCATAGTAAGAGGCATTTTCATCTATGTGCGGGGTCCCCCATCAAAATATTCAATATTTTTCTGGTGTTATGAGTCAGATTGGCTTCCTATTTCTTGGTTCCCATCTGAGGGCCCAGTACTTGGATATTTGATATGGGAACAGCCACGAGTGTTTTCCAGTAACCTCAGCATTGGTGATCAGGCGATCTGATTCCATCTCCCAGAGGTGACGGACCTTGTGGGTTCTAGTCCTGTCAACACCAATCTGTACTTCCTTAGCCAAGTGACTAAGTGTACTCTAGAAGGCTTAGTTTTCCTGTCAGTAAATTGGAAGCAATCGCAGCACGCAGTTCCTGTCCTTGTTTCGAGGGCTGCTGGAGATGGCCCGTGTGAAATGCTCAGCAGGGCCCTGCACAGAGCCAGGATGACCAAGCTTCCTTAGTCCTAACAAGCACCGGCATCTCCTCTTGGCTCTGTCAGACAACTTTGTGGCAAAGCATGTGTTCTTGGCATCTTGTGCACACATTTCAGTTTCGAATCCAAGAGCTATGTTTCCTTCCACTTGTTTGCACCAAACTCTTCCAAGCTTTATTTGAAAAGCCTCTTGCCATCACACCATTACTCTTAACTCCCAGCCCCAGTTCCCTTTTCCTGATTGTTCTCTGGAGACATGAATCACTTCACACAAATTGGTCCCGAAATTTTGCACAGGAATATGTCCCTGTGCACAGACATTTCTTAGATAGGAAGTTTTATATTTGTGTTTCTTTTTTCTGTCCCAAACAAGGTTAGATTCTTNAATGTTGCACAGGAATATGTCCCTGTGCACAGACATTTCTTAGATAGGAAGTTTTATATTTGTGTTTCTTTTTTCTGTCCCAAACAAGGTTAGATTCTTTCAGCTGTGTGTAATAGGAAACCTCAACTCAACTTGTTTAAAGAATAAGGAATTTATTATCTTATATGACAAGAGATCTGGAGATAAAAGGCCCTCAGTGTTGGCTAATTCAGAGACTTAAGGACATAATCAAAGGTCCTTGGTTTTGAAACTTGCTTTTGGGTACCCTTCAGCCCTGAACATTGCTACAATTCCACTCTTTCCCATGCACCACTAGGGACATACAAGCAGGCAAATGGTCTAATAGTCTCCCAAGACAATTGGGATTTCATCCTCTAGGATGTCTTTGTTTTCATACTGTCTTTCCTGGGACCCTGTTCACAAGTCTATGCGTCTGTAGCAATACATTTGAATTATTAAGTTGTTCATCTTGTAGATTCTATAGTGATCTTTCTGAGGTCATAAGCCATGTCCTGTTCATAGGTAAAATCACTAGTCCCTTGTAAAATACAAAGGGCAGGCCAAGCGCTCCATTTTTTTTTTTTTTTTTTTGAGATGGCATCTTGCTCTGTCACCTAGGCTGGAGTGCAGTGGTGGGATCTCTGTTCAGTGCAACCTCTACCTTCCAGGTTCAAGTGATTTTCCTGCCTCAGCCTTCCAAGTAGCTGGGATTATCAGAGCCCAACACCTCAGCCAGCTAATTTTTGTGTCTTTAGTAGAGATGAGGTTTCGCCATGTTGGCCAGGCTGGTCTCGAACTCCTGACTTCAAGTGATCCAGCCACCTTGGCCTCCCAAAGTGCTGGGATGACAGGTGTGAGCCACTGTGCCCGACCGTAAATTCTTCTTCATAGGAGAAAAGGAAGGCAGACAGATGAGGGAACTTTTGGTGCACTCTGCTTGATGTTTTAGATGGAGCCAATGGCCCTTTGAGGAGTTAACATGATTGAGATGACACACAAACTGGAAATAGCTGTAAGACAGAATCTCTATGGTGCTTTAGTGTCTCACTCCCTGCACCCTGCTGGGGCTCCCTGGGTGAGCTTTGTGGGTCTGGTCTCTTAGTCTAGATGTGGGCATTGTGAGGCAGAAGGAAGGGGAGCATAGTCCAGAACGCATTGCAGAGTGAACGCTGCCCCTCACTAGAGATGTCTGGGCAGGAAATTCTCCATGGAAGGGGCTGGGGGCTTAGTTCAGGTGACATCAGGGATGGATTTGGTCTCTGAGGGCCTTGTTGCCGTAATAGTCATTATACAAAGTTATTCTGAAGCTACCTAAACATTTTTTGGATTTCTTTTTTGGTAACATTTTTATTCTTTGTCCTGAGTGCGTGGGGAGGAATGGGGGTATGGGATACAGCTTCTCTGTGGAGGAAGTGGTGAGGTGGAAGGATCAGGGACCCCCAAATCAGGCATATATGGAGAGCACTCCCTACTTGTGTGTAACTGGACATGTTACATCTTCTCTTTGAGCCTCAGTTTCCTTCTGTCACAGAGATGACCACACTCACCTCTGGTATGTTGGGACAGTAAGTCATGTCATCAGTGTAATGTCTTCAGCACATACGTGCCCCACGTGAATATGGGTTCCCCCCACCCCCTTTCCTAGCCGGGAGAGTGAAGCTACTCAAGACTTAAAAGCCGTAAGTGTTGTTCCCCTCCTCTGAACCCCAGAGCCTCAAGGATCCGGTTCAAGTTTGTGTAATTTACCTGGAAGCAAGAGTGAGACATAGACACTGAAACCTTAGTGAGCAGCAGATCCATCAGTGCTGGCCTTGCTCTCATCGTTTGCTGCCGCAGGGTGATTGATCCTAGGAGAAAGGAAGTCATCAGATCACCAACTCCTCTGAGTGACGAGGAATCACTCCCAGAGCATTGGTCATCAATGCTGAGGGCATTAGAACACTCAAGGCTGTTCGCATATGAACTACGCAGGAAGCACCCTTTTCTGCAGCCATCAGGGAGCTTCAGAGCCCATTCCTGGGTGGAAGATGCGTTTCTGCAGCCCTGTTGCAGAACACATCAACAAAGTGCTCCCTTGGCCAGTGAGGAATCTACTACCAAGTTTGCACCAAAAGACCGTCAGAAGAGCCGGAGCAGCAGAAGCTAACCGGGGAGGCCCTGTGTCCAGTCTACACAGTTGAGGGCCTGTGCTGGCAGGACGTGGCCAAGCCAGCCCCAGCAAGGCCAGCATGACTTTGTGGGTCCCAGTCATCCATGAAGGGACAAGCGAGGCTGGGGACAGTCCATCTGGAGTCAGGTGGGACTCGGATCTGCCCTGCATGTCAGAGCAGTATCTAGAGGAGATAAATAGCTAATGACTGGGTCATGTCTTCATTAGTGAAGCATGGGCTCAGTCATTTTCCGACAGTCAATTTTGTTTTATTCAGAGTTAAAAGAAGCCCTTGAGATGTGGCTGAAGAGCAGCGCCTGTCCCAGAGATGCTGAAGGACATTTGGATAAACTCTCCTGTGACCTTGTGGGACAAGCAAAGGCCTGAACAGTGCTGGAGAGCACCCTCCCAGAACCCTTCCTGGGGGTGGCATCCTCACACAAGCCGATGTTGTCCACACCCTGCACAAGCTGATGGCTACTCTAGCACCCAGCTTTGGGGACAGTTGCAAGGGACTCCCATTCACAAAGGAGGCACCCTATTGCCCATCTCTACACTGGTACTGCCCAGGGTCCAGGTACCTTCCCGAAGGCCCCAGACTCCCCGAGCCAGTGGAGGTGGCTTCTGAGCACTTATATTTGTTAGGCACTATGTTTGAGCACTTTACACAATTATACCATTTAATTTTTTTTTTTTTGAGACAGAGCCTTGCTCTGTCGCCAGGCACCAGGCTGGAGTACAGTGGCACAATCTCGGCTCACTGCAATCTCCACCTCCAGGGTTCAAGAAATTCTCCTGCCTCAGCCTCCCTAGTAGCTGGGACTACACGCACACGCCACCACGCCCAGATAATTTTTGTATTTTTTAGTAGAGACGGGGTTTCACCATTTTGGCCAGGATGGTCTTGATCTCTTGACCTTGTGATCCACCCTCCTCGGCCTCCCAAAGCGCTGGGATTACAGGACTAAGCCACCTTGCCTGGCCTGTACCATTTAATTTTATGAGACCATGAGGAGATATTTGCCATGGTCATCCCATTTTGTGGTTGAGAAAACTGAGGTTTGGGTGGTCCCGTGGATGGTCAGACCAGCAAATCTCATCGTCCACTTCAGCAATTCTTAACCCTGGCTGCACATTCAGGTGACTTGAGGAGGTTTTTTAGATACCTGTGCCTCAGTTCCCCCAGACTCTTGGAACCTTGATCTTGGTGGGGCTGGGGGAAGCAAAGGCGGCTGTCCTTCTGCTATGTGGTCTGGAGTGGAAAACCTGGGCCCCCTGGAGCGGGTTTCCTCCTCCGGGCTGGGCTTCTCTGGACATGTCCCCTGGGCTCTGGCCACGGTCAGTGCCAAAGCCCGAGGGGAGGGTCAGCCTTTTTTGCTGCCCTTTTCTTCAGAGAGCGCGGTGATATCGAGGTTGTAGAAAGTCAGCCAGGGGGAAATGCAAACACTCGTGGGAGAAAGACATGCCCTGTTTTTCTCAATCAGTTTCATGACCATTGCAGATGCATTTCTGTTTTCCTCAGAAATTTCCTTTCTTCCCATATTTTATACAATCACTGACTCTCTAATCCAAGTGCACCCTTCATCCTATGGTTAGGGTTTATCTATTCAGGACTTGGCTTACTGTTTCATAAAACAAAATATGCCTACCTTTCCATTAAATATTAATATCAGCATAATCAAATTGAACTATCAGAGTTTTTAATCATCTCACTTTTGATCATTAAATCCCATTTTGGTTCTTAGATGATGTCAATAAGATTTAATACAAAAGGTACACTACTGAGGTTCTAGTGCCACAGAAAAATTGTGTTCTGCCATGATGTCACCTTGCAATTTCCCGATGTTCACTTGTGACATAGATAAGTGGATCTGAGTGCAGATTTTTAGACAAAATGCCATCATTGGAATGTATGCAAATCCATCTCTGCAGCCTAGAGCTGATGACAAAGGAGCTGTGGGCTCTTGCTGACTGGTGGTTACATATGCACCTCGACCCTGGGGAGTCTTCCCTTATTAGTAAGGAGTACAGGAGTTGGGAAATCCTGCAGTTTTCACAATAGAGTATGTGATGAACAACAAAAAAGAGAATAAGAAGAATCATTCTGTGGCAAGGGGTGGAAAGACCTGAGCATGGTCTCTGACAAACCATGTGACTTGATCCATGAGAAGCTTATCTAGCAGTTTTAATGATAATGATAGTGTCAACCTGGTCTTGGATGCGGTTCTTGCCTCACATAACAAGATGCCAGGTTTATTCAGGTGCCACTCATGTTCTAGAAAGAACTTTGCATTTTCAGAAGTCAAAATAGAATGACCGGATGGTTACCAAAATCTTTGGACAGCAAGTAAACCATAATGCAAAGGTCTTACTAACAAATGTCCTCAAATTCCAGCTGCCCAGACAACATGCCAGCCTGACCCAGGAAGCTCATGGGGCAGCTGCAGCGCATGTGATGCATAGGGTGAGAATTTGGAATGATGAGTAATGTTAAAATAGTATAACTGATGAGATTCGGATGACAGTCACGCTTGCTGCTTCCAGATCGTTTCTGTGAATAGTACAATGCTTCCAGCTCCTTCGAAACCAAACTGCCTCTCTTGTGGTTAACAAGGGCAGAATGAGGAAAAAGAGAATGTAGCAACTGAATGACAAATTGATGCCAGATTTTAGACTTGATAAAATTCACCTGTCAAGGGAAAAGGAGGAAGATGGGAAAAATGGAGAGAAGATTTTTTGAGGTAAATCACCATGGATTTGCTATTCGCTCTGTAAATAGATGCCAACTTTTAAACAGCCTTTCTTCTGGGCCAGGCACAGTGGCTCACGCCTATAATTCCAGCACTTTGGGAGCCCAAGGCGGGTGGATCATGTGGTCAAGAGATCGAGATCACTCCTGGTCAACATGGTGAAACCCCGTCTCTACTAAAAATACAAAAAAAATTAGCTGGGCATGGTGGCGCATGCCTGTAGTCCCCACTACTCAGGAGGCTGAGGCAGGAGAATTGCTTGAACCCAGGAGGCGGAGGTTGCGGTGAGCCAAGATTGCGCCATTGCACTCCAGCCTGGGTAACAAGAATGAAACTCTGTCTCAAACAAACAAACAAACAAACAAACAAAAAACAGCCTTTCTTCCTTTCTTTCTGAACTCCTCCCTTCCCTCCACTTTCCCCCACTTCACCTCTTCCTCCCCAATGCTTCCACCCCTCTGCTTCCCCTTCCCGACACATTCATTAAGTGCCAAGTGTGTTGGGGGCCCCATGCAAGACCTTGAGGGTAAAGTGTTAAAAAAGCTAGACAGACATGGTGCTTGTCTCGGGTGGAGATCAAGCAAAACCAAGATTTAGGAGACCTGAGTTTTATTTGTACCTGTGTCACTGCACAAGTGAGTGTTTGATTTTGGCCAAGATCCCTAACCAATTGGGACTTAGTTTAAAATCTGCTGTGAAAAAATAAGGATAAAGAGTTCCCAGTCTCTCACAGGGAGTCATTGCTGGGAGGCATGAAGTGGCTTGAAGCACTATAAGCTAGGATAATTATCTGCAGGTGTAACCTGCTTTGCCAAGATTTGCTCACCTCCTGTGAGTCATGTAAGGTGCGTGGGGAGTGTGGGGCGGGATGGAAAGCCAGCCTCCACAGAGATCGATTGAACTCCAAGATTCAAGGAGGGGAGATACACAATGTACCTGGTACGGTATTTTTTTTTTTTTACACGTACCTGTGGTGCTTGGTTGTGGTTTTACATGAAACTGCCTAATTAAAATGTGTGAAAGGTATAAGCAATCCTGCCTTTTAGTGTGAAGAAAGGAATTAGCTTTTGTGCTCATTATCCTCTTGGGCAGAACTTTTAGTGACAAATCTAAAAGAAAGTACCATCCCGATGGCAGTAAGATTGCACAGATATCCTGTGTCTCAGGCTCCGAGTGTCAATCATGAGGCTTAGAGGCTCTGTGGCTGTTTCCACTCAAACAGTGTTGGCCAAAATGAGGTGCTGCTTCAACGGGGCCTGAAGTAATAACTATGAAAAAAGTCATTTTGATGGCTACATACGTGAGTAAAACAGTACCTCACACATTAGCCCCAAGAAATCAATGCTCTTAAGGCAGATCTAGGTAAAAGTGTGTACTCAGAAAAACAGCACGGGGTTTATAGCACGTGGAGATGTCACTTAGGATGCTTGCCACAGTCACCGAAAATCCATGTGAAACTGGCTTATTTTACATAATTTTGTAGCTTATGAAACGGAAAATCCAGGAACAGCTGCGGCCACAGCCATGGGGTGATCGCCAGGCAGCACGTTCATCAAAGAGGCGGCTTCGTCTTGGAGGTTTGCTCAGCCCTCCTGCTCCCAGGGCTCTGAGGGCCACGGCTTCCACAGCCTCATCCAGAGTTTACGCCTGTGTGTCCAGCACTTCACCAGCCTGTGTCTGGGATAATGCCATCATCACACTCGGGAGTGATTTCCCCCATGGCCACCCTGGAGTTGAGGGTGGGATCAAAATGGCCAACATTGCCCAGCTGAGAATTTCAGGATCGTGAGAGGAATGGAGTTGGGATGCTGCGGAGAAACCAGCACGTCCACCACAACGGATCTGGAAAAGCTGAGGTTCCATCTTGAATGGCTCCAGTTTGTGAAATATTTTATGGAAACATGCCTTACCCCTTCCAAGCCTAGACCCAGGCTCTTCTAACTTTCAGCGTTCTTGTAGAGATGGCTGGCAGTGTGCTACTTGCTGTTGTAATTTTGTTGCTGCGTGCTTGTTGTTGTGTTGTTTCTAAGAAATGGGGGTTTGCTTGAACAGGAGGGCCAAGTGTGTGCTGTTTGTCACATGGTGGATTTGGGCCAGCTGGGCTGCTGGAGCATCTCTTGGGCTGGGCTCCCTGTTGGCATCCTACACGTGACTACTTGGATCTGGCCTGGACTCCAAAGCACAGGGGGCTAGGCAACCCTCAGTGCTGGTGAGTGAGCTGAGGCCCCCGGTATGGCATAGAGCCATTCTGGGAGGGACATTGGACTGTGTGTCTCCATCTCTACCTCCAGCCTTTAGCAAGTCTCATTCAACATTACAGCCCAGGCTAGGTCGTACTCCGAGGATTAGGAAGGCTTTTTTCCCACCTCCACCTCTAAGCCCAGGGAAGAACAGGGTCCACTTCTTGGATGCAGAGTAGGAAGCTTTTGTGCAGTAGGACAGCTGTGTTGGAGGGTCCACTGCCTCATAATGGTCTTTCACAATAGAGCAGCAGAGACGTGGCTTCCACAGAGGAGCACAGAGCAGAGGACACAAGTGCCTGTTTTGTTAAGGGTTCACCTTTAAGATGGTGGAGCTCTTCCTTGTCTAAGTGTTCCCTTTCCACTGGCCATGCCCATCCCTATGAGCCTAAGTCAGTGAGAGTAGATCCCTCTTCATCTTACTCACTGCCTAATCCACAATGCCTAGAATCGTGTGTGCATAATAGTCATTAGAATAGAATAAATGAAAATAGAATAAATGAAAAGCAAATACAGAAGGGAGAGAGGAAGTACGGATCCATTTCCGTATTAATTCAAAATGGAAATACAATAAAAATAAAAGTGTGATGCCCCGTCTCATAATTTGAATATAAAAATGAAAGATATAACTTTTTTTCTGTAGTCATAGGCGTGCCTACAGAAATACATGAGGGTTAGACATGTGGGTTAGATCTATTTACGACGTAAGGGTTAGAGCTATTGAAGCACAAATATTATGGTAATAGAATGGGGCGTAACATCGAATTTTTAAGATAAAACTTCAAACAAATTTTAAGCTGTGTCAACCCATGTTGAGTTTGATTTCAAATGATTTCATATCCTGGGGCTACCCATCCAATTTCTACTTTTTGTGTGGTTTTTATTACTATCAAGATTATACATGCATGTGGTTTAATCCCATTTAGAAAAAAAAAAGGGGAGCTTGCTGCCAGCACTCCATTTAATCTTACATAAACACACTCTTTGAGGCTGAAGCAAATCTGACTAATTTTCAATGTGGAAATAAAATACGAAAATTGTTCTTGGAGTTATTTCTAAACAGAACTAACATCAGAATCATTTGAATCATCAGAATCATCTATTTTGGAAAAATCAGTTTCATCAAATGAATGAATCTTTGGCCAACAATTATTTGAGAATGATCTTAACATCATGCATAGGAATGCTGTGTTTTCTAGGATTTGACATTTTCAGCAATTAAGACCTACTATATTTTGTAAATGGAAATACCCACTAAAAACAGAATGCTATAAATAGAGTGATGTCTTTTGTTTCAAAGTCAACATGCTAGAACGATGTAAAATAATAAAAAAAGCAAGATATTTTGTGGCAAAATTATTTTGGGGTAAACGCTGCAGCCATAAGCACCACTGTTGAGTATTAAATGAAAAACGGGTTAAAGGTAAAATATTCATAAGTTCTACAAGGCTTACTATAAAAAACTGTCATAATCATACTCTCTCTACTGCTATCACTGCAACCTCCATCTCTCAGGCTCAAGTGATTCTCCTGACTCAGCCTCTCAAATAGCTGGGATTACAGGCATACATCACCACACCCGGCTAATTTTTGTATTTTTAGTGAGAATGGGGTTCACCTCTCAAACTCCCGACCTCCGGTGATCTGCCTTCCTTGGCTTCCCAAAGTGCTGGGATTACAGGCATGAGCTACCACACCCGGCTTCCAGTTCTTTTGCTATTTGCAGCCACATCTGTAAATAGCAGGTATGTATTACTACTAATGACTTTTCAGTTTTAGGTGTTTCCTATGAACTTCCCATAACAAAAGATGAGGATTTAGTCTCACTCTGGCCTCTACCTACATGCATAATTCCTATGTCACTTTCCACCCAACAGTTATACCATAATTTTGGTTGAATAAACATTTAGTGCTCTCATTACTATAATGTTATAAATATTATGGATGACTGAGCTATGTAGTATACCATGATTTTCTATGCCTTCAAAGTTTGGTTTTCCTAGAGTTAATTATTTCCCTGTCTTGTTTGCCTTTGGTTGGCTCCAATGTGAATTTACTGATGGCTAGATTTTTTTTTTTTTTTTTTTTTGACACAGCATCTTGCTCTGTTCCCCAGGCAGTGGCAAAATCATGGCTCACTGCAGCTTCAAACTACTAAGCTCAAGTGATTTTCCTGCCTCAGCCTCCCAAGTAGCTGAGATTACAGGCACATGTCACCAAGCCTGGCTAATTTTTTTTTTTGTAGAGATGGGGTAGCTAGATGGCCCAGGCTGGTCTCAAACCCCTGTCCTCAGGTGAGCCTCCTGCCTCAGCTTCCCAAAGTGTTGGAATTACAAGCTTGAGCTGCTACGCCTGGCTGGCTAGAATTTTTTACACAGATTCTGTCTTTGGATTTTTCTTTTTCATAATTCTAAGTATTTTCATTTCTTTTCTCCTGTCCTTTCTGCCTGCTTCTTTCCTGGTTTAACCCAAAGGTCAGAATACTGTGGCCCCCTATCTGTTTTTGAAAATAAAGTTTTATTGGGGCACCACCATGCCCATTTACTTGTGTGTCATCTGTGGATGCTTTCAGTCCATAGTGGTGAAGCTGAGTCACTGAGACAGAGATAGCACAGCCACAAAGCCTAACATATTTACCATCTGGTTGTTAATGAAAAAATCTTGCCAGATACTGACTTACTCTATCATTTTGTCAAGCACAACCTCCCAGAAAGGTTACAGAGAAAACTATATAGAATTTTTTTTTAGATGTTTTAAACATTTTGACTTTTAACAAAAGCCTCAATTGTTTTTTATATTTTCACCCATTTCTAGGTTGAAAAAAATAAGTTTTTGATTAGGTTATGTGTCTTTTTTGTCAACTTTGGTGGTGGATTGCAATGATGTATGTGCTGTAAGTTGGATGGTCTTTATGTGTGAATAAGTTTCTGAATTCTGCTTGTTTCATTGGTCCAGTTTTCAATCTGCGCATTTATATCACATTGTTGTAGTGAAGGTAACTCTGGAAAAGTCTTGCAATCCGGTGGTGTCAATGCTCCAATTTGATTTTTTCTCTTTCAGTTTGTCGTTGCCTTTTCTAGTCCTTTGCATTCCCACATGAATTTTGGAATCTTATCAATTTCCTTGAAAGAATGTTCTAGAGTGCCAACTGAGATTCATTGAACATATAGATTAATTCGAGGATAATCAAATCAAATGATTTGATTTTCAGTCCTCAAAAGTAGAGTTGATCCTCATTATGAATTCTGTGTTTCTGAATTCACCTACTTGTAGGCTAAAATTTATTTTTGTAACCCCAGACTCAATACTTGTGGCACTTTTGTGGTAACTGTGAATACACGTAGTGGTGAAAAATGTGTGTTGCCTGACAGGTATGTTCCCAGCTGAGGAAGAAGGCCACACCTTGCCTTCTCGTTCCAGCTCTCATATTAGCAGCCAAACAATGTCCTTTTTCATGGTTTACTCTTTTTATTTTTGTGTTTTTATTGATAATTTTTCTGCTTAAAATGGCCTCCAACTGTGTAGTGCTGAGGCGATGTTTAGAATTTCTAAGTGCAAGGAGGTTGTAACAATTCCTAAGCATAGGAAGGCTGTATTTCTCCAACTGCCTTATGAGAAGACCTGTCAGAGAAGCTCCATTCAGGCACAAGTTACAGTGCTGCTGGCTATGTGTTCAATATTAACTGGATAAATGAAATGGATTAAATACTGTGTCTTTAAACAGAAGCACATGGGAAACAAGGTTATATATTGACCAGTTGACAGATATGCTGTGACCAGAGGCTCACAGGAACCTAATGCTCTTATTTCTCCTAGGAGCAATGGTTATTGTTTTCTAATTCAGTGTCTGTGGTGGCTTTATTAAACAACTACTGTGAATAATAAGAATTGATTGCATTTCCCTTTAAATTTGGGTCTTTAGTTCTGCTTAGTAATCTTTGGTCTTTCTCTGTGTAAAGGTTTGCACACATTTTGTCTGGTTTATTCCTAGGTGGCTGATTTTTTTATGCTATATAAAATTTACTTTCTATATGTTTATTGCTAAAATATAGAAAAAACCACTTATGGTATATTGGTACCATATCCAGTGACTTTAATACATTTATAAATTATTTCTAATGGTTTGTGAATTATTCTGGATTATCCCCATATATCATTACATCATTTGTGAATAATTGCAGTTTAACTTCTTTTCTTTCAATTCGTGTATCTTTTTCTTTTCTTTGACTTTATCACACTGGCTAGAACCTCTTGTAAAATGTCAAATATAAATGAGTATAGTGGCTGTGATTGTTAATTTTATGTGTCAACTTGGCTAGTTCACAGTACCCTGTTTTTTGTTACGTAGCACTCTAGATGTTGCTGGAAAGGTTGTTTTTGTTTTGTTTTGTTTTGTTTTCTGAGACAGAGTCTTGATCTATCACCCAGGCTGCAGTGCAGTGGCGCAGTCTCGGCTCACTGCAACCTAAACCTCCCTGGTTCAAGCGATTCTCCTGCCTCAGCCTCTTGGCGAATTTTTATAGTTTTAGTAGAGACAGGGTTTCACCATGTTGGCCAGGCTGGTCTCGAACTCCTGACCTCAAATGATCCACCTACCTCGGCCTCCCAAAGTGCTGGGATTACAGGTCTGAGCCACTGTGCCCAGCTGGTATTTTTTAGATGTGACTAGCTTGTAAATTAGTGGGCTTTGAGTAAAGCAGTTTGCCTGCCCTAATGTGAGTGGGTCTCACAGCTGAAGATCTTAATAGAGAAAAGTCTGAGATCCCCCAAGGCAGAGGGAGCCCTGCCATGGGACTTTGGATTTGAGCTGTAACATTAATGCTTCCCTGGTCTCCAGCCTGCTGGCCTGCTCTACAGATTTCATTCATGTGGGTTCATTCTTTAAAATCTGTCTCTCCCTGTATATTTATGTGTGTGTGTGTGTGTGTGCACATGCACATCTGTATGTGTGTGTGTATAGAGATGTGTGTGTGTATGTGTGTGTGTGTGTGTGTGTATATATATATACATATATGTACATATACATTTTATTGGTCTGTTTCCCTAGAGAACAATAATATAGTGGATATTCTTGTCTCATTTCTTAGGTAATGGAGAAAGCTATCAGTATTTCATGATTAAATATGTGGTTTACCGTAGGTTTCTTCTCTCATTTTCTTTGGTAGGTGGGTATTTGTTATCAGATTTATGAAGCTGTTTTTATCCTAGTTTGCTTTTTTTTTTTTTTTTTTTTT
>NW_016107540.1:3453314-3464290 GCF_001604975.1 Cebus imitator | reverse complement strand
TGTTGACCAGGATGGTCTCGATCTCTTGACCTCGTGATCCACCCGCCTCGGCCTCCCAAAGTGCTGGGATTACAGGCGTGAGCCACTGCACCCGGCCTGCTTATTTTTTTAAAGCTAATTATTAATAGGTCTTGAATATTAGCCAATGCTTTTGTATATTATCAACTGTCGTGTTTATATGATGTTTTTTCATATGCCCTGTTAAAATGGTAAATTATGATTGATTTTTAAATGTGAAACCAAGTTTTTGTTCCTGGAAACTTACCGATGATACGTTAGTCTTTTAGATATATTACTATTTTAAATATATTGGCAGCTTTGATATGTGCTACTTTGTTTACAAAGGGGATTGGCCATTTTTGTAATGCTCTTGTCTGGATTTGTTATCAAGATTACCCTGGACTCGGAAAAGGAGTTATGAATTATTCACTCCTCTTCTAGGCTATGGAAGAAATTGTAAATTTATTTGTTGATATTTCTTCTTATTTAAAACCTGTAGAATCTTTATTCCAGTATACCTTTAAAATAGAGACATTAGTAATTTGTGTTTTTTGTCAGTCTTGCCAGGAGGTTATAAATTATATTAGTCTTTTTTGGCAAACATTTTGACTTTCTTGATTTTCTCTGTTATATGGATTTTCCCCTCTATTCCCTTACCACCTGCTTTCATTGGCACTGGCTCCTCCTACTTTGAGTTTAATTTGCTTTTCTTTTTCAAGCATCTTGGGATAAATGTTAGATCACTGATTATAAATCTGACTTATTTTTAGCAACTTCCTTGTTGGTTTTATAGCCTTTAAGATTTTCAATATCCCTTTAAATCTATGTTAGCAGTCTCCCACCATTTCGATACATCATATTTTTGTTATTATTTTGTTCAGTATATTTTCTAATTTCTCATTTTGATTTCTTGTTTGATTCATGAGTTGTAAAGAAGTACTGCTTAATTGCAAAATGTTTGGGTATTTTCCTGGTTATCTTTCTAATTTTTACTTCTAGCTTAATTCTAATGCAGTTAGAGAATCTATACTGTGTGACTTTAATCCTGTAAGACCTGGTGTATGGCTATTTTAGTTAATGTTCTATGTGCCCTTGAAAAGGACGTGTATTTTGCAATTTGGGGCTGTAGTGCTCCATATATGTCAAATAGATCAAGTTTGTCAAATAGATCAAGTGTTAAGAGCTTCTGCGCCCTTACTGATTTTTGCGTTTGTTCTATCAGTCACAGAGAAGATCTGTAAAACATCTTTAGTTATAATTGTGAATTTGCTGATTTGTTCTTTTAGTTGTGGTTATTTTTAGAAATATATTTGGAAGCCATCAAATACATGTAAATTTCGAGTTGTTATACACTTTCAGTGTTCTCTTTAATTTCTTAATGTGTATTAGCTTAAAGCCTGCATTGTATGAAATTGGTACAGGGTTTTTATAATACACCTTTTTTTATCATTTTACTTTGAACTTTTCTGTGTCCTTATTGTTTAAGGGATGTCTCCTAGTACCATTATCAGGTATTTAAAAATCCAATCTGACAATCTTCTTATTTAATGGGTAGCATTTGTTCCACTTGCACTTTATGTGATTACTAGTATCTTCAGTTTTAATCTACCATTCTTCCTATTTTTTGTGTTAGCTGTACTTTCTACCTTTTATTTTTCTCTCTTTCTTTTGTATCAATCGCGTACATTTTATTTATTTCTTCTCCTGCCTTACTTTGAATACTCTGATGAATTCTATTAGTCTTCTTTTAGTTGTTTTCGTAGATTACAACATGCATATTTGATTCTACCTTAAGTTAGTGCTTTTAGCATTCTGGTAAAAAGACAGGAATCTTATAACACTTCAATCCATATGCTTCTTTTACCTATTTTGATAGTCATCAGATATTTTAATTTTACTTAGTATATGACCAGCCTTACTAAATCTTTAGCGTTCATTTGTATTTACTAGCATAGTTGCCATCTCTGATGGTGGTGTTTTCTTCCTGTGTCGCCGTGCTTCCATGGAGATCATTTTCCATCTGCATGAACAACCCCTTTTAGTATTTCCTGGAGTGTACATTGGTTTCACTAGGTTTAGAATTGTTGGTAGGATTTTTTTTATTTTCCCAACACTTTGAAAGATTTTATTTTCTGGTTTCCATTAAAAATTCAGCTATCAGTTTTTTTTTTTTGGTTATGTTTTGAAAGTAAGATGTTTATTTTTCTGTGGCTGAATAGAAGATTTGTTTTTCTTTCTTTCTTTTGTCTTTTTTTTCTTTTTGAGATAGGATTTCACTCTGTTGCCCAGGATGGAGTGCAATGGTGCAATCCGGGCTCACTGCAGTCTTGACCTCCTGAGCTCAAGCGATCCTCCCACCTCAGCCTTCCAAGTAGCTGGGACTACAGGTGTGCACCGCCATGCACGGCTAATTTTTGTATTTTTAGTAGAGATGGGGTTTCACCACGTTGGCCAAACTGGTCTTGAGCTCCTGACCTCCAGTGATCCATCCACCTTGGTCTCTCAAAGTGCTGGGATTACACATGTGATTCATCACTCCTGGCCTGTTTTTAAATTTTTTGTAGAGACGCAGTTTCACTATGTTGCCCAGGCTGGTCTTGAACCCCTGATCTCAAGCAATCCCCCTGCTTTGGCCTTGGCTTCCCAAAGTGCTGGGATTATAGGTGTGAGCCACCATGCCCACCCTGTTTTTTCTTTTCAAGAATTATTTTTCCTTTGTAATATTTTCTCTTTAATTTTAATGTACGTGTGCATGTGGAGGTGTGCTTTGTATTTATCCTGCTTTGAACTTTTAAAAATTCTTAATTCTGTGTCTTGATGTTCTGTCAATTTTGGAAAATTATTTAGCAATTACTCTTTTAAAAAGTCTTCTAACCCAATCTTTCCCTCCTGTCCTTATGGGATTTCAATTATACACCCATTGGACCTATTCATCTTGTGCTACACATCTTGTGTGTAATTTCTACCCTGGGTTTTTTTCCTATGTGCCCCAATCTGAAAACTTCTACTGATCTAACTTACATTTCAATGATGTTCTCTTTTGTGTCTAGTATGATATTTAAACCTATCTACTGAATTGTTTATTTCATTTTTTGTACTTTTTTTGGTTTTAGAATTTTCATTTGATTTTTGTAGTTTTTCTGTTAAAATCAGTCTCATCTATTTGTGTAATCATAATATTAGCTCTAACGTTAATGTAATTAAAAATATTTACATCTCAGGTCTGTTTCTGATGATTTTTGATTGAATATTGGACATTATGTACAAAGAATCGTTGATGCTCTAGAGGTTATAGTGCTTTTCTAAGGACAATTTAATTTTCTTCTGGCTAGCAGATAATGTATGAGCAGATCACTGTGAAACAGGCTGGTCTGTTTCCATACTGCCTTTACTCCTAAAGTGTAGCTCTTCTTGGATTTTGTTGAAATTCTAGAGTGTCTACCCGTGTTCTTCCTTCTTAGCAAGCCCTAAAATCTGATTTTTTTCTCCCTAGCACTATGAGACCTCCAACTTCTCTGCATAGATTTAGAAGCCATTTTTCTGGTTTGATCTGTCTTACCTGTAGAATATACAGCTAAGGCGTTGGCAAATGCCTTTAGAGGATATTTCATGCAGAGTATCGAATCTAATTTTTTAGAAATCATCCTTTTTTCTAGTAACTTGCTCCCTAACGTCTGGGCTTCTTGTTAGCCTTCAACTCTGACTTTTCTCCTCCCCTGTTCAGTGGGTCTGCAGCAAGCTCTAGTTAGGTGCAACCTCTTTGCCCTGAGCTGCGAGGGAAAAACTGTAGCAAATAAGGCTTACCTCAATCTTTTTCTCTTCTTACAAGATTCTGATTTTTTAAATGCTGGCTCCTTTTTGTTATTCTCCAGTGCTTTCCATAGTTGACTGTTTAAAACAATTTTTAAAAAATTTTAGTAGTTTTTGGGGTACAGGTGGTTTCTGGTCACATGGATAATTTCTTTAGTGGTGATTTCTGAGATTTTGGTGCACCCATAACCTGAGCAACGTACACTGTATCCAAAATGTAGTCTTTTATCTCTTGCCTGCCCCAACCTTCCCCTTCCAAGTCCCCAGCATCCATTATGTCATTCTTATGCCTTTGCATCCTCATAGTGTAGCTCCCACTTACCAATGAGAACAATGAGAACAAATAATATTTGATTTTCCATTCTTGATTTACTTCACTTAGAATAATGGCCTCCGGCTTCATCCAAGTTGCTGCAGAAGACATGATTTCATCACTTTTTATCGCTGAGTAGTATTCCATGGCATATACATACCACATTTTCTTTAACCACTCATCGGTTGATGGGTGCTTAGGTTGGTTACATATCTTTGCATTTGTGAATTGAGCTGCTATAAACATGCATGTGCATGTGTCTTTTTCATATAATGGCTTCTTTGTCTTTGGATAGAGACCCAGTAGTGGGATTCCTGGATTGAATGGTGGTTCTACTTTTAAGTTCTTTAAGGAATCTCCATACCAACAGTTGACTTTGTATTTGATAGTTATTCTTGATGAGATAGTTTTAATCTAATTATTACTCATTATAAATAGGAGGATAATTCTAGAGAATTTTGAGAAATTTGATCTTTTAGTCCTTAATGTTGTTGTTAAGGAGTCAGTGTCATTTTTACTCTTTACCTTTTGTAAGAAATGTATTTAGTTCATTGTGTTTTCCATGTTTCTGTATCTTACTGGTATTATGTCTATTGGTTCTATCAATATTTGAGAGTAGAATGATAAAATCTCCAACATGACTGGATTTAACTGTTTCTCCCATCAGTTCTGTTATTATTTGGCTTCATGTATTTTTAAACTCTATTATTAGGTGCATGTATTTAAGATTCCAATGTCTTGATGAATTGACCCTTCATCATTATGTAATGTCCCTGCTTGCCTCATCATACTATGTCTGCTTTTAAAATCTGTCTTGTGAGTGTGAATATAGTTACTGGAGCTTTCTTATGGTCAGTGTTTGCATGACATTTCCTTTGCCATTGTTTTTACTTTAACCTACTGTATCTTTCTATTTAAATATGGTTTTGTAGGTGACATATAGTTACATCTTGATTTTTTCAGGCTTTTTAAAGATGTATAATTGATAAATAAAATGTTATCTATTTATGGTGTACAATATGGTGTTTTTAAAGTATATATACATTGTGAGATGCTTAAGTCAAGATAATTATCATAACATCTGAATTTTTCATCTGATCTGATGATCTCTGACTTGTTGCAAACACAAATTCTTGGGCTGTTCTCTAGACCTACTGAACTGGAAATGTCAAGTGATTTTAGTTTATACTAATGTTTGAGAATCATTGATTAAAGTTTACATGTACTTATCAGTCTACCTTTAAAATATTATGCCACTGCATATAGGATGTAAGAGTTACAGCAGTATAATCTGTTTCCTTCTTTCTGTTCTTTATATTGTTATACATTTTACTTCTACTAGCTATAAATTCCAAGAGAGGCTGGGCATGGTGGCTCATGCCTGTAATCCCAACACTTTGGGAGGCTGAGGCAGGTAGATCATGAGGTCAAGAGATTGAGACCATCCTGACCAACATGGTGAAATTTGGTCTCTACTAAAAATACAAAAATTAGCAGAGCATGGTGGCATGTGCCTGTAGTTCCACCTACTCAGGAGGCTGAGGCAGGAGAATCCCTTGAACCCAGGAGGCGGCGGGTTGCAGTGAGCCGAGTTCACGAAAAAAAAATAAAGACTGGTGACAGAGGAAGACTATGTCTCAAAAAAAAAAAAAAAAAAAAAAAAAAAAAAAAAAAAAAAATATAAAAAAAAAAAAAAAAAAAAAAAAGAAATCCCAAGAGATACTGCTATAAGTTTTGCTTTAAATGGTTAATTAACTTACCCCAAAAATTTCTAAAAATAAAACTGCAATAAGAAAAAATTTCTAGCACCCTTTCCTTCATTGTGTAGTATATTTTCTTCTAGTATAATTTTTATTTGGTCTGAGGATCTTCCTTTAAAAGCTATTTAGCTCTGCTGGTAAACAAATTCAGGTTTTGTTTGTCTACAGAAGATTTTGTTCGATTTCAATATTGAAATATATTTCCCCTGAGTATGGCTTTGGTAGATTAATAGGTTGGTAGATTTTTTTCTTCTTTAAACATTTTAATGGTGACATTTATTATCTTTTGACTTGCATTAATTTCTGATAATAAATCTGTAACTTTTATTTTTTTCTCTTTATATGCTTTTTTCTGTGTGCTTTTAAGGTTTTTATATCAATAATTTCATCAATTTAATTATAGTGTGCTTTAATTTTGTGTCTATGTGGTTTTTTTTTAAATCTAGCTTTGGGTTGATAGAACTTCTTGGATCTATGGTGCGCAGTTTTCATCAAATTTGGTAACATTTTGGCCTTTGTCTCTTCCACTATTTTTTAATGCTCCTTGTCTTCTCAGTTTCTGGAACTCCAACAGTACAGCTGTTAGACCATTTGCTGTTGTTCCACAGGCCACAGAAGCTTTTCTTTTCCTTCCTCCTCTCTTCCTCCTCTGTCTTCCATTTTTTTTCTTTTAACTCTCTGCTTTAGTTTCAATCCTTTCTGTTGCTGTGCCTTCAGGCTCATTCATGTTTATTTCCTTTTCACTTATATAATATAAGCTACAAAATAGTGGTGAACTGTACTAACAGGTATAGCCCACTTGTTAACTGTGGTCTTTTCTTTATTTTCCAAAACAGCTCAAATTGGTAGAGGTTATTTAAGAAACTTCCACTCCACAAAAAGTAACTTTTGGTAGATCTTTGTTTCTTAAGGGTTTAATTTGCTTTTAATCTTTAAAATTTTATTGATTTTTTTTTTACTCCATATTTTGTATTTTTTTTCCTTTTAGATGTTCCATTTGGGTCTTTCTTATATCTTCCATTTCCTTCCTAATTATGTTCATGTTTTCCTTTAAATCTTTGAGAATATTTTTAAAAACTGTAATAGCTGTTTTAGGGTTTTTGTTTGCTAATTTCCTATATTTTGGTCATTTCTGATTCTGTTTCTACTGACTGGTTCTAGTACACGTACTTTTGCTACTTCATATGTCTAGTAAGTTTTTAATTGAATTCTGGTATCACTTTTAAGTCAGGAACCTTTCAGAGTCACTCCTGAATGTCCTTGTATTTCTCAAGATCTGACTACTCTGGCTGATGGGAACTGAGCACTGTGTGAGTTCCAGAAATTTTCTGGCTTGCAGCTCCCTAGTTGTTTCCTCAATTGTTTTTCTTTGCCTGCCCTCCTGAAATTTCACTTATGCGTGCCTGAATTTTTATTGATCCAACAAATTAGAGGGATGATTGACCTCCTCAAGACTGGACTCTTTGTCCATTTCGCTCCCCTCTTCCTGGTATTTTGCCCTGAAAATTCTAGCTAGTTTGACTTCCCTGAACTTTAATCTGCTTCTTCTACTCAGCAAGATTGCCAAACTGTTTTATTTTCTTCCCTGTGCAGCAGTCTGAAAATACCCACTGTGCAGAAAAACAAGGTTATTATAAGAATTTTCCTTCTTTTTTCTCCTCCCAGATATCATAGGTGCTGCTTATTGATCAATATCCACAAAATTGTTTCATATACATTTTGTCCAGTTTCCTAGTTGTTTATCATAGGAGGCTAAACAGATGCTCCTCATGTGATGGAGTGGAAATCATACTATGTTTGTGCTTGTACTATTTGTTAACGTGATTCTGATTTTGCAAAAATCTGCCAATAATGTGTTCCCAAGTGACTTAAGAAAGAAAATCTGCTCTAGGGTGATATCTTTCTAGGTTTAAATTTGCTATCAGAGTTAGACTGCATCTTTAACTCAGAATTTAAGAAATCGTTCTAAGGTTCATTCTGATTGTGTAGGCTCAGGTCATGCACTTGCCTCCAAAACTGTCACCGTGCTACAGGACTGCAATGTTTAGATTAACTCAGGGTTGGTCATATGCTACACGCCTGGTATAGATTTTCTAGAGTACAGGGATGGAAGTGAAGCAGGAGAGGAACTCAAAATTAGAATTAAAATGTCTTATTAGAAGGGGCAGACGTGCTGGAGATGTAAATGACCGGTATCCACTGCCAGTGGTAAAGGGCAATCCAGGCAGCTCTTGACCAGCTGAATGAGAATTACCATGGAGTGTCCCCTACTTTCTGGAAGTCTCAGTTTTCTCATCTGCAAAATAATGGGAACACTCTGCAGATTTCTAGATTCTAAAACTCTTTCGCGTTTCATGGTTGGCATCTGGGTTGAGAACACTCCTGTGGCTTTCTTCTTTGTTCCTGAGATTAAAACACGGCCCACAGGGTCCTGCATGTCATGAACATTCACGCTTACAGAAAAGCTGTCTGAAACGTTTGTTCAAACAGCCACCTTCTCCCTGTTCATTGCTCTTTAGCCATTAAGGCTATCTCACAGAATTTTCAGAGGCACAAAAGCCTCCCATTCAGTGTCTCGCAAATGCTTCTCTGCATCCAGAACACCCCTCCTTTACTTCTCCACCTGTTTAACAAAGGTCAGGTTTCACCTTATGTGTCACTTGTTCAAGAAATCTTTTTCAAAAACTCAGTCCTGGCCATAAGATCCCCTTAAGGAGCTATAATTGCCTTCTAACTATATTTATTCATTAATTTTGGCTGCCGCCACATTTAATGTTGCACATTTGCTAGACTGGAAGCTCCATGAGGGAAGGAATGTGTGTCTTTTGTTCACTGGTGTAACCCAGGCCTTACAGAGTACATTGCACATGCTGGATGCTTGGTGACTATTTCACTCCTGAATAATTGCTGAAGCAGCAAACTTGCGGTCCGGTGCAGTCACTAAGTGCACAGGCTGCTGGCTCAAATTCCAGCATCGCTATTTAATAGCTGCGTGACGGGTAAATTACTTAATCTCTCTGTGCTTTGTTTCCTCATCTATAAAAGGGGGATCATCAGAGTATCTGTTTGTGTGCTGTGGGTATCAAATAAGTGTCTAAGGGTTGAGAACAGTGCCGGCCTCCTGCGTACTGTCAGCTGGTATAGGCCATTACAGGTAGTTATCCACCATAAACAGTGAGGCCGGAAGCAACCCCAGCAGCTTCCAGTGTCTCACGGCTCCAGCTTTCCATTTCACACCAGTGAGGCCACACATCAGCATTTCCATGATGACTCATGACATGGGTAGGTCCCTGTACTCAACGGTGATCTAAGCGGGCCTAAAACCTCACATCCCAGACTTTCATCCAATGCTTATGCTCACCTTTTCACTTACCACATGTCAACGCTAAGCCCCCGCAACAGACTGGAATGAACATGGCCTCCCCTTCAGGCTGCAGTGGTGGACGGGGCAGGGACACAGACACTTCTTGTCCAGCTACTTGTGGCTGAAGTGAGCAGGTGAAGCCCAGGGTTTTCAGGGATACCCAGTGGCCACCCTACTTTAGCTCTGGCAAAAAAGCCTCCTCTACCATTGTTTAAAGATGACAAATACTCGGGTTTACAGGCTTTTCCAATGTGCCAGATAGCAGGGGTATAATTAGACATTTCCCAGCCACATGTAGCCGCTTTAATTTTGATGCTGTCTTCATCCTCTCACACAAGCTCAGTAACCTGAAAAATTTAGGCGTTCTCATCTCCTTTTCTAATGATTAGGGAGCATTATCACGGTTTGACAGGAACATCTGATTTTATGCATCTCGTCTCTAGCAACTGCCAAAAGTTTCTAGTTCACATTCAATTGGACTCTTCAAAGCCAGGTTTTGATACTACAGGCATTCCATCACATTTGCCTTAAGATTCACAGCACAGCTCAGGCCAGGCTTTGGTAGTGATTGTTAATGTAAATCTACCCTGGAGACAGAGGCAAGTACAAATTACGGAATGTCAGGGTGCGATTTGATTGTGAATGCTTTTTTTGCTATTATAAATAATGAAGGATGCTGAAGATGGTTCAGCGTATTCTATTGGATATAATTAAAATCCCAAAGGTTGTGGTTTTTAAAAGCTGCATCTGTCTGTTGCCTGCTGGGATTTGGAGGTGACTGGAAGGTTTCAGGGCTGGGCTTTGTTCTGGTCTCCCTCTTTCCCGATTTGTATTTTGTATCCTATTATGTATTTTAGAATAAAACACACATTAGTTGTTTTAAAAGATAAGGTAAGTTTTAATTAGTATAAAACACTTCTCTGAGCTTCGATATTTAAAAAAAACAAGCCCTGTCTTTATCCCCTTTTATTGCAATGCCCACCATAATTTGAAACTCCATTTCCAGCCACGGCCCCACCTCAGCAGTGCCCCTGCCTGACCGAGGTTGGCCGGGCACTGTCCTAGGGATGTGAGGGTGTGGGGTCATCTCATCTCTTGGAGTGCTCATTCGTTCATGTCATAAGAATTAGGTGTTTTAAAGCATTGGTGCTATGTGCAATTGAAAATAGTTTCCCCAGATGCTGGTCCGCTGAGTCCTGCAGACCAGCTGTTTTCCATGACCACAGAATTGAAATTCAACTCTGAGTGGAGACATGTCAGGCGGAGGCTCGCAGCTGTGGAGCAGCACTGAGCCACGTCTGATGCTGGATGTGGTCAAGGCCAAGGGGAGCCCTTGTTTAGCAGTTTCGGAGTGAGGCTGGCTGGCCCGGGAGCCTGTAGGGAAAAGAGCTGCCAACCTGTGCTCTCTGATGGAAACCCTTAGAGAGCAAAGGCAGAATTAAGAATGGGCAGAGGCTGGGTGCGGTGGCTCACGCCTGTAATCCCAGCACTTTGGGAGGCTGAGGCGGGTGGATCACGAGGTCAAGAGGTCGAGACCATCCTGGCCAACATGGTGAAACCCCAACTTTATTAAAAATGCAAAAATTAGCTGGGCGAGATGGCATGCGCCTATAGTCCCAGCTACTCAGGAGGTTGAGGCAGGAGAATTGCCTGGGAGGCGGAGTTTGTAGTGGGCTGAGATCCCACCACTGCACTCCAGCCTGGTGACAGAGCGAGACTCTGTCTCAAA
>NW_016107540.1:3438876-3452994 GCF_001604975.1 Cebus imitator | reverse complement strand
AAAAAAAAGAAAAAAGAAAAAAAAGAAAAGAAAGAGAAAACAAGGAATGGCTGGAGTTCTAGGAGAGTCCAAGGAGGCTCTTGGCCCAAAAATGTCTCATAGATATTGTCCATTTTAAGAATATATTAACAAAAAATGCATGTAAATCACACTGTTATTCAGGAATCTGTCTCATAATATTGGTAAACTGGCTCGTTTTAAAGAAAACATTTTTTAAAATCCCCCTGAATTTGCCCCCCATCTATTTAGGTCTGCTATAGCGTGTGGTCCCAGGGCACCGTAAGGATGGCTGAGTGGGAGTTCCAAATCTCTCCATCCTTTGGTCCCGCCTCCTTTCTACTTCTACAAGTGATGTTTGCAGAGGGAGCATCACGTTTCTAGGTTCTCTGAGATCCTTCTCTCTCTTCCTAGGGGAAGTGTAAATTTGGGCAGGAGCAGGTGAGTGCACGGAGGAGGTCCATGGGCAGATGGTAGGGGTAAGGAGCAGCAGTTGGCAAGGGAGACCTCGCTGGGCACCCTGGATGCTGAAGGGTGCTTTCATGGGGGTGTGAGACTAGGAAGGGGTTGGAGCCCTGGCACTCCCGGCAGGCTTCAGCAGGGCTCTGTGTTGAGGAATTTTCTCTCTGGGAAACCTGCAGGTTCCTGCCAATCCTCACCCCTCCTTATTTCAGGATCCGCTGGCCTCTCTCCTCTTGTTGGGTTATGGACAGCATGCCTCTCAATTAGTAACTAGTTCAGGGATGCCTGCTTCCTCTCCTGACAAAGAGAAGCCTTCAAGTCATTCGCAGCCTTTGAAATAGCAAAGGCACAAAACGTTCGGCTGTTATTTTATCTTTGGAGTCAAGAATGTGGCCACGAGTTTTGCAGCTGTGAATTCCGGCACATGCAAGAGGAAGGTTTGAATTATGGGGTCTGCAGCTCCCTGTCTTCAATCAGGGGACGGAGTGCGGGCGGCACATGGCTGTGCCTTCTGGCTCTGTTGCACCTACAGTCTGGGCCCTTTTGCCTTGACTCTAGTTATGGGCCCTCCACATTCTTCTTTCTGGACTTACTGTGAAGCCTAGCAGGTCAGGCCTCAGAAGGATGTACTGAGCATGATGCCAGGGACCCTCCACCTCCCTGCCCTGTTTCCTCTCTTCATCCTCAGATATGGAGGCATTGTTCTGGGCCCGGGTGCCTCCATCAGGAAAGCAGAGAGATGATGCTCAAACCTCCTCCGCACAGGGGATAGCTGGTGCTATCGAGGAGAGGCTGAGCCCTGGGGGCTGTTCCACACAGCCAGCTTCCGCAAGGTGCAGCCTCCCCTTCTGCAGAGCAAGGACGTCATGGTGTTTAAATGGGCCATAGGTGGTCTAGATGCTTGGCCAGGTGACTGGCTGGTGCTGATGAGTTGTTGGCTTCCCTGCTCTTATTTATTTGGCAGCTACTATTGGTGCTTATTCTGGGTCAGGCACCAGGAAGACAACAATGAGCAAGACAGTCTCCTGTTCCTCACGGAGGAAAACAGGTGATAAACAAACAGATCTGTGAGGGATTTCAGGAGCGATGAGCTCTGCAAAGAGCACAGCGCAGGGGGATGGGATGAGAGTGGCTGGGCAGGGGTGTGGGCCACCAAGGTGACCTTGGGGAGGGCAGTGGGGAGAGCACCTGAGAAGAGGTCCCATCTACCCTCACATCTTCCCATCATCTAATGCAGGAAAAATGGTTAAAGTCCTAGAATGCCAGCCAGGGCCTGGTCACGTGACAGGAGGTTGGCCAGTCAGGTTCTCCTGATGAGGATTTGATCCTGGAAGGAACAGCAGTTAGGAAATGAAGTTTGGAAGTGAGGGGAACCCCAAACCTTATTCTCCAGCTTTCCCAAATGCAATGGAAGCCCCCTGAGAGCTTAGGCTCAGGCTAGCCAGAGCGGTATGTATCTGTATTGGGCAACACACGACATTGACTGAGGAAAAATTACTAAGAAATTATTCTTTGGGGGGAAAAAGGCATAATGTAGAAAAATGTGGGCACTAAAATTGTAAACAGTGTCAGCAGTACTCCCAAGCCAGGTCGGGTGGGAAAGGGGAAAATTGTGATAAGATTCTTACCTTTCTTGGAGAGTGGAGGAAATAATCAACTATGATCAATTCTCATTGTGGAACAAAACGTACGCTCTTAGGTTTGTGAAAATATTAGAAGTAAACATAAAGCAAAGGGAGACACAAGTCTGGTTTGAAAACAATAGCCAATCATTTTTGTATTTATAAGACAAATACCAAAATTAAATTACACAAACAGGTTAAAAATGGGGATGGGCAAAGAGGTAAAAAGTGTTTTAGAAAATGAAGCTGAAAGTTATATGACCATAAAAGTAAAATCTAGGCAAAAAGCCAATACATGAATCAAAGAGGTGCATTTTCTATTGATGAAAGTGATATTCCTCTATATATTTAAAACTTTAATCAACCAACACAATGACATTGAAATCTATGTAACTCAAAAGCTGTTACGTAAAAATGAGTAAAAATATAGAATTTAAAATTTTCTGAACTATCTAATCAGAAAAAAATAAAAATTTTATATTTATGTCACATGTATTTTTAGAACATAATTACAACAGAAAAAAATATATACCCATGGGATATTTGTAGAAACTTACCATGTCACAAAGAAAAGATCAACGTACACTCCGAAGAGCAGAAATCAAAATTGTAAAAGAATAAAGACAAGTTAGCTAACGATTTAACTAAAGAAGCTATGAAAATGAATAGCAAAATAAAACAAAGTCAAAAGTGCAAATGTAATGGAATAGAACAGTAAAATTACGGTAGGCTTGATCAAGAAAGCCATAATTAGGCTATTTGAGAAGATCAATAAAATAGAAAAATCCTTGACAAGTCTAATAATAAAAGTGAAGGAAAGCGGGAAGAGAGAGAGAAACAAAAGGAGAGAGAAAGAGAGACACGCACTGATAAAACCACAAACGGTGACTATCAGGTATAAGAAAGACGTTTTAGGTCAGGGGGCAGCAAAAATTTTCTGTAAAAAACCAAAGTAAATATATCTGGCTTTGTGGGCCACATACAGTCAATGTTTCAATTACTGAACTCTGCCGGTGTGGTTCAAAAACCACCATAATCATTAATAAATGCACGGGTGTGGCTATATTCCAATAAAACTTTATTTACAAAAGCAGATGATCTACTAGATTTGATGTGAGGGCCATAGTTTGCTGATGCTTTTTTGGGGGGGGTTGGGGCGGGGGAGCATGTGGTCAAGATGGCTCTGTAAAATATACACTTTGACACAAGCCGTTGTGTTCCAAATTTCTCGTAATGATAGATGAAACATAAAAAGAGAAAACTAAAACATTCAAATTCAAAACAAGATAAATAATTTCATGAGCCGGAAAAATAGACAAGACCCCAGACAGAGCTGCAAAGCATGGCAGTGCTGAGCAGGGCTGCGGTGGAGGTTTGACGGCTTGCTGGGTCTGAGAGTGGGCTCATGTGGCTGGGAATTCAGGGAATGTCCCCGCAGGAAGCTAGACTTGCTCCACTGGAGACGAAGTCGGAAGTGAGCACTCTTATTAGGGAGAAAATCATAAGACCTCTGCTACATACTGGACTATTGTCACTTCTCAAAGAGGTTAATACATGCCAGAGCCTTCTTGAGAACTGGGGCTATTTTTGGTTGTAATGATCAGGGAAGTCCTTCTAGTCTTTAAGCAGAGGAGCAAGTAGTGCTACACCTTCCGCCACTCACAAATCTGCAAAATTCATCTGTTCTGAATGTCTCCACAGACTAAATACCTAGAATTTCTATATACCTAGAAATTCATGGTATTTTAGAATATGATAATACAGGAAAGTTTTTACAAGATAAAATTCCCATCAACGTTGCAGGAGATTGTTAGGGAAAGAGAAGCTTATGTGGGAACAGAAAATTCTTGTCAATCTTTTTTTGTTAAGGGGCTTAAAACTACACAGCTATTTTCTCTTAGTTTCCATGGGTCAAGAGTCCAGGTACCATGTGGCTGAGTCTTCTGCTCACCATCTAATTTAGTCAACAATCTAGGTGTTGGTGGGATTGCATTCCTTTCCAGAGGTTGTGGTCCTCTTCCCAGCTCGTGTGGTCACTGGCAAAATTCGAATTTGGTTTCTTGCTGTTGTAGGACTGAGGTCCCTGTTTTCTTGCTCAGTGTTATCCAGGGGCTGCTCTTGACTCGTAGAGGTTGGCTGTATCCTCGCTCACTCACAACATGACAGCTTAGTAACTACAAGGCCTGCAAAAGAATCTCTGTACCTATTCATTTGTAAAAATAGATGTGTTGTCTGTTTGCTTTTAGCTAGGGAAGGAAAAGAGCATGTGTGCTCCCCCTCCTTCCTGGGCCATGCCATGCCATCACTTGCGGAGTGACTTCCACGCTTTCTCCTAACAAAGCCCAGCTCATTCGTGAGAATATCATGGAGCTCCTCTCTTTTTCACTTTGACTGTTTGTAGTTGGTCTTGATGCGTTCTCACCACTATAATTAAAATCGTTTCCTCCTTTCTCCATCCATACAAACAAATGTGCTCTGTTATTACTTATCCTGTCAATTACTTTTAATCTGTGTCCATCATATCTCCACTGTTTCCTTTTCTTGTGCTTCTTGTGCAGAAATGGGCTAATTTTTAAACTTTTTTCTCAAGGATTTTGCTCTGCACATACTTTCCCTTCTTTTCTGCAAGACTCCAATTATATGCATATTATAACTTTTGATATTGTCCCAGAAATCCCTAAGGCTGTATTCATTTTCTTTTTAATCTTTTTTTCTCTCTGATTTTCAGACTGAATAATTTCTATTAATCTATTTTAAAGTTACATGACTTCTTAGGGTAATTTCTTATTCTGCTATAAACTTTACCTCATGTTTGCTTTTATTTCAAATGTTATATTTTTTTTATTTTAGAATTCCTATTTTTACAATTAATTTCTATTTCTTGGCTGTGATCGCCTATCAGTTAATTAAGTACAATCATATTTTCACTTAGATAATTGAGGAGAGTTTTAGTGACTAATACCTTCACCCACTTGTTACAGTATTTAGGTCATCCTGAGCTGCTCTCTGATGCTTGTCTTTTCTCTCTTATTCTTTAGATGTTGAGTAATTTTGTATCACAGCCTGGACATTGTGAATGTTATGCTGAATTTTATTACATATAAGACCCTGAATTTTATTATAGCCCTTCATAGGCTTGACTTTTGTTTAGAAGGTAAATAACTTGGTTAGATTCAACCTGCAAACTATCCCTTGGGAAGCAACTCTCATCTCAGGTCTGTTCTTTCAGACCTGGCTGGACTCCCTGAAGTCTGTCCTGAACATGTGCTTCAAGGGTCAGCCAGAGACTTGGCCAGACAGGGCTCATGGCTCCCTTTCTCTGGCTCTTTCCTTTTTGAGATACCCTCTCACTTTCCAAAGGCCCTGGTTATGCTGAATTCTACCCTCTGGTTCTTCCTTAGAAAGCTGGCATGAAGGTTTTCTACTGGAGTTTTAGCCAGTCTGCAGCATGTAGACAGAGGCTGCCCTCAGACTAGAAGTTGTGGAAATAAGACATTCAGATTTGAGAGCAAAATAGTGGACTGGAAAACGCTACTTCTTGTCTTGTACACAAAAACAACTAAAGCAATGAACAAGTGATAACTTTTTGATGAAAATAACTGAAGGAGAGCACCGGAGTACATCAGAGGAGTAACAGAAACCCTGGTGAGCACAGAAACTCAGAATGGAGGATGGAAGGACACTCCAAGCCTTCAGAACCCATGTCCCATCTGTAATCATCTGGGACCCAGAAGGAACTTCTCCCTGCAGGGAAAAGGGTCAGCAAGAGGATCCCGGCAAACCTTGTCAACACGCTGAATGTTATATTAGTTTGTTTTTGCATTGCTAGAAAGAAATACCTGAGACTGGGTCATTTATAAGAAAAGAGGTTTAATTGGCTCACGGTTCTGCAAGCTATACAAGCATGGTGCCAGCATCTGCTCAACTTCTGGGGAGGCCTCAGGGAGCTTTTACTCATGGCCAAAGGTAAAGCTGGAGCCTGATGCCACACGGCGAAAGCAGGAGCAAGACAGAGGTGGGGGAAGTTGTCATGCTTTTTAACAACCAGATCTAGTGAGAACTCAACATGAAGACAGCACCAAGCCATGAGGGGATGCATCCTCGTGACCAAGCACCTCCCGCCTGGCCCCACCTCCAACATCAGTGCTTACATTTCCACATGAGATTTGGGCAGGGACAACATTCAAACTATAGCAGACATCTGCAGCTCTCACTGCTACAGGCTCCAAGTTCAGCTGAGGGAGCTACCTGGAGTCCACATAGCTATGCTCCTCCCAGAGAAGGAGCCAACACTGCCCATCCCTGTGTCCCATGCGGCCACTGTGCCACATCATCTTGGCACTGGAACTGCTGCATCTTGCTTCAGAGGTGAGCGACCACAGCACCCTTTCATCCCTGAGGCCAAGATGCTGATAGATCAACCCAAAAATGTCCTTCCTGAGGCATAAATTGTCAAGTCAAAGACAACAAGAAAAATAGAAAGAGAAAAGTGTCAAGTCACATACAAGGGAATAATTATTAGACTAACAGTAGGGTTCTTTGCAGAAGCCTTACAAGCCAAGAGAAAATGAGATAATATATTCAAAGTGATGAAAGAAAAAAGCTTGTCAGCCAAGGATACTGCTATACTCAGCAAAGCTATGCTTCAGAAATGAGGAAGAAATAAAGTTTTTCACAGACAAAAACTGAGGAAATTCATCACCTAATGATACACCTCAAGGAACTAGAAAAGGACTTATAAGAAATTCTGAAGAGAATCTTACAACTAGAACAAAAAGATGATAATCATTATTATGAAAACTAAACAGGACTTAAAAGAAATTCTGATGGGAATCCTATAACTAGAAGCATAAAAGATGATAATCATTACCATGAAAATACGCAGAAGTATAAAACTCACAGGTAGAGCAGATATACAAAGAGACAAAGAATCAAGCCATATATTATTACCATCAAGCCATATTACTCCTATAAACCCCCAAACCACAATGATAAATATTAATTGAAGAAGAAAGGAACAAAGGATATACAAAACAAGCAGAAAATAATGAATAAAATGACAGTATCAGGTCCTCACCTATCAATAATAACCCTGAATATAAATGGATAAATTCCTTACTTAGAAGATATAGACTGGTTGAACGGATTTTTAAAAGTTACCCAACTATATGCTGCCTAAAAGAAACATCACCTGAAAAGACACACAGACTAAAAGTGAAGGGATGTAAAAGGATATTCCATGCAAACAGAAGCCAATAGCAAGCAGGAGTAGCTATATGTACATCAAATAAAAGAGACTTTAAATTAAAAACTGTAAAAGAGACAGAGGTGGTCATTGCATTATGATCAAGGGATCCATTCTGCAGGAGGCTACAACAATTTTAAATATATATGCACCTAACAGCAGTGCACCCAGATATATAAAACAAATATTAATAGATCTAAAGGTAGAGATAGACTCCAATAAAGTAAGAATTGAAGACTTGAACACCCTCTCAACATCAGACAGGTGACAGAAAGCCAACGAAGAAACATTGGACTTAAACTGTACTGTAGACAAAATGGACCTAACAGACAATTGCAAACATTTCATTTAGCAACTGCAGAATGTGGTCTATCTTCCATCAGAATAGACCACATGGTAGGACACAAAAGATGTCTCAACACATTTAAGAGAACTGAAATCATATTGAGTATCTTTTCTGACTACAATGAACGAAAACTAGAAATCAATAAGAGGTACTTTGGAAAATGTACAAAGATATGGAATTTAAACAACAAGTTCCTCAACAACAAATGGGTCAATGAAGAAATTAAGAAGAATTTTTTTTAAAGTCTTATAAATAAAAATAGAAACACAATTTACCAAAACTTAGGAGATACAGCAGAAACAGTATTAAGAGGGAAGATTAGAATGATCAACTCCTACATCAACAAAAGTAGAACAATTTCAAATAAACAACCTAATGATACATTGCAAGAAACTAGAAAAGCAAGAACAAACCAAACCCCAAATTAGTAGAAGGAAAGAAATAATACAGATCAGAAAAGAAATAAATGAAATTGAGACTAAATGCAAAACAAAAGATCAATGACCCAAAAAGTTTTTTTGTGTGTGAAAATATAAAACCAACAGATCATTAGCTAGAATGACCAAGAAAAAAGAGAAAATACCCAAATAAATAAAACTAGAAATGAAAAAGGAACAATTACAACTGATATCACAGAAATATAAAGGATCATTAGAGACTGTTATGAACAACTATATGCTAACAAATTTAAAAACCTAGAGGAAATGGATAAATGTCTGGTTACATACAACCTACCAAGATTGAACCAAGAAGAAATAAAGAATTTAAACAGACCAATTATCAGTAATGAAATAGAATATATAATATAAAGTCTCACATTTTAAAAAGTCCAGGAGTGGGGGCATCACACTACCTGACTTCAAACTATATTGTAAGCCTGTAGTAACCAAAACAGCATGGTAATGGTACAAAAGCAGACATATAGGCCAACAGAATAGAATAGAAAACTCAGAAATAAAGCTGCATGTATATGTTTTTTAAAAAAATTGTATTTATTTATAAATTGCATTACTGGTGAATTATATTTTAGGACAGTAGAGTGGCAATTTAAAATAGTTATTTAACAATGGGGTGGTTTACATGATAGGCATGAGAAGGTCGCCTTATGAAGCTTCATGTCAACTAATAATGAAGAACACACACACAAAAGCACACACATGGGAATAACCAAGAAACTTGTCGTCTAGCTCCTGAATCAGAGGTTTCTCCATTTTCAATACCAGCAGAAGTCTTGAACCATTAGTATGACATGGGATCTTGGACTGGGACTATCAAGGGGCAAGATGAGGACAATGACAAATTTATTAAACAGCAGGAGGTAGAGAGAGGGACAGAGAGAGAAAATCTTTCCAACTCAAAATGTATGTGAAAAAAATTTGTAACTCTTGGACAAATTTCACAATAGAAAATCCTGATAATCAATTCAACCTGGTAAAATTAGTTTTGGTGAAATGAAATGAATAGTCTGACAAATACTTCAACATGAGTTTTTGGAATTGCCTAGAGTTATAACTGTAGATATACATAATAATATAAACTATGACTGAAATCAGATAGAAATTATAAATATAATTTTGTATGCAAAAATTAGACATCCTGTAATTGAAAAATATGGTCACTGGAATGCCTGTGCTGACAAAAGATATGAATCCTGAAAACATTTTCTGACTTTTCTACAGCTTCTCACAATTTGCCGAGTTCCACCTGGTAAGGGCAGACAGAGATAAAGAGAGCAAGGGAGAACATCCTCCTCAAAGATTCCCCTGCTTAATTTTCCTAGAAAAATCTACTGAAAAGAGAGTTGGCATGAAACCCTGACCTTTATTATGAAATTATTCCTGGATGTGAATATTTAGAATTTCTACCACAGCAAACAATTCTCCCCAGTTAGGAAATTGGTTCTAATGACAAACAGTCCTTTTTCTGCAAATGAAAGACTTTGTAGCTTCTACATAGTGTCCTTCACAGTTAAAAACACAGGCTTTAGGTCCAGGTAGACCTGGGTTTGCTTCCAGCTTTGCCTTTTACTCAGCATGAGGTTGTGGACAGTATTTATGTGCTCTGTATTTTCTTATCTATTAATGGGGACATTGACTACCAGTTAGCTTGTAGAGACACTGAGGACTAAAGAAATAATGCATAGGAAGACTTTTTTTTTACAAACTTGCTTTCAGTCCAGGTAGAAACTCTCTTACTCAGGGTCAAGCTGGAAGGCCTTGGGCATTGCTACCTGCTTGAGCCTTTTGCGTGACAGGAATGGATGCCAGCACTGTTCATTTACCTTTTACTTGGTACTTAATCCAGGTTTGTCAAGGACCCCCAGGTAGATGCAACCAAACCCGCCTGAGAAGATGCCTGCTGAATAAAGCCCTCACCATCCCCTTCACTGTTTCCAATTGTTTGTATTTTGATAATCCCACAAGCTCACTTCAGACTTTCACTATTTAAAAAGTGTTCTGTTAAGCAATGAGAAGTCACGTGCACGTTAGAGAGCTGATTTCTGAAACTGAGAGTTGGCTCTGGGTGCTGGCATTGGCCGTGTAGATGTGGAAGCAGGTACCTGCCTGGGGGGCACAGGGCTGGTCCATGCACAGTTCTCTGGGAAGAGTTTGAGGACTTCTCTGTGACGGGTGCCATCCCATTTTAATTACCACCAAGCTTGCTTGGCAGTGCATCCTTTCTTGGCAGCATGTGAAGAAAATAATTTTGCAAACTGGAAGGCAGACTGGTGGCTGAATTCTTCTTTACAAAAGAGACTCTATGGCGCCCAGAGGGAAATGACATTTTAAGCTTGCCACAGGGTACCATGTCGCACAGAGAAAGACATTTCTCCGTGCGACTTTGTGCTCCACAAAGCATTGGGAAATTCAAGGCACACGTGAGAACAAAACTCTCTCAGTGGGGAGTGATTTGCGATTCCATCCTTGGGCCTGAAGGAAAACCTTGAGCTGACCACAGTTTGCATTGATTTCATTTTCCCAGAATCCTGTACTGGTGACACTGACAGGGGTTTGTCCTTCTCCACCTGCCTCTGCCAAGCGCTTCTTGGCCGGACTCTGCCTCTCCATAGCACCTGGGGCAGTCTGGACTCCCAGAGCGTGGGAGAGCTTTGTCACTTGCCTTACACAGATAACATAAATAAAATGTTTTCCAAAGCAGACAGACACTGGGGTAATTCTTTTGGAACACTTAGTTCATGATGTTCCAGTAAGTTGTTGCATCAGTGGAGAAGAATGGTGCAGGGCACAAGGGAAAACTTAAAAAAAAAAAAAGTACAAGAGTGAGTTGAGGCAGAGTAGCAAACGTCAGAACAGCCACAGCCAACCCATGGTCACAGATCATTGTCAGCCTGTGGAGGTCCCCACTGTGGAGGGAGAGAAGGGCTCCCTGCATATATCTCTGTCCTGCCATGCATGCTCCTAAGACACTTGGAGTGATTTGGAGGCCAATAAACCGGTGAGACACCCCAGATCATTTAAGGGCTGGAGGAAAGAAATGAGTATTGAACTCAATGATCTTTTAAAAGTCAGGAATAAACTTACATAATTCCCCTTCAGTCCCCTAATTGATGGCAAAGGTGTGGGAAAGAGCTTGGCAGAAAGTGTTATGAAGACTTCCTGAGTCTTCTCCTCAGTTTCCTTTGTACGCTGCAAAGCTAGACTGAATGAGCACCCAGAGGCGGGAGGGGACTCCTGTAGGTCAGGAAGCCGGTTTCAGTGGCTTGAGTGACTGGTCTAAGTCCCTATTGTGAGTGAGACTGATGGGGATGCAGGACAGACCAAGGTCAGTCTAACCTCCACGGGCCTTCCGCACTCACCAGGCTGGGTCAGGCAGTGAAACTAGGGCTCAGTCACTTTGCCTTATTTCACTTTTCCTGGACCTGCGATGCAGCCACTCCTGCATGATTAAGGAAATTCTCTCTTACGCTTTTCTAGTAAATTTGTGTTGGGGCTAAAGGTGTTTATCTGGGCCATTCCCTTTGAACAGTATGTTGGTGATTTTTACCTTGATATTAGGTAGAAAATGGATTTCTTGCTTTCTTAATGGAAAGAGACAGGTGCAGTAGAAAACACGTTTCAGTCTTAAAACTTCTGCAGCGCCTCCTGCCAGTACCGATGGTTGGTTCATCCCCATCTGGCAAATAACACAGGTGGCTTCAGGGGAGCAGGGAGGCTGTGTGGGAGCCCTGCTTGGGCGATAAAACCCAGGCCTCGGAGGCAGGCACTTGGAGCCCACACACTGGCTGGGGCAGCCTACAGTATGTTGCCTGATGTTTCTGAGTCTCCCTTTCCTCATTTACAGAATGCAAACTGTACTAACAGCACCTATTGCACAGAGTTATTGGGAGAGTTAACGGTCATAGAGCTGAGTCTAAGTTTTGCCCCTAGCCCGTGCCTGTGTGTGAGCTCTACTGTATTAGTATTGGTGATCATACAAATATTGGTATTTGCATGGCTGGAGGTATTTGATAGCAGCAAATCCCTAATTCTGAGAATAAGACCAGCCAGGAAGCTTCTCTGTGAGGGTCTGTCCACAGGAGGAGGAAGTCTGGCCCAGGGGCAGGGCAAGGATGCAACAGAAAGACCAAATGCCCCCACTGGAACCCATGCCCGACTCCAGGGGAAGCAGGAACTTCTATGAATCTGCTTCTGCCTATGTCAGAAGTGCCTGTATGACTTGCTAAGAAGGCCAGGCAGATGAACCAGCTTGTTCAGGCTCTGTCAGCACACCCGATGGGCAGATGTCTGCATTGAATCCAGGGTGAGCCCCAATCTCAGGTTCCCCTGCCCAGCCCTGTGAAGCCCATGCAAGAGGGTGGGGCTGAGGCTGGAACAGGGAGCGCTGCAGAGCTGTGCAGAAGAATGGTTTTCTGTAGGAAAAAGGGAGCAGCAGGAAGATCTAACTGGTGGTGTTTGTATACGATGTATATACCTCAATTATAGTTCACATAATCCCAGCAATTTTATGTGTTTTAGCCTCAACACAAGCCACCTCAGGAGGCTGAGGTGGGGTGGATCACTTGAGATCAGGAGTTTGAGACCAGCCTGACTAACATAGTGAAACCCTGTCTCTATTAAAAATAAAAAAATTAGCCAGGCATGATGGTGCACACCCATAATCTAGCTACTTGGGAGGCTGAGGCAGGGAAATCACTTGAACCCAGGAGGCAGAGGTTGCAGTGAGCCAAGATCATGCAACTGCACTCCAGCCTGAGCAAGAGAATAAGACTCTGTCTCAAAAAAANAAAAAAAAAAAAAAAAAAAAAAAAAAAAAAAAAAAAAAAAAAAAAAAAAAAAAAGACTAAAAGGGAAAATTGTGTGATGTGCAACTCTAAGAGGGCAAGAGAAATATTTACCCTGATCTCCATGTGACTAAAGGAATTCAGTGAGAAGTCATAGAACGCTGGCAGAGGAAATACACTCTTTATTCTGTGCTCAATGAAAATTTTAAATTCCTTCAACATGTTGCTGATGAAAGTTATTCTTTCCATATGCACAGTGTTTGAAATACACCTAGCTATTTAATACCCACACTCTCCTCATCACTTTGGCAGACTTTGGAGATGCCACAAAATTCTCACAAAAATTAAGATGTGTTCTAACAGTAACTACTTAAAAGAGTGAGGGAAAAAAATATTTCTTACTAAAGTAGTGTGGGCCGGGTGTGGTGACTCACGCCTGTAATCCCAGCACTTTGGGAGGCCGAGGCGGGTGGATCACGAGGTCAGGAGATTGAGGCCATCCAGGCCAACATGGTAGAACCTGTCCCTACTAAAAACACAAAAATTAGCTGGATGTGGTGGTGGGTGCCTGTAGTCCCAGCTACTCAGGAGGCTGAGGGAGGAGAATTGCCTAACCCAGGAGTCAGAGGTTGCAGTGAGCTGAGATGGCACCATTGCACTCCAGTCTGGTGACAGTGTGAGACTCCATCTCAAAGAAAAAAAATAGTGTGAGTATTGGGTACTAGGGGTCAGGAAAACATTTCACCGCTTTGATGGCAGGAAGACTATTGGTGCACATGGGCTTTCAATCTCATATTCATTTTCACCCAGACTTTTTATGGATGTTTATGTGAGTCTGTGTTTCTATCTCTAGATAGATGTACATGAATAAACGAGTTTTGACCATTCTAAGGGATTTAGTAGAAGGCTGTTGTGTTAGGCAGTGCTTGCATTGCTATAAAGAAAAACCTATCTGGGCATGGTGGCTCATGCCTGTAATCCTAACACTTTGGGAGGCCGAGGTGGGCGGATCAGCTGAGATCAAGAGATTGAGATCAACCTGGCCAACATGATGAAACCCCATCTCTACTAAAAATACAACACTTCGTTGGATGTGGTGGCAGGCACCTGTAATCCCAGCTACTTGGGAGGCTGAGGCAAGAGAATCACTTGAATCTGGGAGGCAGAGGTTGCAGTGCACCAAGATAGTACCATTGCACTCCAG
>NW_016107540.1:3405716-3438770 GCF_001604975.1 Cebus imitator | reverse complement strand
GAGCCTAGGTAATTTATAAGAGGTTTCATTAGCTGATGGTTCTGCAGGCTTACGGGAAGCATAGCAGGGGCATCTGCTCGGCTTCTGGGGAAGCCTCAGGGAGCTTTTACTCACAGCAGGTGAAGGGGGAGCAGGCACCTCACGTGGCAGGGCAAGAGCAAGAGAGAGAGTGGGTGGGGAGATGCCACACACTTAACCAGATCTCCAGAGGACTCACTACCATGAGGACAGCACCAAGCAATGGGAGGTCCACCCCGCCGAGCCAAACACCTCGGATCTTTCTCAGAAGAAAGGGGGAGATCAGAAGCCGGAGAGAGGAAAAAAATCAATAAACGATCGCTGTAGTCAAGGAGTCTAGAACGCATGAAAGAGTACACGCACCAAGTTACATGCAGACAACACAGGGCACAGGTGCCCCTTGTGGGACTGTCTTTCTTAGTATTTTTAAACCTTGACCATGCACATTTCAGCCTTTTCTCTTGTCAAGTGGGAGGGAATAGCACGCCCCGCTCCTCATCCTTATCACGCCTGGCACGAGTAAAGTTGCACAATAGTCATTCTAGGAGTGATGGTAGGGCTTTGAGCTTTAGGTAATGTGAGACGATTTTGCCCAACTCTGTACTTTACAAATTAGTTGACAAAGGGCTTCCAATTTGTTCAAGGATTCACAGGGTCACAACCACCCTCCTTTCTGCTCTCTGAACCCCAGAGCATTTTTGTTTTCACCTCAAGCAGACAAAAACTTGGTACATGTTATAACTGGGCATTTTCAATCATGCTTGGCATGTTCTGCAAAAACTTCACACTTCATTTGATGACTTCTGACCTCTTTCTCTTAAGGCCGGCTTTTGAGACACTTTATCTCTGGCCTTGTGCAGTTGCACTGTGATTTGTCTAGGTGTAGACTTCCTTAATTTTCCTTCTAGGGATGCACTGGGCCTCTGAAATGGGTGGATTCAGGTCTACGCTGGGTAGAATGACGTTCCCCCACCAAAATACAGGTCTGCCTGGAACTTCAGAGTGCATGACCTTATTTGAAAACAGGGTCTTTGCAGCTGTAATTAAAGATGAGATCATCTTTTGGTGAGCCCTCAATCTTTTATGAAAAGTAAATCTTGTCATTGACGATCATGGATTTTCAGCTAAGGCGATTTCTAAGCAAAGTGTTGAAGGCATGTCCTGGTTTCTCCTTGGTGCTTAGACTTAAATGTGGGAGGAATGACTCGGATCTGAGAAGGAAACAATAAGAAAAGGAATTGCCGGGAGCCATCAGGAGCTGGAAGAGGCCTGGATGGGTACTTCCCTAGAACATTCAGAGGAGTGCTGCCCTGCTGGCCCCTCAAGTGTGGACTTCAGCCCCCAGAAATGTGAGAGAAGACATTTCTGTTGTTTTAAGCCACCAAGCTTGTGATAATTTGTTATGGCAGCCCTAGCGGACTACAACAATGCCTTTCAGTGGCTCAGGAAATGTCTCAGTCATTACCTCTTTAAATATTTGTTCAGCCTCATTTCCTCTCCCTTCCTGCTGGGACTCTGAGTAGATGTATGTGAGTTCTTTTTACTTGTCCCAATCTCTTTTCACTTTCTCTCTCCCTCCCTCTCTCTTATTTGCAAATGAAACATATAGAGATCATGTCTCTACATTCTCTTCCTCATCAGATCATAAATTCTGTCTTTAGCTGTGTCTAATCTGTTAGATCTCTCCGCTGAGTTTTAATTTGGGTTTTCCTCTCTGCAGAAGAGCCAGCCATAGGAGAGCAGGGAGCGCTGCATCCAGCAGAGGCAAAGCTCCAGTGAAGACGCCCAGGTGGGAGCCAGCTCGGCGTGCTAGGGCAGAGCTTCTCAGACCCACCCAGTCTTAGCCTGCTCAGGCTGCTGTGAAAAAGACACAGATAGGGTGGCTGAAACAACAGGAATGCACTTTTTCCTGGTCCTGGAGGCTGGAAGTCCAAGATCAAGGTATAAACAGGGGGGTTTCTCCTGAAACCTCACTCCTTGGCTTGCAGATGGCCATTTTCTCCCTGTGTCCTCATGTGGCCTTCTCTCCATTTGTGTCTGTGTCCTTTTTAAAAGGACAACGGTGCTACCAGATTAGGACCCATCCTAATGACATCATTTAACCGTAATTACCTCTTTAAAGGTCTATCTGAAACACAGTCACACTGGGCTTAGGGCTTCAGTGTATGAATTTTGGGGGAGATAATTGAGTCTATTTAACACTGTCAAATGCGCATTGCCAGGCACAACCCCAGAATTTCTGAGGCAGCAGGTCTGGGATGAGATCCGAGAATTTGCATTTCTAGCAAAGTCCCAGAGGATGCTGATGATGCTCCTCCAGGGATCCCAGTTTGAGACATATTTTAAAGTTTCCAGGAAGGCCACAGAGGCAGCAGGAGAGAGAGCACTGGAGATGAGGCACGATATGGCTGTGCAGACTCGGCAGGGTCTTAGGGCAAAGGTGAGGGTCTGGGTGTTTTTCAGAGGGTGGAAACCACGGGAGGGGAGGACCAGGGAGCGCATTTCACAGAGCCACATGACAGTGCCCCATAGAGAAGAGCTTATAGGTGACAAAGGGTCCAGATGTGAAACTGAGGCAAGGGGTCCTGGCTGCAAGGCTGGAGCCTGACTGGGTGGTGAAGAAGCCATGGGAGAGGTGGACAGAGTCAGGGTATGTTTGGAAGACAGAGGCTCAACAGCTTGCTGGTTCCCTGGCTGGAAGAATCAGGTGAAGAAGAAGTAGAAATTAAGGGTATGTCTTAGGTATGGAGCATGGGCATCTGAGTAAAGGCTGATGCTGTTAACTGCAGTGGGAAAGACTGGCATAGCATAAAGTGGAGACTTCCGGCTTGGGCACACAAGGTCTGAGATACCATAGGAGGTGAGAGGCTGGGTGTGGTAGCTCATGCCTGTAATCCCAGCACTTTGGGAGGCCAAGGCAGTAGATCACGTGAGGCCAGGAGTCGAAGACCAGCCTGGCCAACGTGGTGAAACCTTGTCCCTACTAAAAATACAGATACAACCCGTGGGAAGCAGAGGTTGCAGTGAGCCGAGATCATGTCACTGCACTCCAGCCTGCAAAATAGGTCTGAGATGTTACAAGATGTCCTGGCAGATTCCAGTCTTGAGTCCAGGCTGGAGAGGGATGCTGGGGAAGGGGATCTGAAGAGCTATGGGTCCAAGTAAGCCAGAGCACCAAGGCAGAGAGTGAGGGCTGGGATGGAAGAAAGGCCTGGAGGGAGCCCTGGGCATCCAGCACCCAGAGGGTGAGGAGGGGAGAGGAGCTGCCAAAACATGGGAAAACAGGGGAATGTGTCAACCAGCAAGGCCTTTTAAGAGAACGGGAGTGGCCAGATGCATGCACAGCCCTTAAGGGATAGATTAGGATGAGGACTCAACCCATGGGCGGGCTGGACACCCAGCCACGTAGGCTGTAGCACATGTGGAGACCAATGCCAGCAGTGGCCAGAAGCATGAGATTTGGCATCAAGGAGATTTGTGTGTAAGCAATAACTTCTGCTCCTGTTAGCCACATGATTTGAGAAAATTATTTAGATGACCCGAGCCTCACTCTCGACATGAGGAACATCACATTCCCTTCGATAAAATGTGGCTGGTATAAGCGCTCTGTAAATGACAGCTTTTATTAGCAGAAGTGGAGATAATTCAACCCCAACAGGAGATTAACAACCACTTTTGTTCAGAGCTTTAAAATGAGTGAGACGTGTCCACTGCTGGGGTTCTTCTCTTGGTGCCTGCATTGCCCTGCAGGAAGCGTGGTGCCTGGAGGGGTCTGCTGGCTCCCAGCTGGGTGGGAAAGTGGTACTGTGCAGCCCCACCTCTGCTCTGGGTTTTGCCCCACAGGTCACTGCAGCCCTGCCCCTGGGCTGTGCTTAGTCACTCCCCAGGCAGGACCTCCCCAGGCAGGCACAAGGCACTGGGAGGCACCGCCCCTTGGGCCCAGGCCCCTGGAGTTTTAATTGCTACTCCTCTATTGTTGGCTGTGGTTCCGCTTCTGGAAGGTTTCCAGTCTTTGGTCCTGGGCTTTGGTCTCTTCAGGGAGCCTCCAGCAGCCTCTTTGTTATCAGTGAAGCCACTGAGCCCTCTTCTTTGCCCACCCCTCTCCCTTCCTCACCTCCTCTGTCTCTTTGCTGGATTACACGGACTTCAGATCTTGTTTCTGAAGAGAGAGGCTGAGCCGACTTCTGAAGGGTGGAAAGTACCAGACAGGGAGAGGTTTCCAACTCTGGGGACACAGGGCAACTAAGTCCCAAATTGTGAACACTTTCTTTAAACCCTAAAAGGCAGATCTTTGAGGACTGACTATAGAGGCCGCTCGAGGGGATGGAAAGAATATGGGCTTGGGAGGCACAGGCACCTGGGTGCAGACGCCTAACCAGTTCCATCAGGACCTGTGGCAGGGTGCCCACCTACACTGAGCCGCAGTATCCCCATTTGCAGAGTGGACTGATAGACATGTGCAGGCCATAGGAGAATGGCAGATAATGCATGAAAATCATGGAAACCAAGGGCTGGCTTTAGTGGGAGTCAAAACATGATCACTTTTTTGGGAAACTTTAATTTGGAGATCATGTCAAAAAGCTATCAAAAATTACAACCAAAAAATTAGTACAAGGAAAATCTGTCTCCTTTATGCAAATCCCCGTTATTGTTGACATAAAAAATGGTAATTTTTTTAAATGGATACTTTTAATGTTTAAGCTATTGTGTTGCAAAAACTTTACAGTGTGGATTCAGGCATGCCTCTCAATGTTTCTGAGCCTGCCTTTGCTCATCTGTGAGGTGGGAAGGAAGCTGCAGCATTGACACCTCAGTGAGGGCTGGGCAGGAAGTCCCTGCCTAGCTGCAATAACAAAGCTGTCCTAACCAGGCAGGAAAGAAGGGTCTGGAGGCATGGAAATCAAGGCCAATTCACATGTCAGCTATAACAGGAAATATCCGCTCCATAGGGCATACACTGAAAATGACTTTGTAACTTTTTTTCATCCTCTCCATGTACATGGGGTGTACACTGAGTCACCAATGGAATCCTCTAGGAAATATTGAAACTCAAACAAACTGCAACAGGGTCTTTGAGCCCCTACGGTCAGGCCCGCTGCTACACTGTGGAGTGTACTTTCATCTTCAATAAAACCCTTCATTCCTTCCTGGCTTTGTGTGTTTTGTCCAGTTCTATCTTCAAGACTCCAAGAACCTGGACACTTTCTACCAGTAACTTATATTTTGGTGAGCCAGCCAGGAGGAAGAGGTGAGCCCAAAGTTTGGGATTCATTTTTCTCCCTTTCCTTTCTGCTCCATACAGAGGCTCGTCTCTCCTGCTCTCTTTTCCTTTCCAACTTGGGGCCCTTGGTGGACGGCGCATAAACCTGGAAGCAACTGCAGGTTTCTGGCCAAAAATGAAGGGGTTTCCATGTGGAGATGCCTGACTGCCACCTCCTGATTTGCTTAAGGAAGCTGGGGCTTTTTCACTTTTTCTCCCTGTCTCTTTCTTTTTCAGTCTTTCAGCAGCTGTTTCCCAGTAGCTCCTTGGAAATGGCAAGCAATTGGCTGGGTTTACTCCCTAGTACTGCCTTAAGGCCTAAGAATGAATGGGAATAATTGCCCTGCCCTGAAGTTGGAGAAATTATTATTTTTTAAAAAAATCTTTTCCAAATGTGGTCCCTGAGCCCTGCATGCAGTGCAGCTCAGAGCAAACTCACATGTTTCACAGAACATAAACCTTCTTTACTTATGCTAAATTCTTTTTTTTTTTTTTGAGACAGAGTGCCACTCTGTCTCCAGGCTGGAGCGCTGTGGTGAGATCTTGGCTCACTGCAACCTCCTCCTCCTTCTGCCACCATGACCAGCTAATTTGTGTAGTTTTGGTAGAGACAAGTTTCCATCGTGTTGGCCAGGATGGTCTCTATCCCTTGATCATGTGATCCACCCACCTCCCAAAGTGCTGGGATTACAGGCGTGAGCCACCACACCCAGCCTAAATTCTTTACTTAGCATATTCAACTGGCTAAGGAACAAAAAGGCCCACCTGGCATCCAGTTCTCATTATAGTTCATGGTGATTGTTATCAAGTTCACAGTAGGCTTTGGAGGGAAAAACCTGTGTGCGGCACCCACCTACAGGCAGAGACGTCTGGAAGTCTAAGATTGGACCCCACACACTCCAAAGAGGACACTCTCCACAGAGTTCTGAGGTTTACTTTTAACCCTCCTTAGAATTTTCTCCCACAGTTGCAATGCTGTTTGGCCCCAACATTGTTTGGAATCTGGAGTTTACTGTTGAATGGAAAGTGGAATGGCATTGCATGTATCCAGGCTTCTATGCTGCGGTCCTAAGCAGGGGGCCTGGCTAACATGTGACACCCTCCTTTGGTATAGTTTGGCCCAGTGCCCTTTAGAGTCTGGGGAGGTTTGGCCTTTAAAAATCAAACTGCCCCAGAAAGGGATCCAAGGTGGCCAAATAGGAACAGCTCTGGAGTGCAGTTCCCAGTGAAAGCAATGCAGAGGATGAGTGATTACCACATTTCCAAATGAGGTACCAGGTGTATCTCAATGGGACCGTTTGCACTGTGGGTGTAGCCCAAGAAGGGTGAGTCTAGGCAGGGGTAGGGCACTGCCTCACCCAAGAAGTGTAATCCCTGAAGGACTCCCCTCCCTACCCAATGGAGGCCATCGGGGGCTTTTCCATCCACTCTAGCACTCCGGTTCAGATACTGCACTTCTCCTGCAATTTTTGTGGCCCACAGACCAGGAGATTCCTGAGCCAAAAAGTGCCATGAGCTTACAGCACAGCTGTTTCAGCTGGCGCTGTGGGTTTACACACAAAAACTCACACAAATCTGGGTTGCTGTTTCAACTGGCACCTGGAACACCTGGGAGACAGAGCCACCCATTCAACTGAAAAAGAGAGGTTGAAAGCAGGGAGCCAGGTGATCTGGCTCAGAGGGTCTCACTCCCACAAAGGCCAGCAATCTGAAATGCTCTGGATTGAGAGTTTTGCAGCAAGCACTGCTGGACCTGGGACAGTCCAGCTCTGTAGAAGGAAGGGCATCCACCATTGCTGAGGCAGTCCACCACTACCAAGGGATTCTGCCATTACCAAGGGAGTCTGCCATTACCAAAGAAGTCCACCATTACTGAAACAGACCACCATTACTGAGGCAGTCCTAACTGTACCTCTGTAAACAAAACTGTGAGGAAATTTACACAGCAGCTAGGCAGAGTCAGTGGCAGCTCAGCAATGATTCTGCTGGCAGACTGTAACTAGGCTACCTCCTTGCTGGGCAGAGCATCTCCGAGAAAAGGCAGCAGCATGTCAGGAACTTATCAGTGAAACCCCACCTTCCGAGGCAAAGGACCTGGGAAAAGAGGTGGTTGTAAGTTCCACTGTAACAGACGTAAATGTACCTGCCCAGAAGCCCTGAACAGAACAACGGAGCCCCCAGCACAGCACTTGAGCTCTGATAAGGGACAGACTGTCTCCTCAAGCAGCTCCCCGACCCCTGTATATCCAAAGAGGAACCTCATAAAGGAGAGCTCTGGCTGACATCTGGCAGGCACCCTTCTGGGATGAAGATAACAGAAGAAGAAACCAGCAGCAACTTTTACTGTTCTGCAGCCCTCATGGGTGACTCCCAGGCAAGCAGGGTCTGGAGTGGACCTCCAGGAGTCCTGCAGCAGAGGAGCCTGATTATTAGAAGAAAAACTAATAAACAGGAAGAAATAGCTTCAACATCAACAAAAAGGACATCCGCTCAGAGACTGCATCTGAAAGTCCCCAACTACAAAGACCACAGGTAGACAAACCCACAAAGATGGGAAGAAACCAGTGCAAAAAGGATGAAAACACCAAGAACCAGAATGCTTCTCCTCTTCCAAGGGATCACAATTCCTCACCAGCAAGGGAACAAAGCTGGATGGAGAATGAGTCTGATGAATTGACAGAAGCAGGCTTCGGAAGGTGGGTAATAACAAACTTCTCTGAGCCAAAAAGAACATGTTCTAACCCAATGCAAAGAAACTAAGAAACTTGAAAAAAGGTTAGACTACATGCCTACTAGAATAACCAGCTTAGAGAAGAACATAAACAACTTAATGGAGCTAGAACACACAGCACCAGAACTTCACGAAGCATACACAAATTTCAATAGCCAAATCGACCAAGCAGAAGAAAGGATATCAGAGACTGAAGATCAACTCAATGAAATAAAGCAAGAAGACAAGATTAGAGAAAAAAGAGTGAAAAGAAATGAACAAAGCCTCCAAGAAATATGGGATTATGTGAAAAGACCTAATCTATGTTTGATAGGTGTACCTGCATGTGTCAGGGAGAATGAATCTAAGCTGGAAAACACTCTTTAGGATATTATCCAGGAGAACTTCCCCAATCTAGCAAGGCAGGCCAACATTCAAGTCTAGGAAATACAGAGAACACCACAAAGATATTCCTCAAGAAGAGCAACTCCAAGGCACATAATTGTTAGATTTATTAGGGTTCAAATGAAGGAAAAAATGCTAAGCGTAGCCAGAGAGAAATGTTGGGTTACCCACAAATGGAAGCCCATCAGACTCACAGTGGATCTCTTGGCAGGAGCCCTATAAGCCAGAAGAGATGGTGGACCAATATTCAACATCCTTAAAGAAAAGAACTTTCAACCTAGAATTTCATATCCAGCCAAACTAAGCTTCATAAGCAAAGGAGAAATAAAATCCTTTATGGACAAGCAATTGCTGAGAGATTTCATCACCACCAGGCCTGCCTTACAAGGGCTTCTGAAAGAAGCACTAAACATGGAAAAGGAACAACCAGTACCAGCCACCGCAAAAATGTACCAAATGATAAAGACCATTGACACAATGAAGAAACTGCATCAACTAACAGGCAAAACAACCAGCTAGCATCATAATGGTAGGATCGAATTCACACATAACAATATTAACCTTAAATGTAAATGGGCTAAATGTCCCAATCAAAAGACACAAACTGGCAAATTGGATAAAAAGTCAAGACTCATTGGTGTGCTGTATTCAGGAGAACCATCTCATGTGCAAGGACACACATGAAAAAAATAAAGGGATGGAGGAAGGTTTACCAAGCAAATGGAGAGCAAAAAAAAGCAGCAGTTGCAATCCTAGTCTCTGATAAAATGAACTTTAAATCAACAAAGATCAAAAGAGAAAAGGACATTACGTAATGGTAAAAGGATCAATGCAACAAGAGGAGCTAACTATTCTAAATATACACACACCCCATACAAGAGTACCCAGATACATAAATCACGTTCATAATGACCTACAATGAGACAGGCTCCCACACAATAATAGTGGGAGACTTTAACACTCCACTGTCAATATTAGACAGATCAATGAGACAGAAAATTAACAAGGATGTCCAAGACATGAGCTCAAATTTGGACCAAGCAGACCTAATAGACACTTACAGAACTCTCCACCCCAAATCCACAGAATATACATTCTTCTCAGCACCACATCAAACCTACTCTAAAATTGACCATATAATTGGAAGTAAATCACATCTCAGCAAATGCAAAAGAATGGAAATCATAACAAACAGTCTCTCAGACCACAGTGCAATGAAATTAGAACTCAGGATTAAGAAACTCACTCAGAACTGCACAACTTCATGGAAACTGAACAACTGACTCCTGAATGTCAACTGGATAAACAATGAAATGAAGGCAGAAATAAAGATGTTCTTGGAAACCAATGAGAACAAAGACACAATGTCCCAGAATCTCTGGGAAACATTTAAAGCAGTGTCTAGAGGGAAATTTATAGCAATAAATGCCCGCATGAGAAATGAGGAGAGATCTAAAATGGACACCCTATCATCACAATTGAAAGAGCTAGAGGAGCAAGATTAAAAAAAACTCAAAAGCTAGCAGAAGACAAGAAATAACTAAGATTGGAGCAGAACTGAAGGAGATAAGAGACACAAAAAACTCTTCAAAAAATCAATAAATCCAGGAGCTGGTTTTTTGAAAAGATAAACAAAATAGACAGACTGCTAGCCAGATTAATAAAAAAGAAAAGAGAGAACAATCAAATACATGCAATAAAAAACGATAAAGGGGATATCAACACTGATTCCACAGAAATACAACCTACCATCAGAGATTGCTACAAACAACTCTATGCACATAATCTAGTAAACCTGGAAGAAATAGATAAATTCCTGAACACTTGCATCCTCCCAAGCCTAAACCAGGAAGAAGTTGAAACCCTTCCAGGAAGAAGTTGAAACCCTGAATAGACCAATAACAAGGGCTGAAATTGATGTAGCAATTATTAGCCTACCACCCAAAAAACGCCCAGGTCCAGATAAGTTCACAGTTGAATTCTACCAGACGTACAAAGAGGAGCTGATATCACTTCTTCTGAAACTATTCCAAAAAATACAAAAGGAGGGAATCCTTCCAAAATCATTTTATGAGACCAACATCATCCTGATACCAAAACCCGGCAGAGACTCAACAAAAAAAGGAAAACTTCAGGCCGATATCCATGATGAACATAGATGTGAAAATCTTCAATAAAATACTGGCAAAATAATTGCAACAGCACATCAAAACCCTTCACCATCACAATCAAGTAGGCTTCATCCTGGGGATGAAAGGCTGGTTCAACACACGCAAGTCTATAAACGTAATTCACCACATAAACAGAACCAAAGACAAAAACCACATGATTATCTAAATAGATACAGAGAAGGCCTTTGACAAAATACAACAGCGCTTTATGCTAAAAACTCTCAATAAACTAGGTATTGATGGAACATATCTCAAAATAATAAAAGCTATTTACAACAAACCAACAGCCAATATCATACTGAATGGGCAAAAACTGGAAGCATTCCCTTTGAAATCTGGCACTGGAAAAGGCAATGCCCTCTCTCACTACTCCTATTCAATATAGTATTGGAAGTTCTAGCCAGAGCAATCAGGCAAGAAAAAGAAATAAAGTGCATTCAATTAGGAAAGGAGGAAGTCAAACTGTCTCTATTTGCAGACAACATGATTGTATATTTAGAAGACCCCATTGTCTTAGCCCAAAATCTCCTTAAACTGACAAGCAACTTCAGCAAAGTCTCAGGATACAAAATCAGTGTGCAAAAATCACAAACATTCCTATACACCAATAACAGACTAACAGAGAACCAAATCAAAAGCAAACTCCCATTCACAATTGCTACAAAGAGAATGAAATACCTAGGAATACAATTAACAAAGTATGTGAAGGACCTCTTCAAGGAGAACTACAAACCACTGCTCAGGGAAATAAAAGAGGAAACAAACATATGGAAAAAAATTCCATGCTCATGGTTAGGAAGAATCAATATTGTGAAAATAGCCATACTGCCTAAAGTAATTTATAGATTCAACACTATCCCCATCAAGCTACCAATGACCTTCTTCGCAGAACTGGAAAAAAACACCTTAAACTTTATATGGAATCAAAAGAGAGCCTGCATAGCCTAAGACAATCCTAAGCAAAAAGAACAAAGCTGGAGGCATCACGATACCTGACTTCAAACTATACTACAAGGCTACAGTAGTCAAAACAGCATGGTACTGGTACCAAAACAGAGATAGAGACCAAGGGAACAGAACAGAGGCCTCGGAGGCAACACCACACATCTACGACCATCTAATCTTTGACAAGCCTGACAAAAACAAGCAATGGGGAAAGGATTTCCTGTTTAATAAATTGTGTTGGGAAAACTGGCTAGCCATGTGCAGAAAGCAGAAACTGGACCCCTTCCTGATACCTTACACTAAAATTAACTCCAGATGGATTAAAGACTTAAACATAAGACCCAACACGATAAAAACCCTAGAAGAAAATCTAGGCAAAACCATTCAGGACATAGGCATACGCAAGGACTTCATGACCAAAACACCAAAAGCATTGGCAACAAAAGCCAAAATAGACAAATGGGATCTAATTAAACTCCAGAGCTCTGCACAGCAAAAGAAACAATCATTAGAGTGAACCAGCAACCAACAGAATGGGAAAAAAATTTGCAATCTACCCATCTGACAAAGGGCTAATATCCAGAATCTACAAAGAACTAAAACAGATTTACAAGAAAAAAACAAACCCATTCAAAAGCTGGTGAAGGATATGAACAGATACTTTTCAAAAGAAGACATATGTGAGGCCAAAAAACATATGAAAAAATTCTCCTCATCACTGGTCATTAGAGAAATGCAAATCAAAACCACATTGAGATACCATCTCACACTAGTTAGAATGGTGAGTGTAAATTATTTCAACCATTGTTAAAGACAGTGTGGCGATTCCTCAAGGACCTAGAAATAGAAATTCCATTTGACCCAGCAATCCCATTACTGGGTGTATACCCAAAGGATTACAAATCATTCTATCATAAAGACACATGCACACATGTGTTCATTGTGGCACTGTTTACAATAGCAAAGATCTGTAACCAGCCCAAATGCCCATGAATGATAGACTGGACAAATAAATGTGCACATATACACCATAGAATACTATGCAAGCTTAAAAAATGAGGAGTTCATATCCTTTGTAATGACATGGATATATCTGGAAACCACCATTCTCAGCAAACTGACACAAGAACAGAAAATCAAACACCGCGTGTTTTCACTCATAGGCGAGTGTTGAACAGTGAGAACACATGGACACAGGGAGGGGAGCATCATACACTGGGGTCTGTTGTGGGGGCTAGGGGAGGGACAGTGGGGAGTGAGGAGGCGGGGGAGAGACAACATGGGGAGAAATGCCAGATATAGGTAACGGGAGAATGGAGGCAGCAAACCACCTTGCTGTGTATGTACCTATGCAACAATCCTGCATGATCTGCACATGTATCCCAGAACCTAAAGTACAACTAAAAAAAGAATTAAGTGACATAAAAAGAAAAAAAAATCAAACTACCATGGATACTGCTTTATCCAAAATTTTGGTTAAATCTAAGGAATTTTCAAGTTCACATGACTTAAAATATAAGTTAACTAAGCAAGCTAGCTTTAAAATTATTGGTGGAATAAAAATAGAAATGCCTTCAGAATTGTCAGCATACATTTTGTCTGAATTCTGTGTCTTTGCTAGATATTTTCAAATGTCAGTGTTAATTCAAGCCGGGAGCTGCTTAGGTGAGCCTGCCTCCCATTCTATTCAAAGTTTCACTGAGATAAATGCATACCTGGTCACTTCCTTTGGAAAGGCTAATCAGAAATTCAAAAGAATGCAACAGTTTGTTATCTGAAAGGCCCCAAAACCTCTCCTCACTTTGAGTTGTCCCACCTTTCTGGACCAAACCAATGTTCCTTTCACATATGTTAATTGATGTTTCATGTATCTCTTGTTAAAAGTAAAAATTAAGTACGGTGAACAGGATAAATGTTTTAGGTAAAATTTTTTTGTAAATTAAAATCTTAAAGTTATTTTTAACACTCATTTACTATCTAGGTCATTTCCAATTAAGAAACGGTTGTAATATGCAGAAATATGTTTATAAAATTGTGGAATTGTTCTTTTTCTTTCTTTTTTTTTTTTGAAATGTAGTTTCACTCTGTTTCCCAGGCTGGAGTGCAATGGTATAGTCTCAGCTCACTGCAGCCTCCACCTCCTGGGTTCAAGCAATTCTCCTGCCTCAGCTTCCTGAGGGGCTGGAGTCTCCAAGTAGCTGGAACTACAGGTGCCCACCACCACACCTGGCTAATTTTTTTATTTTTAGTAGAGACGGGGTTTTACTAAAACCCCAGGCTGCTCTCGAACTCCTGAACTTGTGATACAGTTGCTGCAGCCTCCCGAAGTGCTGGGATTACAGGTGTGAGCCACCACACCGGGCCAGAATTGCTCTTATCTATAAATGCCTGTATCCAATACTTCAGAATTTTTTGCTTTTTAGGGTTTCACTGATGTTTTGGGTTACCAAGGATAAAATTCTAGTTAAGACCAAATTCTGTATACAAAATGTGCCAGAAAGGGTTATTAGTGAAAAAAAAAAAAGTAATTTTCTTGAATTCAGAAGCTATCTAAAAGTCACTTTATTCTTTTCCTTTTTTTTTTTTTACTTGCCATTCAGTAACATAAAATTACTTTAAATAACAGATTTGGAAAGGTTATTTATGAAACAATGTTAAGGAATCATCAAGGAAGGGAGAAAGATGATATGGAACAAGTTTAAATAATAAAATATTCTTTAAAACCTGATAAAGAATTGGAAACATTTAGCTAATGAACATTTTCTTAGTTAAAGCTCTTAGTCTTCATTAAAGAAAGAAGTATTGTAAAAATGCATCAGCAGTTTGGCAACTCTTTTTTAATATAGTTAAGCATGAAGCTGGATTTAGTGTAAAGCCAAAATTTACATAGACACTGGCATTGCTTCATGCTATGTTGACTGTTTTGCATGGATAGTGCTGGAGTACTTATTGCTCATGTGCCTAAAGTGGATTTCTTGAGTGCACAGGATGTTTGATGGTATTCATAAACTTGGGGATATTGAACTGTGTAACAGGAATAAAGTATTCATTATGTGAGTTTTCTGGGGCCCTAGGTAATGCTGTAGCCTCCAAGGTAAATTGAGTAGGAAATTTTAGGGTTGATTTCCTGCTTATTTGTTTTTGCTTCTAGTTTTCATTTATTTGTTGTTTATTCTCTTCTGGCTTTGTTTGTGTATGCCTATGTATAAAACTATGATTTTTTTGAGTTCCTAGTGGAAGACTTTCATTTAGTTTTGTGTTTCTAGGCATTTCTAGCAAGTCATGATTTGTTCCATTTTTCTGGAATTCCTAAGCTACTTTTGTCAGACCTGCAGGAATTAATGGAGCACACCAGTTTTATTTCCTTAAATTAATTTTTTGGATTTTAGCCTTCCAGATACTTCTTGTTTGGTATACACTCACAAATAGAATTTGAGTCATATTTTTCTCTCTCTGCCTAGTTTCTCCAAAATTTGTAAACTATTTGTGAATATTCTTAATTCATGGAAATGTGTTTGTTTGCATACAGTCAAGCAGGGTCACCAGGACCTCTCAGAGAGAGAATCCAGAAACCTGGCATGCCTGCAAAAGGGTAAGACTTTCTTACCAGTCAGTCTCCGGCCTCTTTCTCTCTGTGCAAACTGGTTAAATATAAAGCAAAACTCACTGTTTATCCCCTCTGTAAAGTTTTAAATTAATTTGTTTAATAATAGTAAAAGCTTAAAAGAAATATTTTGTCAGAAAAGTAGAAAGTATATGCCTTTTAGTTCACATTTCTTTAGCAATCTTTGTGAAATAAAGATGATTTTAAAGATTATTGACAAAATACAATTGTTTTAAAAATGTAAACATGTGGTCTAAATTATGTTCAAATATTAGGTTTGCTATATTAAGGTTATAAGATGCTCCTTTGGCTTTGAAAATTGTTTAACTTGTCTGCTTTCCAGCTAGGTAAGGCCTGGGGACGTGCAGAGTTAGCCACACCCCTAGCTATACTGGAAACAGTCAAACCTTCTCAGAACATAACTTACCAGGTTTTACATTAAAGTTAAAATTGCTAAGAGTCACCACTGCAACATGCAATGAAGACGATTAGAAACAATTTTACATGCAATGTGTGTAAAAACAGTAAAATGCATTTTTTTAAGGTTATAAAAGGTTTTTGCTTCTTTAAAATTTGAGTCATCATTTTATCAAAATAAATAATGTATGGTAATCTGAAATTCCAAGATCAAACTTCAGTTTCAAAATTGTCTTTCCTAATGCCTGGCTTTCTGGATGGATTAGAGAGCCCCTGAAAACATCCAGAAAAGAGGTAAACAGGATTATTTGACGTGTTTAGGTATGTGGGATTGCCAAAATGATGTTCAATCTTCTTTAGGTTATATTTTTGTGAATAATACTAATATATAATCCAAAGTTGCAAGGGATTTCTAAAATTCTACTGTCTAAGTCTATGCTACCCATCACAATTATAGTTATTAGGCTAAGTTATTACAAACCACAAAAATAACCAGATTTCCTTGTATAAAGCTACTAACACAAGTAAGACAAATAATTAATTAAATATCAAGAAAATACTTTCATGTTAAACCAGCTAATGCTGAAATGGTTTAAATAGTTTACGACTAATGCTCAATCCCATATTCCTGGGAAAATAAAGCTTCAGGTACATTTGATTACCTGGTTGGCCATTTAAACATTTTATAAAGGGATTTCATTCAATTATTATTTTCAATGCATGTTTTCTGATTTTATAAAGGCTTCCCCAAGCAAGAAGACTGATGTTGTTACAACAGTAGGCTGTTATGCTACAGTGTATTTTTACCAGGTAAAAAAGAAGCTTTTTATGGTTTGGATCTTCTGAGAACATCGAAGAAAGACTGTCCTTGACATCCACACTATAACAAAACTTTGGGACATTGGGCTTTGGGTTCATGGTCTCACAAGTGAGAAGGGTCTCTCAACATTTTTGGTACTGTGCACCCATTGGAACCTGAGGTAAAACTAACCAGGGAAATTTCTCCCAAGAAGAGGATGGCATCCTGGAAGTGAACAGCTTTTCCCAAGTTCATAGATTAAGACTTCTACTATCATGAGACTCTTATCTTTGAATATTTATATCTTGCTTATGTCTCTACAAACAACAGAAGTGGAAAAGGGGTCTGCTATGTGCACTTTTGGGGTATACTTTTATTTGTGAAGGAGTTTGCAGCCAGCCTTATACATGGATAATTATATTTTGATAGATAAAAAATGAAGGCCCAATGTAGGTAAGAAAGTTTAATGGTACATGGATTGCCTCTTAATTAGTCAAAAACAAAACATTGGTTCACTCCTATTGACCTACATCATGGGTTAAGGAGAACTGGTACTAACCTGGCAAGAAAAGAAAAAGAGAGAGCATTGCCAGATTGCCAGAACAAATGTTGCCTTCTTCTAGAGAAATAATTTTTTTACACAAAAAATTTTTTTGACAAAATTTTAACAAAATTCTGGGAGGCCATTGTTTTGGACTTCTTCTAGAAGGGCAACATTTGTTAGGTCCTTTTTCCATGGTTTATAGTAAAAGAAGCAATGATTAGAAGTGTATCCCTCATGATAGGCTCTATAGCAAATTCTTCTTTAAAGGCTATTGTACCCAACAGACCTTAAATTCTCTTGCGAAAGTTATGCTAAATAATAGAATTGGCTAAACAGAAAAGTATCTGTTCAGCTGTTGACACTTGTGGCCATGGGGAAACAGTTCAAATGCAGATTATAAAAATTCAGTGGTAGGGGATTGATGAAGAAATTGCTTAGTGAAGTAAGTAAACTCTTTAGCTCATTCTTTGATCTGTTTGATTTAGGAGGTTTGGTTTCTGGGGACACTGGGTAAGGAGCATACTCCAAACTCTTGGTATTATCCTGATAATAGTCATAATACAGCTAGTGCTCGACTTATGACCACGGTCGGGACCGTGGACCGATCGTAACACGATTTGGTCGTAAGTTGAATAGGCTATATGTACAGTTGAAATGGTGCACGCGGAGATGGTAGTGCTGCCGGAAGCTGGTCCGCACTGTCGTACGCCCAGCTGGGCAACGTTTGAGCTGCCAGACGCGGAGCAGTTGTGGCTAGCGATTGTGGTTGTAAAGTCGAATGGTCGTAAGTTGCATAGGTGGTAAGTCGATCAATACCTGTAATAGTCTCCCTGGTGTGCTGTATTCTGTCACAGATGTTAAATGATTATACGCAAGCATCTCTAGAATGTCATATGGTCTCTCTTCAACTGGAATTACAAGAGCTGAAAGAAATGTGCAACCACGAGGACTTTGTAACCTATAAATGACACGCTGAGAACAGAAACCCAAAATGATGGTAACTGATCGTGGCGCTAAGGCCCTACGTTTTGGTCACACTCTCACCTAAGTGAGAACCCTACCAAAAAGGGGGAATTTTTTAAAGAAAATTTTGGGAGGCCATTGTTTTGGGCTGAACTATGAGCTAGGCCCCAACAAACCAAACCAAAGCAAAATGAAGTCATTTGTGCTAAGACTTTAAGGAAACACATGGATTCTGGAACAGACCAGGTTTTGTTTTTTTCTTCCACAAATCTCTGTAACAAACATTTCTGACAGCGTAGGTATCCATCCCCTGAAGTTCCCATTAAATCTTTTAACCAAATTCATTTCCTCTCACCTAGAAACCATCACACTTCAGATGATCATGCAACAGAGGCTTCAGCCAGTTCCAGGTGAAGACACCACCCCTGGCCATCAGGAAGCTATCCTGCCTCCACTAGATACAGCAAGGCGAGTTCTGTGATTCCCAATAGGTAGGGACTATGCCCCAAGCCAGCGTGAAGCAGTTAGGGAGAAAAGACAATCCATCCCTCTGCCTCCCATAAAGATGTATGGGGATCACATCTGTCAAGGGGGGCAGTAAGAGGCAGGAAAATAGGATCTGAAGGCTGGGAACATAAGCCCAATTCACACTTCAGCTATAACAGGAAATAACCTCTCCATAGGGCATATGCTGTAAATGACTTTTTAACTGTCCTTCATCCTCTCCATTTACATACAGCAGACACCAAGTAATCAATGGAATCCTCTTGGGGTGTTTAAACTCATGAAAACTCTGTAACAGGGTCTTTGATCCCCTACACCCAGGCCCGCTCCCACACTGTAGAGTGTCCTTTCCTTTTCAATAAATCCCTTCATTCCCTCCTTGCTTTGTGTGTTTTGTCCAATTCTTTATCCAAGATGCCAAGAACCTGGACACCTTCTACTGGTAACACTAACCTGGAGACACTGCCAGAGGGAAGGTTCCAGAGACTCTTGAGGGCAAAGGTTGAGGGAGGAGCCTGGCCAAGGCTCAGTGCTTCAATTCCAGGACAGGCCACTGTTTCTACTCTGAAACTGAAATATGTACTTAAATGTCCCAATTAAATTGAAAAACAGGACTCAGCTGTTGACTGCGCTGTGTCTTCTCAATCCTATTCTTCAGTGTGAATGTATTTAGATGCAGGGCCTTCGGAAGGTGATTTGGGTTAGGTGAGGTCATGAGGGTGGGGCTCTCGTGATGGGATTAGTGCCCTTATTAGAAGGGAGAGACACGGAGAGCTTGCTTTCTCTTCCCCACTTTCTCTCTCTCTTTCTCACTCCTTGGACATGTGAGGACATAGCAAGAAGGTGGCCAACTGCAGGCCAAGGAAAGAGCCTGCACTGGACCTTAAGAAGCAGGCCTATATCCAAAGGATTATAAATCGTTCTACTATAAGGTCACATGCACACGAATGTTCATTGAAGCACTGTTTACAATAGCAAAGACCTGGAACCAACCCAAATGCCCATCGACGATAGACTGGACAGGGAAAATGTGGTACATATACACCATGAAATATTATGCAGCAATCAAAAATCATGATGAGTTCGTGGTGTTCTTTGTAGGGACATGGATGAACCTGGAAACCATCATTCTCAGCAAACTGACACAAGAACAGAAAATCAAACACCGCATGTTCTCACTCATAGGCGGGTGTTGAACAATGAGAACACATGGACACAGGGAGGGGAGCATCACACATGGGGTCTGTCGGGGGAAAATAGGGGAGGGACAGCAGAGTCTGGGGAGTTGGGGAGAGAGAGCATGGGGAGAATTGCCAGATATAGGTGAAGGGGAGGAAGGCAGCAAATCACACTGCCATGTGTGTACCTATGCAACAATCTTGCATGTTCTTCACATGTACCCCAAAACCTAAAATGCAATTTAAAATAAATAAATAATAAATAAATAAACAAAACAAAAAAAAAGGAAGCAGGCCTGGTTGGTGCCCTGATCTTGGGCTTGCTGGCTCCAGCTGTGTGTGAGCACAGTTTTTGAACCTCCAAAAACTGGTTTCAAGCCAATCCCATAACCTCTATGACCTTCTCAATAAGATATTAGTAAAATCATTACATAATTTGTCAAAATTAAGTTATAGGTTAAATTCTTTATGTCTTAATGGCTCACCCAGTTCAATTAGGCCTTCAAGTCGCTACACCCCCTTTTATAGAAGAACTGCTCACTTTCCATGACCACACTCTTCTTATAATTATTTTCCTAATTAGTTCCCCAGTCCTGTCTATTATTTCCCTAATGCTCACAACAAAATTAACTCATACTGGCACCATAGATGCCCAAGAAATTGAGACTGTCTGAGCTATCCTACCTGCCATTATCTTAATTTTAATTGCCTTTCCTTCCCTACGTATTCTGTATATAACATATGAGGTTAAAACCATTCTCTTACCGTGAAAGCAGTTGATCACCAATGATATTGAAGCTATGAATTTACAGACTATGAAGAATTAGGCTTCAATTCTTATATAGTTTCAACAGCAGACTTAAAGCCAGGAGAACTTCGACTCCTCGAAGTTGATAACCGAACAATTCTCCCAATAAGAGATCCCCATCCGTATATTAATCTCATCTGAAGATGTCTTGCAATCATGCACTATTCCCTCATTAGGCCTCAAAGCAGATGCAATCGATCCCCGGACACTTAAATCAAACTACCTTGACTGCTACACAACCAGGCCTTTACTATGGACAATACTCAGAAATTTGTGGGTCTAACCACAGTTATACCTATTGTCCTAGAATTAACCCCCTTAAAATACTTCAAAACCCGATCCACATTCGCACTATAATATCACTGTAAAGCTATTCATCATTAACCTTTTAAGTTAAAGACTTAGGTATCTACACCTCTCTGCAGTGAATGCCTCAGCTAGATATTTCCACATGGTCCATTGCCGTCCTGTCAATAATTGTAACTTTATTCTCCCTTATTCTGTTAAAATTATCCAATTTCATTTATCATGCACCTCCTACACCAAAAATAATCAAAATGCAAAAACATAAAACCCCTGGAGATGAAAATGAATAAAAATCTATTCACCTTTTTTACTACCTTGACAATTCTAGGTCTACCCACAGTAGTAGTCATCATTTTATTTCCCACCACACTATTTCCAACTTCCAATCATCTAATTTGTAACCAATTGATTTCCATTCAACAATGAGTAGTTCAACTTGTACTAAAACAAATAATAATTACCCATAACATTGAAGGACGAACCTGATCCCTTATGCTGACGTTCCTAATTCTCTTCACTGTTTCAACCAATCTCTTCAGGCTTCTACTCTATCTACTTACACCAACTACCCAATTAGCAATAAATCTAGGTATAGCGATTCCCTTATGAGCAGGCACAGTAATTACAGGCTTCCGCTTTAAAATGAAAATCTCCTTAGCTTACTTTTTACCACAAGGCACATCTATGCCACTTATCCCAATACTAGTAATCACTGAAACCATTAGCCTATTCATTCAACCAATGGCATTAGCTGTGCAATTAGCCAGTATTACAGCTGGTCACCTACTCACACATTTAATTGGGGGAGCCACAGTAGTACTATCAACTACAGCTAGTGCTCCACTTACGACCACGATTGGTTCCGACAGACCGGTCATAACATGATTGGAGTAGGCTATATGTACAGTTGAAATGGTGCACGCGGAGATGGTAGTGCTGCCGGAAGCTGGTCCGCACTGCCGTACGCCCAGCTGGGCAACGTTTGCGCTGCCAGACGCAGAGCAGTCGTGGCTAGCGATTGTGGTCGTAAAGTCGAATGGTGGTAAGTTGCATAGGTCGTAAGTCGATCAATACCTGTATTAGTCTTCCCACAGCTTCAATCACTTTCATAATTCTAACCCTATTGACCCTTCTCGAATTCACCGTAGCCCTTATTTAGGCTTATATCTTCATACGACAAGTAAGCCTTTATCTATATGACAAACATAATGACCCACCAAACGTGTGCTTACTATATAGTCAAACCCAGCCCCTGACCACTAACAGGAGCTCTGTCAGCTCTCCTAATACATCTGGCCTAACCATGTCATTTCACTTTAACGCCATCACTCTTTTAACCCTAGGCCTACTAACCAACACACTAACTTTGTACCAATAATGATGTGACATTATCCAAAAAAGTACATTTCAAGGTCACCCTACAACAATTGTCCAAAAAGGCCTCCGATATGGAATAATTCTATTTATTATCTCAGAAGTATTCTTCTTTGCTGGTTTCTTCGGGGCAGTCTACCTCTCTACTCTACCCCCAACTCCAGAATTAGGAGGACACTGAGCCCCAACAGGCATTTTTCCCCTTCATCCCTTAGAAGTACCCTTGAATACATCTGTATTACTTGCGTGAGGAGTTTCAATTACTTGGGCTCATCACAGCCTGATGGAAGGTAGTCAAAAGCAGATAATTCAAGCACTATCCTTCCCATTTCCTTTGGTTTTTTCTTTCCCCTTCTACAAATCTCAGACTATTTCAAGGCCCCCTTTACTCTCTCTGATGGGATCTACAGCTCGGCATTCTTTATAGCCACAGGCTTTCATGGGCTTCACGTTATTATTGGCTCAACATTTCTCACTGTCTTCCTCTTCTGCCAATTAAAATTCCCCCTTACATACAGCCGCCACTTTGGCTTTGAAGCTGCTTCCTGATATTAACACTTCGTAGATGTAGTATGACTATTCTTATAAGTCTCTATCTACTGATGAGGGTCCTACTTTTTTAGTATAAACAGTACCATTGACTTCCAATCAATTCATTTCGGTAATAACCGAAAGAGATTAACCTGACACTAGCCTTAGTAACCGAAACCTCATGACCCTATTACTAATAATAATTACATTTTGGCTCCCACAACTTAATATTTATACAGAAAAATCTAGGCCCTGGGAATACGGATTTGACACAATATCCTCCGTCCACCTCCCCTTTTCCGTAAAATTCTTCCTGGTAGTCATCACATTCCTCCTCTTGGATTTAGAGATTGCTCCTCTACCACCTCTGCCATGAGTCCTTCAAACAAACAACTTGACACTAATAATCAGCGCAGCCCTTATACTAGTTACCATTTTAATCCTAGGCTTGACTTATGAATGAGCCCAAAAAGGATTAGATTGAGTTGAGTTGGTATATAGTTTAAGTCAAAATAAGCGATTCTGACTCATTAGATTACGATAGCCCATATTTACCAAATACCCTCTATTTACATCAATATTATATTAGCATACACCATGTCACTACTGTGAGTATTAGTTTACCAGTCCTACTTCATATTATCCCTATTATGCCTAGAAGGCATAAGACTATCAATATTTATCATAAATACTCTTATAACTTTAAACGTACATTTCACTCTAGCATCCATAATACCCATCATCCTCCTAGAATTTGCTGCCTGTGAAGCCACAGTGGGCCTCGTCTTACTAATTTCAATCTCCAACACCATACGGCCTAGATTACGTACAAAATCTAAATTTACTTCAATGCTAAAAACTATTATTCCAACAATTATACTGTTACCAATGACATGATTCTCTAAAATTCCTATAATCTGAATCAAAGTGACTACCCACAGCCTACTCATCAGCCTATTATTTTTTAACCAATTCAATGAAAACTCATCCAACTTCTCATTAACCTTCTCTTCTGACCTGCTGATGTCGCTCCTTATAATCTTAACAGCCTGACTACTACCTCTTATAATTCTACCAAGCCAGTATCACCTGTCCAATGAATCACTCCCACAAAATAAGCTCTATATTTCTATATTGATTTCCCTGCAGATTTTTTTTTTAATTATAGCATTCACAGCCACAAAACTAATCATATTTTATACCCTGCTTGAAGCTACATTAATTCCTGCCCTAATTATCAATACATGTCTGTTGTCGGAGCTGCCCAGTCTGGTCTTCAGCCCAAACTCACACAAGTCCCCCCTGCAGACCACCCTCCCTGTCACTCCCGATGCCCAGCCACACTGGGTGTTGGTCAGTTCTAGAACACATGGAGCTCTCCCTCCCTCTGAGCCTTCTTCTGCTGAGAATGCCTCCCCAGTCTTCTCAGCTTGTCTTGTTGTCTGCCTTATAGAGCCTCCTCAAAGGACTTTCTTCCCTGACCACCAGAGGAACATTTCTCATTTCCCGTCATGCCTCGTGCTTCATTCCAGGCACTTACTGAAATTTGCAGTCACTTGATTCACTTCCTATTTTGTCCTGTACACATGGGCTCCCCATGTTTTCCTCCCTGGGAGGACAAGGCCCTGAGATACCTTAGGACTGGCTGGTGAGGGAGCTGGGACAAGGAGATGGCAGGGTGGGGGAGCATTGAGGAAGTCAGTGGGGACGGCTGTCCATGGCCCCTGCATGTTACCTCTTCAGTGGGTGGTATTGCCATGGTTGAAGTTCTTACATGGTGGCTGACTTTCCTCAGAGAGAAGGTCCCCCCAAACTAGGTAGCAGCTTTAAAGTTCTTTATGACGTAGCCTCAGAAGTCACATGGCACCTCCAGCCCACTCTTTTTGATGAAACAACCACAAACCCACTGAGGTTCAAGAGGAGAGGATGTAGGTCCTATCTCTCCATATTGGAAGATCAAAGCCTTAAGCAGACATGTTTTCAAACTGCCTTCTGGCCCTCTGTGCCCTCTGACCAAAAATCATTTATACTCCAATTGTATGAAAAATACACCTACCCTCCCCAAGAGCTCCTCAAGTTCTTGTTCCATTACAGGCCCAGCTTCAAGGTCCAAAAGTTCATCATCTAAATCAGGCTCAGGTGTGGTGGAGGCACTTTGGATGCAGTGGCTTGAGTGCTGTCCCTTCTGGTCTGATGCCCCACGAAATCTAAAGAGACAAGTCATCTGCACCCCATTTAACCAACATGTAATTGTGGGACAGGCATAGGATAACTTCTTGTAGTGGGTCAAATGGTGACCCCCGCCTCCACCAACACACTCTGCCAAAAAAGACACGTCCAAGTCCCAACCCTGGAATCCGTGATGGCAATCCTATTTGGAAAAATTTCGTTGCAGATGCAAGTTAAGGATCTTGAGATGAGATCATTCTGGATTTAGGGATGTTCCTAAATTCAATTATAAGTATTCTTAGAAGAGGAAGAAAGAGGAAGATTTGGTATCCAGAGACCCAGAGAAGAAGGCCATGTGATGACAGAGGTAGAGATTAACGTCATCCGTCTCTAAACCAAGGAATATTTGGTGCCACAGGAATCCAGAAAAGACAAGGAAGGACTCTCTTGTAGCACCTTCAGAGAGAGCCCATCCCTACCAACACACTGATTTTGTACTTCCGGTCTCCCAAACTGTGAGAGAGTGAATTTCCGTGGTTTTAGCTGCCGTGTGTGTGGTCATTTGTTACAGCAGCCTAGGAGACTAACAGACTACAATTAAGATTCCTATTCCACTGGGGGCTGTGGGGGAGGAAGACTCGCGCTATCCCTGGCCCACAGCAATTCTGAAATCTAGCCAGACACAGATTGCCAGTTCGTTAAATAGATCATGAAAGACTTTTTTTATTCTTAAAAATTATGGTAAAATAAACTTAGCATAAAATTTACCATTTTAACTATATGTATATGGTACACTGGAATTAAATACATTCATCTTGTTATATAACTATTACCACCATCCATCTCCAGAACATTTTCTATCTTCTCAAGTGGAAACTCCATATCCATTAAAAACAACTCCTGGCCAGGTGCGGTGGCTCACACCTGTAATCCCAGCACTCTGGGAGGGCCGGGCAGGTGGGTCACTTGAGGTCAGGAGTTAGAGAGAAGCCTGGCCAACATGGTGAAACCTTGTCTCTATTAAAAAAACAAAAATTAGCCGGACATGTTGGTGCATGCCTGTAGTCCCAGCTACTCAGTAGGCTGAGGCAGGAGAATCACTTGAACCCAAGAGGTGGAGGTTGCAGTGAGCCAAGACGGTGCCACTGCCCTCCAGCCTGCGAGACTTCCTCTCAAAAAAACAAAATGAAACAAAACAAAAACTCCTTCATCTCCCCTTCCCAAGCCTTTGGAAACCACCATTACACTTTCTGTTTTTATGTTGTGAACTCTGAAAATCTGAGACAGGTCTCCGTTAATTAGGAAAGTTTATTTTGCCAAGGTTGAGGATGTGCACCCGTGACACAACGTCAGGAGGTCCTGTGTCCAAGGTGGTCAGGGCACCGCTTGGTTTTATACATGTTACGGAGACATGAGGCATCAAACATCATATGTAAGATGAACATCGGTTCAGTCCAGAAAGGTGGGACAACTCACAGCGGGGGAGGGGGCTTCCAGGTCATAGGTAGATAAAAGACAAACGGTTGCATTCTTTTGCGTTTCTAATTAGCGTGTCCCAAGGAAGTGATCAGCTATGCATTTATGTCATTGAACAGAGGGGTCACTTTGAATAGAATGGGAAGCAGGTTTGCCCTAAGCAGTTCCCAGCCTGACTTTTCCATTTTGCTTAGTGATTTGGGGCTCCCAGGATTTGTTTTCCTTTCACAATGTATTTAACTGCTATAGAATACCTCCCATGTGGAGAATCATTTGGTATTTGTGACTGGCTTCTTTCATTTAACACAATGTCTTCAAGGTTCATTCATGTTGTAGAATGTGGCAGAATTTCCCTCCTTTCTAAGGCTGAACAATATTACTTTATATGTTTATACCACATTTTGTTTATCACTCATTTACAGATGGACACTTGAATTGCTTCCACTTTTTGGCTATTGTGAATAATGTTGCTATGAACATGGATGCACAAATATCTGTTCAAGTTTCTGTTTTCAGTTCCTTTGGAGATATACCCAGAAGTGAAGTTGCCGGATCATATGGTAATTCTATTTTTAATTTTTTGAGGAACTATCATGCTGTTTTCCATAAAGTGGCTGTGCCATTTTACAATCCCTCTAGCAGTCCATAAGAATTTCCAGTTCTTCCCATGGAAGACTTCTTAACAAGTACAAACAGGCCGGGTGCAGTGACTCATACCTGTAATCCCAGCACTTTGAGAAGTAGAGGCAGGTGGGTCGCTTGAGTCCAGGAGTTCAAGACCAGCCTGGGAAACACGGAGAAACCTCGTCTCTACAAAAAGATCAAAAAAATTAGCTGGGCTCAGGAGGCTGAGGCAGGAGGATAGCTTGAGCCTGGGAGACGGAGATTACAGTGAGCCATGATCATGTCACTGCACTCTTGAGCAATAGCGTAAGACCCCATCTCAAAAAAAAAAAAGTACAAATAATGATCTCAATATTTTTCCAATAAGATGATTTTCTTCTCCTTTCTTTTTCAACAGTATGCCCATAAAATATACGTCATTAATATTTGCTCTGCTTTGCCATCCTAATATATCCATTTCCCTACTATGACCAGTAAACACACACAAAAAATCAAGTGATTCCTTAGATCAAGTTAATAAAAGTTGCAACAAAGTTGATGGTGAAGACAAGTCATGGTGTGATGTGTGTACACACTAGATATTCTGGCTCACTCATCTATAAATGATTCTGTCAGACATACATGAGATGTCATGTGTGATGCTCTCCAACACACTATGCCTAACCACAGAAAACTCTCTTAATGTTGCTCCTTCCCGCTCAGAACCCTGAACCAAAGTTAAATGATTAGTAACACATCATGTATCATCTTGTCATTTATTTTCAAAACTTTTATGAACTAAACAATATCACTTTTTAAAAATTAAAGATTGAAAATGGATATGGATACATAAACAGAGCAAAGAGAGGCTGCTCTGATTCCCCAGGGGAAAAGTGAATTGGAGTGGGAGGTATCACCCCAAATTCCTTCTCTTACTTGAGGAATCTCTTCAGAATATAGTTTTAAAAGTAATATCCTCAAACCAGGGTTGACAAACGATGGCCTGTGAGCCAAACCCAGCCCATTGCCTGCATTTGTCAATAAAGTTTTATGGGAACTCAGCTGTGTCCGTATGTTTACATCTTGTCTGCAACTTTCTTAGTACAATGGCAGCATTGAGTCATCACAACAGACTATATGGCCCACAAAACTAAAATATTCACTATTTGGCACTTTATGGAAAAAACTTGCCAACTGTTTTCTAATGACTGAGCTCAATGGATAGAGAAACTTATGAATAAGTATGATAATCAGGGCTCAAGCTGCAGCCTGCCCAGTGATGTGGTTCACTAAGTGACCAGCTGGGACACTTGCAGGCTTCTGTGGTGAGAGCACAGACTGAGACAGAGGATAAAGCCGGGTATTAGCAGTCTCACCAGGAGCATTTGAAGTCGGAGGCTTCTGGTTTCCTGAAGGAAAAAAGAGTGCTGTTAGCAGAAAGAGGAAAAGATAGAGAACAAGAACAAAAGAAGAACATGCAGTATCTGTTTTTAAAACAATGGAAAACTAAATGAAAGAACAATCCAACAAAAATGGGATACAAATATATTCTTTCTTTTTCTCAACTTTTATTTTAGGTTCAGAGGGTGCATGCGCAGGTTTGTTACAAGGGCATATTGCATGATGTTGAGGTTTGTGGTGTGATAGAACCCATCACCCAGGTAGTAAGCATAGAGCCCGATGGGGAGTTGTTCAACACTTGCCCCCTTCTCTACCTCCCTGCTCTAATAGTCCCCAATGTCTGTTGTTCCCATCTTAATGTCTATGAGTACCCAACATTTACCTCCCATTCGTGAGAACCTGCGGTGTCTGTTTCTGCATTAATTTGCTTAGGACAGTGGCCTCCAGCTGCGTCTATGTTGCTGCAAAGGACGTAACTTTGTTCTTTTGTATGGCTGCATGATATTCCATGGTGTATATGCACAACATTTTCTGTATCCAATCCACTGTTGATGGGCACCTAGGGTGACTCCATGTCTTTGCAATTGTGAATAGTCCTGTGCTGAACATACAAGTACATGTGTCTTTAACATAGTCTTAAGAGAAATGTACAGTAGCAACACAACTAAGTCTTTAAATTGGAAGCAAATGGAATGGATTCGTGCCTTGACATTGGCAAACACACAGAGAACTTTTCAGTTTTCAGTTGCCTGGGCTTTCAGACTCGATAGTTTTATCTATGAGAAATACTATAGTCCCATGGCGTTCCTTAAACTACCTAAAAACGTGGAAAATCAAAGGGCTGCCATACTTGTTCTTAGCACTCCAACAACATACAGAAGACAATGCTATAATTTAAAGATAACATGAAAAACCTGAAACCCCTTTCTACTTTGCATGGAAATCAGTTAACTTTGACCAGTATATGATACATATTATTTGACTAAAATGTCTGCACACTTTCAGTTAAAAAACATAATAACATGTTTCTGTCTACCTGCTGTTTGTGTTTGCTGATGCTGATGAGGCTTTTTGAAGCCTTTTGGTTGAAAACCCTGCTGAGATCAAAGAGCTTTCAAAAGGAATCCAGGCACAACAGTGACACTTGCATACGTGCTCACCCTTGCTCTTTGGACATTATAATAATCCAGGCAGTCTGTACTTTATTCCAGTGTCCCACAGAGTAATAAACATGTTCTTTGGACAGAAAGAGAAATTCAAAAAGCAATTTATTGTGATATTACTCCTTGATTATGTTCATATTTTCTTCAGTACTATGTAATTAGTATTTGCAAAGGCTGAGCCAAATAGGGATTAGAAAGGGACTTAAATGTTATGCAGCTGACAGAGTGAATTACTCATTTCTCCTAGTGTTCATATTTTTAAATATTTATGGGATTTTACCTACAGGAGTGTTTTGGTGGCCCATTGCCACAATGAAATACAACATTCTGTTTAATTACAGTGTAGCCAGGTTTTAAGGGAAATTCAGCCAAGTTGGGCTCTTTTGAAATGGATTGCTTTAAATGGGTTGGCTGGTGACTAAAATCTCTTCCATGGCTGTGGTCAGTACTGCTGAAATGTCCCATTCGCATGGATCCCTTGTGAGCCAGGAGGTCTGATTTGGTGGGTTGACCACATACAATTAGTACCACCAGTGCCCCATATCCAACCTACTCATTGTCAGACATAAGGTAAAAGTCAAGGGCGGTAAAGACTTAGGAGTGTGGCTGAGTCTGTCCAGAGTCAAAACCTATGTCGCCTCCTTGAATCTGAAGGTGCTCCCTTCACGTTGACCTTGCCATGACCAAGAAAGAGCTCCTAGCATCACACACACATTCTGCCAGGCTGCGTGTTGTTGACGGATGCCACTATTCTGTCAAAGACCTAAAACTGTGGTACATGTGATTGCCATTTTTAGCTATTGTTAATTGGTTCAGACAAATTTACGGGAGAAACATTTCTCTCAGAGAGATAGAGTTGTAAAATGATGGATGACGTATTCTAATTTTTCCTTCCACTTAATATTTTTAAATACCTTTCAATTTAAATAAGCATTTCAACACCACCATTTTCAATGGCTACAAAGTTCTCTTTCGTATAAGTAAACCATAGTTTGTTATACCAATTTCCTATGATTGAACATTTCTTTGTATGTACATGTTCATGCTCTTATCTCTTCACTTGTGCTAAATTTTGAAAACAAACACTAAATCAAAGATATGCCCTTTAAGGTTGAACTGTGTTTTCGAATAATGTGATAGAAGGCATTGTGATAATTTATATTTTCACCAGTAGCTACACGAGCTAGTGTGCATCTCCCAATACCCTCAACAATATCATTTTTTTTTCTCAAGTAACTTTGAAGGTGACACTCTTCCCTCACCGCTGTTTTAATTTGCACTTTCTATAAACTCTAAATAACCGATTTTTAACGATTAAAACCTGCAGTTACAGGCTGTGTAAGATTTCCTCAACAGCTCACAAGGCCATGTTGGCTTTGATCTGCTTTCGCTAATTGTCCTGCGTCCTCTCAGTGTGCAACTTCAGTGTTCAGGTACCTTCAGCTACGCCTGTGTTCCTGACCCAACTCTGAGACGTGAACATGGCGTTGACTCCATGGTGGGGATCCGTGCTGGGGCCAGGCTTTCAGGCTTGTGCTTGCTCCAGCTTTTCCCTACTTCAGACCTGTGCATCTCCACACACGCCGTCACCCTGTCTGCTGCCTTACCCAGGAGCGCGTCCCCACGAAGGCACTGTCATCCCTGCCTTTAAGCTGTGGAGTCCGAACGTTCACTATAAAGTGTCTCCATCCTCTGTCTGTTGGACATTATTACTTTAAGGTCTAGCAAATAGCTCCATTGTCCTGTAGATTTTCTATGAACTTAAAGTTGCTGAATTATGAAAGTGACATTCCCCTGTTCCATCTCAGGCATTTGAACTCGGCCTGAACCTCTTTTCTAGTGATTCTTGGCACTTTTCAGTATTCGGCTTCCATAAGAGAGGATAGGATTTGGGGTGGGGCAGATGCAAACGTATGTCCTGTCTTCGCCATCTGCTGGCTGCATCACTTATCTCCCCCTGCCTCAGTTTCCTCATCTGTAAAAGACAGATAAGTAAGAATGCTCGCCACTCTGCATTTTTGTGGGCATGAAATGCTGGCACTTCAGAACTGCATCCCGTGGAGTGTGTAATGTTGTCAGCAAGAGTAGCGGTGGATCAGCGAGGTCACCTGCTGGTCTCCCGTCTTCTTTGTCTCCTATTTTCACAGCAAATTGTTCTCTGAACAGTCCTTGAATCTATTTCCTCCCCAGAAGTAGAGGATGGACTGAATTTCTGAATGTATTGTTCCTGCTCCTTTCCTCTTCCCCAAAGCTGTTACCTGAACCAGGATCTCCTGCTGGGGAAGGAGGGGGCAGCCTTTGGAGTTGCCAGAGCAACACCACAGAAACAGGGTGTGTCTGCCCCACAGAGCATAAGGAATGGTGGAAAGGGTGTGTCTCCTCAGGCTCAGCTCAGAGGACACGGCCTGTGGTGAGAAGGGGACTTCCAGTCCTGTGCCACAATGCCTGTCCCTCTTCAAAGGCATCTGGTTCTGTCACAGCCTGCCGTCCATACACAGTAGGTAATGCTAATATAAGACATACAGAAAACAGGGAGACTGCCCTTGCTTCTGCTGCCCCCAGTGCAGAGATGCTGAATAACAAAGACCTCGTGCAGGGACTGTGCTGGTGGATGGTAGCTGTCAACTTGACTGAGTCACAAGATGCCCAGATGTTTCGTGAAACATGATTTCTGGGCATCTCTGTGAGGGCAGTTCTGGATTAACATCTGAGTTGGCCAACTCAGTAAAGCAGATTACCTTCCCCAGCATGTGGGGGCTCATCCTGTCCATTTAGGGCCTGAATAGAACAAACAGTGCCTATAGTCCCAGCTACTCGGGAGGCTGAGGCAGGAGAATTGCTTGAACCTGGGAGGCAGAGGTTGCAGTGGGCCAAGATCGTGCCACTGCACTCCAGCCTGGGCAACAGAGCAAGACTCTGTCTCAAAAAAAAAAATTAAAAAAAAGAATAAACAGCCAAGTAGGACAGAACCTTCCTCTCTTGACTGTCCTTGCTGGGATGTCAGTCTTCTTTTGCCTTCAGACTCAAATCTGACCTGGAATGGTACCATTGTCCCTTCTGGATCTGTACTTCTCAGCCTCCATAATCACATGAACATATTCTTTATAATAAACTCCTTTTTATTGATATCCATATATATATAACACACACACACAAACACACATCCTATTGACTCTCTTTCTCTGGAGTACCCTGACTAATATTAATACTTTTCTCCTTAGTAATGGAAGTTCTAGGTGACCGCATGAAAGCCATTTGTCCTCTCTCAGCCTCAGTTTCCTCTTCCGTACGACAGGAGTAATAATATTGATCTCATATAGACCAATGGAACAGAACAGAGGTCTCAGAGGCAACACAACATATCTACAACCATCTGATCTTTGACAAACCAGACAAAAACAAGCAATGGGGAAAGGATTCCCTGTTCAATAAATGGTGTTGGGAAAGCTGGCTAGCCACATGCAGAAAGCAGAAACTGGACCCCTTCCTGACACCTCACACTAAAATTAACTCCAGATGGATTAAAGACTTAAACATAAGACCTAATACCATAAAAACCCTAGAAGAAAATCTAGGCAAAACCATTAAGGACATAGGTGTAGGCAAGGACTTCATGACCAAAACACCAAAAGCATTGACAACAAAAGCCAAAATAGACAAATGGGACCTAATCAAACTCCACAGCTTCTGCCCGGCAAAAGAAAC